>NC_030833.1:4609166-4927500 GCF_001704415.2 Capra hircus | reverse complement strand
GGATTTTAAACCATGCAGGGAAGAATGAAATAATACTAAAAAGAAAATCAAGATTGACAAAACTACAGAAAGGGAAACATTTCTCTCTACAAAAGTGCCTAAAACACTCAAAGACTGCCATGAAAACAGTTGTTAACAGCAGATAGTTCAACAGTTAACGTCATTATACCCAACTGCAGAAGTAGTAGGAAAAGGTAGTCAATGAAGCAGTTGAAATGAACAGAGCCTGTTCAGAAGGCGAAAATATATATATATATTGTATTTCTAAATGCAACAGCTGCACATAAGCGTGACAAGATCCTGGCTCAAATTACAGCTTTGCATTCCGCCCCCTTTGAAGGGTCTAATCTGCTCTCCTAAGACCTGGCAAAGCTGGCAGCAAATGCATCAGGGCCGTTTTTCCCAGCATGGTGATATGACAGCTGTTTGATGAACAGCTGCCTCGTGTGAATTTCGGGTCAGCGTGCACGCAAACACAGCCTCTCGGCTTACTCGGAGAAATGAATGCCAGCCTGCTGGCGTTCCCTGGCAAAACCCTGTGAGATGACCCCATTCAGTACATGGGCAGCTGTGGGGTTTTTTAAAAAGATATAAACAATCTGTTCCCTTTTGAACAGGGCTTAGTAACGGAGTCCATAACATCTGCAACCTGAAAGAAGGATTCTCTTTGAGTTGCAATGTGTCCTTAGCATTCATCCTCTGATTGGGTGAAACTACCCTGTAACAGAGACCCTGGAGCCCCCATCCTGCCTAGCAAGTGAACGGGACATTTACAAGATCTAGCAATGAATGAATTCCAAGCCTGTGATATCATTCTTCCCCGAGAGCAAAGATAAAAACTCATCTGTCAAGCAAGCTGTGGCCAGGCTGTCTGTCCCCCTCCTCTTCTGATGGTTTTCCTCTTTGGGGGCTTTGAGGGGGCATGTGATAACAGATTATCATTGCTAAGATGCCAAGTGTTGCGAAAGAAAGAACCATGGGCTGAGCAGATGTGTGTCTGCCAGCACACCACCCTGGGAAGCCAAGTTCCCCACCTCATTGTAATCCCATTTAATCCCTTTGATTCGAGAGAGCCTGGACTCACCTCCTTGGTCCCAAGAGTGAGCACATGAACCAAGCTGGCAAACCAAAACCCTTTGAGCCACAGTGATTGTTGGGAGGTGGGGCTGAGACTCAACCAGGCCAGTCAGAGTCCTCCTGGAGGAAAAGGCTGAAGTGGGTGGTAGGCCCGGCCAGAAGCCTTCTGCCCTGTGAGCAGAGAGACCACTGGGAATGAACCCAGCAGGACAGGACACAGAAAGTAGACAAAGGCAAAACCTCCATGACATTGTTGACCAGACGCCTAAAGCTGGTTTAGCGCTTGGATTTTCCAATCACGTGACCCGAACAATTCTCTTTTAGTTTTAGTCTGATCGAATTGGACCTCCATCACTTGCCTCTGAAATCACTTTGTTTATTATTTGCATCCCTCTCTTCTTTTTTTTGCCCCCTCCTAGAGCAGGAGCTGCATGAAATCAGGAGCTTTGTATGCTCTCCTCACTGTCTCTCTGAGGTCCCAGAACACCTCTTACAGCCAAAGCAGGTGCTTACCACACTTGCGGGGAAAAACTAACCATACAGGATGGCTGGGAGGAGCTGGATATGTCAGGTTTACATGAGGACTTTGGACCTACGGTGTGAGTTGAGGTTGCTGCGAAGGCAAACCACCCTCACCACTACTGCCCAGGTCGATTAAAACAAAAAAAAAAGCCACTTGCTGCTTCAGTAAACAGAGATGCTTCAGCCATCAAGCCATCACACTACAGCCGCCCCAGCAGAAAGCCCTGAGGGAACTTAGGACAGAAACAGGAAGCCCACCGTCTAGCAGTCAGCCCCCCGCAGCCACCCCAGATGGCGCACCTGGGGAGACTCAGGATAAAAAAGCCCGGGATGTCAGCCCCAGAGAGCTGAGGTGCAGATCAAAGGAAGGGGATGGTTTCAGTAAGTCTGGACCCTCGCATCTTCCCGTACACCCCAAAGTGCTAAATTCCTTAACTTGAGACACCTGGTTTTCTTTAACCCTGATCTTCTGATGCTCCAACTACCTGGTTTTGTTGCAAAAATTCTATATATCCTGGCCCCTCATCTTGCCTCTTTGGAACAGTCTCAGAGCTAGGAGGCTTCCTCCTGGGCTTAAGTCCTCAGCAAGTCCACCAAATAAAACAAAACTCCCAACTTTTAGGTCCCATGTATTTCTTTTCAGTCCATAGTTTCTATTAAGCCCAGACTCTGCTCTCAAGGAGCCCCTGATGAGTGAGCACATTAAAAAGCATTGCAGACAGAATTAGCATCAGGGGAATGGAATCTCTTGGCAGTGGAGGAGAGGGGATTGTAGCAGACTGAAGGAAGGCAGGCATGACGGTCCGCACTTAAGACCCAGGGCAGGGATGCAGAGGGGAAGTGAATGGAAGTGCTTTAAACCAATGAGACAATCCTACCCCTACCATGCCAAGGGGCTGCAGATGGCTTGGAGATTTTGGAAAGGAATCCAGGATTACAAACCAAATGGATACTTTTGAAGAGAAGTCAACATTCTGATGAAAGTAATAAACATTTAAACGCAATTTAATCTTCAAGCTCTTGATTTGCATAAAATAATCGTGATAAGCTCTCCAAAATATTGCTTTCTGCTTTTCTTTACTCTTCATAATGTACAATTTCATCTGTAAGGGAAAAACAGTCAAATCGATGCTTTCTGCAGGTGAAGCCATTGCCATGTATCTGGCAAAGACATCAGCACTCAGAGCTGGAAGGAAGTCCAGTGAGGTCTGCCAGGCTCCAAGGGGACACTGGAATTGGAACCAAATTCCTCTCTTTTAAGAAACTGGGAAGAACACAGTCTAAACGTGAGTTATGACGAAACCTCATTAATTCAGATATTTCTAGTCTCCATTTGTGACCACTTGAATTTTACCTTTGTAATGAAGAATTTGCAAAGCAAATTAAGAATGTAAATAAGATTAGAGAGGGCATGCTTAAATGACTCAAGAGAACAAAGTGTTTTCATGAATTCATTTGCATACAAAATTGATAGACTAATTAAAATAGCTTCTAATTAACAAATTCACCTATTGCACACTGCTACTGCTAAGTTGCTTCAGTCGTGTCCGACTCTGTGTGACCCCATAGACGGCAGCCCACCAGGATCCTCCGTCCCTGGGATTCTCCAGGCAAGAACACTTTTCCAGTGCTTGAAAGTGAAAAGTGAAAGGGAAGTCACTCAGTCGTGTCCGACTCTTTGCGACCCCATGGACTGCAGCCTACCAGGCTCCTCCGTCCATGGGATTTTCCAGGCAAGAGTACTGGAGTGGGGTGCCATTTACTAGCTTGAGAAAATAAATTTACTTGCAAAAAAATGAAATTTACTTTTTTCAAAGGCTTACTTACTATTTACTGGCTGTGATGGGTCTTTGACTCTGCAGGTGGGCTCCTCTCCAGCAGTGGCAAGCGGGGCCACGTCCAGCTGCAGTGCATGGCAGCCCTTCTCGTTGTGGAGCAGAAGCTCTAGGCACGTGGGCTTCTGTAATTGTAGCTCTCAGGCTCCAGAGCTCAGTCTCAGTGGTCGTGGTGTACAAGCTTAGTCGCTCTGAAACATGGGATCTTCCCGAATCAGGGATCTAACCGGTGATCCCTGCACCCGATCAAGGCCATGGAGCTTAACCACTGGACCACCAGGAAGCCCTAAATTTTGTTTATTTAAAATAGTGATTCTACCTTTTCCTGAATGTCACATAGTTGACATCATAGACTATGTAGCCTTTTCGGACTGACTTCTTTCACTAAGCAAGATACACTTAGGATTCATCCTTGCTTATTTATGGTGTATCAACTCATTTCTCTTTATTGCTCTGTGCTATTTTTAAAGCTCAAGTATTTATTAGTTTCTCTGGACAGATACATGTGCATGTTCTGGAAAATGATAAATAATATCTTCTTACCTTAAAATATGGTACTGCCATCCATCTAATTGTTCAGACCAGAAAACTGAGAGCCATTCTAGAGTCTTCATCCTTCCTCACATCCATCACCTGTTCCTGTGGATTCCATCCCTAACACATATCTCGAATGCATTGATTTTTTTCTTTTTCCATTTCTACTCCTATAACCCCATCTAATCATTATAGTTCAGTGAGACTACTTTGGTAGGTTTCTAATCATTCTGCCCACTTCCTTTGCAATCAATTCTCCAGGGAGTAGCAAGAGACCGAACTGGATGACTTTCAACCCACCTGAAGATCCTCCCACCTTGCTAATTGCTTGAAGTGAAATCCTGACAACTTAGTCCTTTCAAGATGAAGAGCCTGTCCACTCTCACAGCTCAGCTGTCACTGCCCTTCCTCTCAGTCACTGGGACCTGCTGTTCGGGGCTTCTAGCTCCTACAGGAGCTCCTCTCACCCTGAGGCCCTTTCACATACTGGTCCCCCGAGAGGCATGTTGTCTCCCCAGCTATCTACAGGGCTGACTTCTGCTCATCCTTCAAGTTTCCTTTTTGAAGTCACCTCCACAGAGAGGTCTCCTTGTTCTCCAGGTCTAAACATGCCTCCCTCTAGTTGATTGTGCCCTTAGCCCGTGCCACAAGTTTAATTATGCATATCTGTCTTTATATCTGTTTTACATCCTATAAGAGCATTAGGTAAGGTCATGTGAGTTTTGTTTATCACTGGACTCCGGCGTCTAGAACTGTGCCTGGCACCTTACAGGTGCTCAGAAAAAAATGTGTTGAGTTCATTGATGAATGAGCTGTGATGATAGACAAAAAGTTCAGGCCAACACAGCTTTAAGTTCTCACTCTTAGTGACCTTGGGAAAACTTTTGTAATATTTCTGATTCACAGTTTCTTAATCCATTGAGTAAATATAATACTCTTTCCTGAAAGGTGTAAGGTGAGGATGGAAATGATAACTATAATACAGATAGCCCAACATGTGGCTACATCGTAGAATTTCCAGAGATGCTAGCTAAAAACATATTTTTAACAGCATAGTCTGATGATCTGGACTGTAAGTTTTGCTTTTCAAAATTTATTGAATTGTTCATTTGGTCATTTTTATTATGTATTATAGGGCTTCCCTGGTAGCTCTGCTGGTAAAGAATCCACCTGCAATGCAGGAGACTGTGGTTCGATTCCTGGGTCAGGAAGATCCCCTGGAGAAGGGATAGGCTACCCGCTCCAATATTCACAGGCTTCCCTGGTAGCTCAGATGGTAAAGAATCCACCTGCAATGAGGGAGACCTGGGTTTGATCCCTGGGTTGGGAAGATCCCCTGGAGTGGGCATCACAACCCACTCCAGTATTCTTGCCTGGAGAATCCCATGGACAGAGGAGGGGCTGCAATCCATGGGGGTCGCAAGAGTCAGACATGACTGAGTGACTAAGCACAGCACAGCACGTTATGTATTAGATGCTCTTAATTTTTGTGAATGTTTCTTGTTTTAGGATACAAAGAGAGGGGAGGGAAAGAAAGAGAGAAAAGTTAAGTGCTCTTGTAACTTCTTTATATTTTGGGGTTTTTATTGTTTGTTTGTTTATTCCAACATTGTTCACTATTTATTATATTCCTTGTGAATGACATCTTTCATCAATATCAAATTACTCGTTTCTTACTTAATGATTTTGACATTAAATTTTGCTGTGTTTGAAATCAATTTGGCCATTCCTTTTTACGATTATATTTGCCTTGTTGTCATTCAGTTGCTCAGTCGTGTCCAACTCTTTGCAACCCCGTGGACTGCAGCACACCAGGCTTCCCTGTCCTTCACCATCTTCCAGAGCTTGCACAAACTCATGTCCATCGAGTTGGTGGTGCCATCCAGCCATCTCATCTTCTGTCGTCCCCTGCTCCTCCCACTTTCAATCTTTCCCAGCATCAGAGTCTTTTCTAATGAGCTGGCCCTTTGCATGGTGGCCAGAGTATTGGAGTTTCAGCTTCAGCATCAGTCCTTCCAATGAATATTCAGAACTGATTTCCTTGAGGAGGGACTGGTTGAATCTCCTTGCAGTCCAAGGGACCCTCAAGAGTCTTTTTCAACACCACAGCTCAAAAGCATCAATTCTTCAGCCTTCAGCCTTCTCTATGGTCAAATTATCACATTCATACATAACTACTGGAAGAATCATAGCTTTGATTAGATGGACATTTGTTGGCAAAGTAATGTCTCTGCTTTTCAATATGCTGTCTATGTTGGTCATAACTTTTCTTCCAAGGAGCAAGTGTTTTCTAATTTCATGGCTGCGGTCACCATCTGCAGTGATTTTGGAGCCCAAGAAAATAAAATCTGTCATTATTCCCATTATTTCCCCATCTATTTGCCATGAAGTAATGGGACGGATGCCATGATCTTAGTTTTTTAATGTTGAGTTTTATATTGGCCTAGTCAATGCTTATTCATCCTTTGACTGTGACATTCAACTGTAGTTGTGTTTTTGGTTATGCATCTTTAGGCCACGTACAGCTGGATACTCTTCAGTCTAATCCAAACTCTTACAAATATTTAAGTCAAGATTCTCAAACAGAGCTTCCAGAGGGATTAATTTAACTACAAGTTCTCACTTCTGGTAAACTTACTTCAGAAAATTGACTCCTGTAGACCCCAGGAGTCTGCATTTTAATGGTGAAAACCAGTTTTCTGAAACATCCAAGCCATAAAACATGTTTAATAATTTTCATTAAAGCATTTCATTTCTTGCCACAAAGGGTAATTTTCACTTCATTTCTCTCATCCTATCTTACATATAGTTTCATTTTATGCTTGTATTCTTTGTTTATTTTTTCTCCTTGGGCTTAACTATATTTGGTTATTTTCTCTGTTTTTTTTTTTTCTTTAAATACTAATGGAGTATAACTTTAAGCATTCTTAGAAATAGGTAAACCTGCATTTCTTGAATTACAAAGTCAAGAATTAATTTATTTCTTCTTGTTTCATCTTGCCCCAAGTAAAAGGAAGAATTCCACATATTCTTGGTTTGAGGCTATAATTATTATTATCATCGTTTAATCTCATTTCAGTCATGTAGCATGCGTTCCTCATGGCATGCATTTCTTATGGTGTGTGGTTCTCTGGTTTCAAAAAGTTTCATTTATATTCACAGTCTTTCTAGAACTCTAGTGGTGAGTATTCACATTTAGCTGTCTATTTAATTGGCTTACCTCTCACAAGCTGTGCTTTAATAAGTACCCCAACCTAGAGCATTTAATGAGAACGTGTTTCTCTGTTAGCTGGGGTCTATATGTCAACATGAGCTTTAAAAGACTGTATCTGAGACCTTGCATGGTTGGAGATATCATTGTGTTACTTTTGCACATGATCTAAATTTGGCTGGGTATAAAATCAGACCTCGAAACACTTCTTTCCCAGGAGCATGTCAGCCACGATTCTCTGTTTTCTGGACTCTGGTTTTTCAAAGACGTCTGATATCCGCTGAGTTCTCTGTCCTTATGAACACCGCACCTCATCTACTGTCTCAGGTGTTTCTAGCTCTGCCTTTTACTTATCTTGTTCAGAAATGTAATTATTTTCTAATTAGTTCTGTCTGGAACATGGTGGTCATTTTCAATCTGTATATAATCAGGCTTTTTTTAAAAAAACTGAGGAAATGTTTCTCTAATTATGCTTATATCTAATCATAATTGTCTTCCAAGAAGTTTGATTTCTTCATTAGATACATCACTAAGTCTTAGGGTCGCTCCACTCCTGCTCACATAGTGCAAAGTTTTTAGTAGAAACACCGAGCTTACAGAACTGCTCATTAGGCTTTCAAGCTCCCCAACCCCAGCTCCTGGCTAACACTGCAGAAGAAGCCTGCAGTTCCCACATCATCTTCCAGCCGGTCATTCTCAATATCAGTGCATAACAGGGGACCCCCACAGTAAGAAGGAAAGTCAGCATCATGAACAATGGATCTGAAAAACAACCAACAGAATGAAAAGGCAACCTGTGAATAGGAGAAAATATTTGCAAACTATATATCTAATTAGGGGTTAATATCCAAAACATATAAGGAACTCACACAGTTCAGTAGCAAAACACAAATAACTTGATTTAAAAAATGGGCAAAGGAACTGTATTAATTTTGAAGATGAAATAAATCAACAAGTTTTGTCTCATCACTTAATTAGTATTCATACATTAATGTGGAGCTAAGATTATGCGTGATTAGACATAATAGTTAACTAATGCGTAACTAAAATTAAAGTGAAGAATGAATGTTATGTGACAGTCTTCAGTAAGTGTGTTTGTATATTCATGTATCAAACGCTGGTGTCTGGCTATTGAAAATAAATAAAACGGATATAAAGTCAGAATAATGTCATTAATTTCAATATACATCAAAACTAAGCTTTTCCTACATGGTTAATTAAAAAGAAAATTATTATACCACCAAAATTCAGTCTGTTCAGGAGCTAGCTTATTATTGGGTTGGCCAAAAAATTCATTTGGATTTTCCATGTCATCTTTCAGAAAACTCAAGCAAGCTTTGTGGCCAATCTAGTATATTTTTGATTGCCAAGAATTATGAGACATATTTTGGGTTGCAGTGAGAAGTTACGTAAAAATAACAAACACGGATTGTATGATTTGAATAGAACTTAACTGCCTTAGGAGCTTCCCTGGTGGCCCAGGCAGTAAGGAGTCCGCGGCAATGCAGGAGGCCTGGATGGGTCCCTGGGGCCTCGAAGAGTCAGACCTGACTGAGTGACTGACACACGCACTCACTACCTTATCAGGTAACACACTCAAATTCTTACCATCACAAGTTGTATCTGTGAGTTTTATCCCACCATCTTTGAAAGTGTGGTAGTTTCAGAATATATTCTAGTCATAACTAAGAGAATCAACATTTTTTTAGGGAGGCTATTCTTAACTGTTGTTAATGGGGTACAAAATAGTAGAAACTCTAACCTAGGCGATATCTAACAAAATTACATATGCTTTTACCTTTGACCCAGCAACCCCTTTGGAAGCCTGCCTGGAAAATGCACCTCCACAAATATGAACAGCACATACCTGGGTTAATAACAGTGGCATTATTTACAACAGCTGCAGATGCGGAACAACCCAGATTTCCCTCAGCAGGAGGCTGGTTGACAACACCATGGTACATCTACCCAAAGGAATGTGGTAGAGCAATGTAAATGAATGAGACGGTCATCTTCTTCTATGAGAAGTAATCTCCAGGATATGCAAAATGATGAAAACAAGATGCAGAGCAGTATAGTGTCATGGTAGGCAGAGACCGACTCACGAACATAGAGAATGGTTGCCAAGATGGAGGGGGCCGGGGGAGGGATGGATTGTGAGTTTGGGGTTAGCAGATGCAATTATATATAAAGTGGATAAAAAACAATGTCCTACTACACAGCACAAGGAACGATATTCAATATTCTTTAATTAACCATAATAGAGAGGAAAAAATTAAGTTTATGGATCATAGCAAATTTGTAAAAGAAAAGGGGGAAATCAGAACTCATAGTAGCAAAAAACAAAGCCTTCAGAAGGATAATGCCCAGGATAATAAGGATGGTTATTGTATGGGAAATAATGGAGGAGATGAAGATGTAATACTTCTTTGATATCATACAGGCTGGACTTTTGAACCAAGTTAGTATCATAAATATTCAAAAACTGAAATGAATCAATAGGAAAAGGCAGACTTAAAACTGAAATTAAATGGGATCAAATGAACCCAGCAGTATATCAACTAAGTAATATAAGACAGTGTTTCAAGGGTCTTTTGACTCAATGCATTGATTGTACATCTCATTCTCCACTAAAGGGGAAACTAGAATTATCTGAGAAACTTTTGCATTCTAGGCCTGAGGCAAGAAAAGTACATCTCACTGTTTATAAAGCAAGATTGGACTCACACACTCTGGGGGAGACAGCATGCCAAAAGGATGCAAAAGAGAACCGGAGACAGAAAACTAAGACATCCTCCCTATTGTGATAGAATCAAACGCATAACATACTCGGAAATAAATTTAACACAAGACACAGAGGACCTCTTCACTGAAAACTACAGAACACTGTCGAAATAAGTTTAAAAAGAGCCAAATAAAAGGAGAGATACACCCAGTTAGGATTGGTAGATTTTATATTATTAAGATGTCGCCTCTCTAGGACCTAGTATATAAATTCATTCTAATTTCAATCAAAATTCCAGTAGGGTTTTTTTTGATAGAAATTGAAAAGCTATTTATAAAATTTATATAGAATTGCAAGTAAGCTAGAGTAATGAAAGTAATTCTTAAAATAAAAAGCTTATGTTACATGATGGAAGACTTACTATAAAGCTACAGTAATAAGAATAATATTGAACACTGAAAGAAAAACAGACATAAACAAAATTAGATCTAGAAGCAAACCCTCATATACAAAATCAGCAGATGTTTGTCAAAGGCGATTCTGGAGGGAAACATTCTTTTCAACAAGTGGTGCTGAAACATCTGGATATTCACATATAAAACAGCAAGCATTGACACTCTACTTATATCATACAGAAAACTTAACATAAATGATAGACTTAAATGTAAAGTTTAAAACTATGAAACTTCTTGAAGAAAACATAGGGGAAATATCATGGCCTTGGTTTAGGAAAATATTTCTTAGGACAAAAAAAAATTTGAACCATAAAGAAAGATATTATAAACTGGTCTTCATCAAAATTCAAAATTTTTAATATTTGTAAAGCACTGCTGGGACTGCCCTGGTGGTCCAGTGGTTAAGACTCCAGGCTTCCACAGTGAGGGTGCAGGTTTGATCCTTGTCTGGAGAACTAAGATCCCACATGCTGCATGAATGTGGCCAAAAATAAATAAACATTAAAAAAGGACAAAGAGAAACCCCCAAGAAAAGAAAGCATTGCTCGGAAGACAATGAGGCAAGTCACACAATGGAAGAATATGTTCTATATTACGTAATGCACATCTATATTTATGTCAAAAGGCCTTGTGTTCAAAATTTATTTCTTCAACAAATAAATAGCAATGAAGAGAGACAGAATTTTAAAAGATTAAAGAGATAAATCAGTTGCTGGGTATTAACTTCATATATAAACCTTCAAACAGAAAAACCTTAAAACAAGGATGGGAAAATGCAGAATTCAAACTCTGGATATTTGATATGAAGGAATCATTGCTCATTTTTAAAGTCTGATGATGGTACTCAGTTCAGTTCAGTCACTCAGTCGTATCCAACTCTTTGAGACCCCAAGGACTGCAGCACACCAGGCCTCCCTGTCCATCACCAACTCCTGGAGACTACTCAGACTCATGTCCTTTGAGTCAGTGATGCCATCCAACCATCTCATCCTCTGTCGCCCCCTTCTCCTCCTGCCTTCAATCTTTCCCAGCATCAGGGCCTTTTCCAGTGAGTCAGTTCTTCACATCAGGTGGCCAAAGTATTGGAGTTTCAGCTTCAACATCAGTCCTTCCAATGAATGTTCAGGACTGATTTCCTTTAGGATGGTACTACAAAGATTTTTTTCACAAAGATATTTCAGCTTTTAGTGAGACATACTGATGCTTTTATAGATAAAATGATATGGTTAGGATTTGTTTCAAAATAGCCTGTAGAGGAAGTGCTGAAAAGTATAGTTGAAACAATGGTGAGCTACAGACTATCCATATCTTACCTCACTTATTTCTTACACTACACTAGTCAGGTAGAATGAGCCATGATGCCTATGCCCACTTTACAGATACAACACCCGAGGCCCAGAGAAGCCCATGACCCACTCCTCACCTTTTTCAATCAGGTAGAATCCAGGTTTTCCAGTAGTCCTGTGTGGATGTGAGAGTTGGACCATAAAGGAAACTGAGAACCAGAGAACTGCTGTGTTTGAATTGTGCTGGCGAAGACTCTTGAGAGCAAGGAGATCCAACCAGTCCATCCTAAAGGAGATCGATGCTGAATATTCAGTGGAAGGACTGATGCTGAAGCTGAAGCTGCAATACTTTGGCCACCTGATGTAAAGAGCTGACTCACTGGAAAAGATCCTGATCCTGGGAAAGATTGAAGGCAGGAGGAGAAGGGGACAACAGAAGATGAGATGGTTGGATGGCATCACCAACTCGATGCACATGAGTTTGAGCAGTCTCCAGGAGTTGGTGATGGACAGGGAGGCCTGGCGTGCTGCAGTCCACGGGGTCCACAGCAGACACAACTCAGCGACTAAATAACAGCAGCAGCAACAGGATCCAGAAGAAGCAGAAAGGAAACAGACATCCCTCTGTAGAACGATGGGACTGTGGAAAGGAACCAGCTCCTCCCAGTTTGAATCCAAACTGGGTTATTCTAAGACCTGAACGACTGGTTTGGAGAGGGCTGCTCACGGGCCACAGGTGGGTTCCAGGTAAGGCCTCAGTGTGCCTGGGCAGCTTATGGTGGTGAAAACATTGCAAAGGAACCCAAACAGGAGAATCCGTGTCCACCTTTGAGTGCAGGGCTTGGTGACCCTTGCCCGTTCCTTCCCCAAAGATTTGGAAACAGTGTAACCATCCCTCGAACTAGCCAAATTTTCAGCAATGGGCAGTTGTGAGGGAGACAACAAGCCAGAGCCTTCTGCCTGGTCATGAGGCTCAGGTAGGCTGCCCTTGCAGGGATGAAGGGAACAAGAGTTACCTGCAGCCTTCACACCACCAGACAGGGAGACTGTCAAGGACCAAGATGGTGGGTCTTTCATCATTATCCCCTCCAGGTGATTAGTTAGAGTATGCTCAATGAATGGGCTTCATTTCACTCCAGTAAAGTAAGGCGAACTCTTAATTTTAACCTGCCAGCAAGGGTGAGGTGAGGTGGACAGTGTAAAATGGTACAATTCCTTTGAGTGCAATTCTGTAAGGGGCATTGCATTTTTGAAAAGTTGATACTCTTTGATCCAATAATTCTACTTCTTGAAGGTAGCAATTCTAAATATGGGTGGAGGAATGTATTCATAAGAATGTATTATAATTTAGCATTATTTATAATTTAGAAAAACTAAAAATAATTGAAATGCTGAACAATGTAGGAAGAGTTGAAGAAACTCTTATGTGATCTGAAAAAGTTATAGTTAATTGTCTCTGTGTGTGTCTTAATCAAGGCAACAACCGAATCAAGTGAGACAAATATTCCAAGCGGGATTAAATTGTTCTGTTAGCGTGACAGGACTTTATATGGTTTTCTGTGTTTTCACTTTTTAATTCAGTGATCAGAATACATTTTGGGGTATCCAGGTGGGGGCAGTGGTAAAGAAGCTGCCTGCCAATGCAAGAGACACAAGGGATGCAGGTTCAATCCCCGTGTTAGGAAGATCCGTTGGAAGAGGGCATGGAAACCATCCCAGTACTCTTGCCTGGAGAATCTCATGGACAGAGGAGCCTGGTCGGCTACAGTCCTTAGGGTCGTAAAGAGTCAGACACGACTGAAGCGACTTAGCACACCTACACGCAGAATATGTTTATTACAAATCTATATAAAATAGTGAGGAAAGAAAGCAAGAGAGGGAAAGAGGAGAGAAAGCTGACCTAGAGCAAATCCACATCCATCACTTTCCCTAATTTTTAAGAAACGTACAGGACAAGGCCAAGTAAGAGAAAGCATGGCCCCAGTGAATTGCCTGCACTTCACACTTTTAGAAGCTATTGTTTTCTAACCTCTCTTTGGGGGCTCAGAATGCTCACCTTGTCAAAAGATGTCCCATTTCTTGTTCAGGATGTTCTATTCATTACAAACCAATTGCTTGCTGTGCTAAATGCTTGAGGGATTATATTTTAGTACCACTCAAAGAGGCTTAATCCCCTTGTTTATTTCCTTTCCTTTTTGAATGCCTTTTTTGAATATGTTTGAAATATGAGGTCGGGGACTCTGTGCCTAAGAAATTATGACAATAGCACTTAGTCACTCTTATTCTAGAAGCAGAAGCAGCCTTCAGCAGGCTCCTATTAAACCTAAATCCCACCAGTTTCTTTGGGATTGTTAACATCTGGGCACTACTGGGTGAGATGCTCTAAAACGCTCAGTTTATTGGAAGCTCTAAGACCTGGAGAATGTGCTTTATTCCTCATGAGGTGAGTGTCCGTGTATGTGACTGTGTGGATATGCTGGAGTTGATTCCATCAATTTAATCAAATGTGCATCTAAAGAATGTTTGGACTGCTTACTTTTGTTATAAATAGTTATTCTCGCTGACACTTTATGTCCATTAAAAATATATGAAATTAAGCAGATCTGAAATTTTACTAAATAAAACTTAATTTATGTACAACTGCAAATTTAAACTTTGACAAACTGTACTATCCAATTGAATTAAAAAGTACCTGCTGCTGCTGCTGCTAAGTCGCTTCAGTCGTGTCCGACTCTGTGCGACCCCATAGACGGCAGCCCACCAGGCTCCCCCGTCCCTGGGATTCTCCAGGCAAGAACACTGGAGTGGGTTGCCCTTTCCTTCTCCAATGCATGAAAGTGAAAAGTGAAAGTGAAGTCACTCAGTCAGGTCTGACTCTTTGTGACCCCATGGACTGCAGCCTACCAGGCTCTTCTGTCCATAGTATTTTCCAGGTAAGAGTACTGGAATCGGCTGTCATTGCAGATTATGAAATTATGAAGCTAAAATTATAAACTCAAAATAGGCATAATAAATAATATAAACTATATATATATGTATTTGCAAGTATAATTTAAATAAATTTTATATAGCTATGTTGGGTTTATATATACATGTATACAACAATTATATTATATTATTCATATACATATATTACATATATAATTATATAATATATAATATATTATAATTATATTGTAATTATATTATATTTTATAATATAATTATATTTAATTATATTTAATATTATAATATAATTCTTATACTATTATTATATTATAATATAATTATAATATAATACATTATATTATAATTATATTATATATTATATAATTATATATGTAATATATGTATATGTACTGTATTACATAATTATATTATAATATATAGACATATATACATATATGTAATATATAAATATATAATGTATTATATATATTATATAATATGTACATATGCATACATATACCTATATATGTATTATATTAATTATATAGAATATAATTATAATTATAATATATTGTATTACTATATATTATATAATATATTATATTGTTATATATTATATTATATTATTATATATTATATATATGTAAAGAGAGAGAGATGATTTTGGTAATTCCTTTGGAAACAACTGAAAAAAATTCTAATTTTTATCTTTCTCTTTCTCTTTTCTCTCTTTCTTTTTCCATATATAGCCTAATAAGTGAACCTTACAAAAAAAAGCTATAATTCTTTAGTCATAAATCTACCTTACAGTAGATATAAGGATTATTCTCAAATATGATCAAATAATACCCTGGAAAGGAATTCAAATCACAAAGTCAGAATGTATATGAAATATTAACTTGAAATATTCACACATGAGAGAATATCCATTTTATGCTAGTTATATGCACTGACCTCTGCTTCATGCAGTGATCAACTGAAAATACAGCTATTGTTTTAAACTGCAGCCTTGAATCTAAATTTTGTTTGGGGGCAAATATATAGAACACAGCAAAAATTATTATGAAGTGTACTAATCTTCTACATCAAGTCATAACCTATAACATCTCATGTCTGAAGCTGGATCTACTTTTATTTTTTGCCACAATTTTAAAAATATGGAAAACTACATTGAATAAAAAAATGCACAAATTCTTTCACATTCTTACCTTCTAACAGTGGAGCCTAATGCTTATTCCTTTGAATGTGGACCAGACTCAGTGCCTGGCGTGTGACGTGGCAAACATGATGCCATGTCATTTCCAAGGGTAGACCATTAAGAGAAAATGACCTTTAAGTGCCATCTTTAAGTATCACTGGGTACGCTCACAGTGTAATCAATCACTCAAAACTTCAGACTTCCCCGTTGAAAAATGGGAGCATGCCACCTATTTTGCAAAGTTGTTGTTGGCACTAAATGAATGGTGAACAGCAAGTATGGGTACAGAGGAAGTGTTCAATAAATGACAGCCTTGCTAATTTTGCCTAACCCTCTTGTTCTGACAGACAGAGGCTATGCAGTCAAAAGTCCTCTGCGGCTCTGTGAGGGGTCCCTGTGGAGAGGAACTGAGGCCCCCGCCAACGGCTGACACCACGCTGGTGGTCCTGTGACCGTGCCATCCTGGAGGCAAACCCTGCAGTCCAGCCCTGCCTTGTCATGGCCACAGCCCTGGCTAACACCCACATGAGTCGCACCAGAGACCCTTGGGCCAGAAGCATTCACTGGCCCACTCCAGAACTCCATGGAAAGATAATAAGCCCTGGAATTTTGAGAGGATATTTTAAAACATAGTACAAGGCAATTTATGTCAGGCAGGGAAAAATGCAACCCACCTATAGGGGGAAAAGTAGGGTCTTTCTCACTGGCCTGGGGCCAAGTCCTTTTTTCTGACACGTATTGCCATTAAAAAAAAAATGTAATTAAATGGTTAATTTAATCTGAGGCATGATTTTTTTTTAAACTGTGGTAAAATAATACACAACAAGAATTTATCCTCTTAGCCTTTGTTAAGTATTGCTGGGTGCACTCACAATGTCTTCAAACATTCAAAACCTCAGGCTTGCCCACTGAAAAATGGGAGCGTGCCTCCTGTTTTGCAAAGTTACTGTTGGCATGAAGTTGAATGGTGAACAGTAAATACGGGTACAGAGTAAGTGCTCAATAAATGACAGTCATTGTTAACTGAGTTCATAGAGCACACCAGACAGGGACAGTTGGGTTTATCTCATCTCAGCCCGATTCACTGTGGTCCTTTTGTCCATATTCAATGTCTAAACCAAAGTCCCACGAGTCCTCTCTTTGGAGCGCCCTCTACTTGCATGTTAAATCACCCAGCCTGCCGAAGGTGAAGGGCTGAGCTGACATTCTCATGCCTGGCCCTGGGGCTCTCTGCTGGTTCACAGTCAGTGCCCAGCACATCCCCACGGTGCCAGGGTGTTTCTGCTGTCGTTCCGTGCCACGTGGGTGATGAGCAGAGCAATGGCCAGCCCAGGGCAGTGCAGCCAAGATGAGAGGGCCATAGCATCTCCTGCCCGACCTGTTCCTTCCCCAGTCCAGCCGCCATTGGCTCCTTCACTGCTATTTCCCCCCGAAAACCAGCCAGCCCCCATCTGAGTCCCCAGGGGTCCTTGTGGCCTTATTCTTCTTCTCCAAAGAGACACAGTTTCCTTTTCCCTATTTAGCACCTTCAAGTTTGGACTGGGAAGAGAGCCAGCCACCTACGCTAGCTCTTCATCTCTTCCTGATGGTAAACAGTCAAAAATATTATTTGCTGTGCATCTCTCTAAACTTTTCTTCTCAAGGCAAGTTATTAATTCGACTAAGGCCTTGACATTGATTACAGTGACTGCATTCATTAAGCTTCAATCTATACAAAGTTCCTACATGCTTGTTGAAAGTCAAACCCTGCTATTATTTACTAAGTAATGCGCCAAAAATCTTCATCATTTATTCATTCAATCAATACATGTTTATTGAGCACTTACTGTCAGTGAGCAGTGTTCTGACTGCCGGGGATACATAGTAAACCCCAAAATTAAAGTACCCTGTCCTATGGAACTTAAATATAACCATAAATAAGAAGCAAATCTCAGCATGTTATAAGGTGCTAAGTGCTGTTTTGTAAGTAGAAGAGAAAAAGGATCAGGAGTGACGGGGGGCTGTGGGTTGTAATTTTAAATGGACAGTCAGCGTTGTTTAAAAGGAGAAGGTGATGCTTGATCTCTTAGACTAGAAGGAGCAGCAAGAATCGAAGGGAACACGAATCCCAAAGTAGGATCAACTAAGAGCTTTAAGAGTTACAAAGAAAGCAAAGCGATAAGCAGGAAATGAAGTAACCAGCCATCGGTGCCAGTGATGTGATGGGGGACCATTCAGGTGCCAAGTTACTCTTCTCTTGTTTGTGAGGCCAGATCTTCTGGTTAAAAATTGTAGAATGAGAATCTGTCAGGGGGAACTGAAAGTCAAGATGGGAATAGAGAATGTTTTTTAAAAGAGAACACTAAAGTACTCTAAAAAACTGCCAAATCGCCTACCCAGACAATTTGCATACTAGTATGTTGGGTGGAGAGCCATTATTGAGCAATTATACTTCTTACTTCTTGCCTCTGGGGCTTCTTCTCCATCCTTTCCCATGGCTGAGAACCTGCCAGGTACTCTCACTTGTGTTGACAATTAGCAGTCAAGGAGGACGGAATGATTCTTTGGTTTGACCCATTTTCTCAGGTGGATGGTCGTGAAACAGCTTTCATTAGGGCTCCTCAGAAAGTCCCAGCAGCATGGAACACCGGCCATCCACAGTGGCCAACCCAGCGAAGCATCTTTATTCCCTCTCTCTTCCTTCTTACTCCTGCCTCATGGAATCACTTCCCTCAAAAAGCTGCCCGGAGCCACTGAGGCTTTGAGAGGCTCACCTGTTGGCCCAAGATCTGCATAGCTAGTAGGTAGGAAAGTGATGGAGAAGGCAATGGCACCCCACTCCAGTACTCTTGCCTGGAAAATCCCATGGACAGAGGAGCCTGGTGGGCTGTGGTCCATGGGGTCGCGAAGAGTCGGACACGACTGAGAGACTTCCCTTTCACTTTTCACTTTCATGCATTGGAGAAGGCAATGGCAACCCACTCCAGTGTTCTTGCCTGGAGAATCCCAGCGACGGGGGAGCCTGGTGGGCTGCCGTCTATGAAGTCACACAGAGTCGGACACGACTGAAGTGACTTAGCAGCAGCAGCAGGAGAGTGAACAGTCTTGGCTAATAAGGTCATAGTCCATCCACTTTCCTGCGATTCAGTGTTTCTCAAAGGGTGACTTGTCTGTGACTCTTGCAACAAAAGCTTCAGGAGTCTGGTCTAAAATGCATGTTCCTAGGCTGCCTTCCAGGCATGCTGAATTCTATTGAGGAGCAAGAAATAAGAGGCAAAGGGGACCTGATGAGACTTGTCTTGTCAGTCTCTCCTCACCCCGAATCAAGGACTTCTGCTCACACACCGAAGTTCTTGGACCACAATACCGCACCGTGTTGCCTTGGCTCAGCCACCCTCAGGTGGGGCACGCAGGTCCCTGGGCTTTCCCAAGGACATGCAACAATCATGGTTTGATAGGATTCCCCATCCATATTTAGTTTTTCTTAAAAATGGCCCGGAGAATGCAAGTTGTCCTTTCTTTTCTTTCCTATCACAATCACCTTCTCCCTTTAGCAAAAAGAAAAAAATACTATATCTTACTTGGTATATTGCTCTGGGGTATAAAGCCCAGCCCTGCACAAAGGGTAACTGGAAATATCCAGGTCACTTTAAGAACAGGAATCACTCTAATGAATAGGTATCAACCCCCTTTTCAGTTCAGGTATTTCCCAAATCTTTGCTTTCAGCAAAACTAGAGGAGGAATTAATAGAACCTGGCAGTTGACTTAATTAATTTCCTGAAATTTTAGGTCAATAAGATTTTTGACATATAACTCAGAAGCATTTCAGGGAATTTCTATCATGAAGCATTTACCTGCTCATTGATGTCGACAAGTCCCCTCAGCATTTACATCTATTTTAAAAATAGAGGCAGACTCTGCCACCTCTCCAGCAATGTCATATATAGCCATATTCATTATGCATTTTAAGTCAACTATAAAAATCTCTATTTTACCCAACAATGTGTTTTCAAAAACATTTGATATCTCTGATATGTTTGATAGTTACTTATAAAATTTGCACTATGTTGATCAATTGTGTGTTGATATTAATAGTACTTTTAATAATAGCTACAACAGGAATAAATTTTTTAACATCGGCTTATGATCACAATAATTTTTTAAATTTAAATTTAAGTATTTGTCATATTTATTTTTTATAAAGAAGTATCAAAGACTGATCAAGAGAAGATATTAAATCATAAAATATACTAGACTCAGAAAAGTCTGTTCCAAAAGTGGCAGGAAAATGCAAGTTCAAAGAGAAAAAAAATTCATTTATACATATGTGTGTATTCATTATAAATAATTTCTAGCTGTTAAATAATAGCTTGTGTATTTCTCAAATGGGTGATAATGGATATTGAATCACTATGATATCAGGTTCCATGAAAAAGAATGACAGGCTATTTTGTTCTCAAGTGTAAATACTAACAGTATTCTGGAAATGATGCCTGTTCGCATACTTCACACAGATGATGAAAGCAGTTGGATATAAATATTACAATATTTTAGGGAATAAGTTGCTTCTCAAAGTTCTCTTCGGGTGAACGAACCAAATTAACTGGTGATCCACTGCCTTCGCGTATCAAGCATTTTCAGCTGGTGGAACTCAAATTGCTAGGATAACTATGAGCACATAGGGATGGAGTATGGGAAATAAAAGTGGGAGATGTGAAATGTGCCCATGAGACCTGGAGGCAAGTCTTTCAGTCCTGAGAAGATGGATTTACCCTGGGGTCCAGGTCTCTAAATTCAGCTGGATGATGAATTCAGGAAAGATGAAAAATGATTTCACAAAAATGAAAGTTGGAAGTTCCTAACTTAGAGAGCAGTGATACAAATTGAGTTATAGCAAATATAAAATTTTAAAGTTAGAAATATTCCAACAGAATTTAGAATAGTACTTAAAGGAGGATGAAGGAAAGTCATATCTAGACCTTATATTTAAGAAGAGAATTAAAATAACAAAGCAGCATATTTATCTAAATTAATCACACACACACAACACTTCATCAAGTTGTAGAAAAAGCCATCATAAAATGTCTAAATTCTCCAACCTGCTGAAACACAAAGGTATATTTCTATCTATTTACTTTCTTTTAACCATTTTCAGTATATCACATACATCAGAATGCCAAGGTTCAACACCCAGGAAACGAATTTTCTTGATTAGAAGAATTTCAGCCAGAATTCCAAACTTTTAGAGATTCGGTTTTAGCCTGACTAAATACTTAGAATGCTGGCAAAGCTATTTTATGACCTATGTATAAATTGAAAGTTATCCTGTTCCAGAAAAGTAAACTGAATGCATTTCAAGTATATTTATCTTTTGTGTGATGAGTGTGCTGCCTGCAGAAGCAAGATGCACTCCTTCCTGAATTATCCTCACTTTTAGACTAGGGGAAAACAGGATTTTTATACTTACAGACTTAGAGCAAAATAGTGTTTAAAAACACCTTGGGGAGGCTCAATTACAATAGCAATTATAGTTGCCATTATAACATAGCAAGCAATAATATGACCTGTTATTATAATAACAGGTTTGGCTGTGAATTTTCAAATACCAAATTGCTGTCCCTCCAAAACACACAAAGTGGGTTCCAATAAATCAAGTGCTACTGTGTGTCAAATATCTATTTGAGATATATTCCTATGGGTAAGCTATGAATCTGAAAACTGGGTCTTTCTTAATTTCTAGTGCAAAAGGAATTCATCTCCCTGACTACTTGCCCTCAAATACTGACTTTACAGCCCAAATTACAGTGCAAACCAATATAAAAATGCAATGAGTAATTTTCTCTCTTGTGCTGAGAATCCTTAGTAATATGTGTTTGCATGTGTGTCTGTGTTTTCCACACTGGGTTTCCGACCACAGGACCAGATCTTTAAGCACCAACCTTTCTTAAAGAAGTCTGACTAGAAATTTGGAAAACTCATCAGGTTCTTATTACTGACCCTTCCTTTGCAGGAATGAAATCTGACTCTTCCTTGGGTAAAAATGTGTCTGTTACATGTGACAAAAAAAAATATGACTTTCTGTGTGCACTGTTTGACATGGAAAAATTATGTTTTGCCCTTGTCTTAAAGATGGATTTTTCCATAGTGGGAAAAGAAAAAAAAAATGATTTAGATGAATGTGTCAGAAAGTGTGGGCATTGGGTTCATATTGATGTTATCAAGACTTATGAGCAGAGGTGAAATTTGGCCCAGAAAATAGTTTGAAAGGAAATTCACCCAATGACTTGAGACGCTGAAGGCTTCATCAGAAATTGCTGTCCCTCTATCAGCTGAAAAATGGTTAGGCACACATGGTTTTAGAGGCCTAGTGTATCAGGGACTTTTGTTTCATTGATTGAGTATCCAAGTCATCAGAAAACAGGACAGTTTAACCTGCCATTCTGAGTGTGTGTGAGGATCAAATGGCTCATCCATAATTGACTGATCAATAACTGTCTTCACTCTTTCACTCCCTGTGTCCTCTGCATCCATCCTCCAAACTTCTCTGTGAAGTAAAAAACAACTCAAGAGCTAAGTCAATGAAGATGCCTTGGTTGTTGAGTGAAGCTTTAGTGCCCGCTTCCAAAATGCACTCTGACTAGAGAATGCTGGATCAATTTGCAAACAGTTGAACATCTGCTGGATCATGGAAAAAGCAAGAGAGTTCCAGAAAAACATCCATTTCTGCTTTATTGACTATGCCAAAGCCTTTGACTGTGTGGATCACAATAAACTGAGGAAAATCCTGAAAGAAATGGGAATACCAGACCACCTGACCTGCCTCTTGAGAAACCTATATGCAGGTCAGGAAGCAACAGTTAGAACTGGACATGGAACAACAGACTGGTTCCAAATAGGAAAAAAAGTACATCAAGGCTGTATATTGTCACCCTGCTTATTTAACTTATATGCAGAATACATCATGAGAAACGCTGGGCTGGTGCCAGGGTCCAGCCCCGGTGGATCCAGGGTGATTCGAAGGTGGGGGGACGGAGTCGGCGTCTTTGGAAAAATACATATTTAATCACAGATATAGAGAGATTAGAAATGGATAGTGTAGTAGGAAGATTAGTGGAGAAAAAGAGGCTGAATAACTTGGATTACGTGGAATAGCATCCATGCTCCAGATGGGAATTCAGCCAGAAAAACGGGAGTAAGAAAGAAGCGACATGGGGGAATCAGTCTTTCCGGAAACTGATCCGATGTCTTTATTTTTGGGTTAGCTTATATACCTTTTGTTACACATATGGATGAATACAGAGTCATGCGGGGGTCAGTAGTCCTGACCTTTATCAAAATCAGGTGCTTCACATAAATGTAAAAAAAAGGTCTTTAGGGATATTACATCATCTTCCGGCCATGAGTGAGACCTGCTGACATTTTATGATCCTTTCTTTCTGATAACCAAAAAACTTATTTCTTCCAAGGGTGTTTTTTCTTAAACCAGGCACCACCCTCCAAATAAAGTTACATTCCTATAGGGTAAGGGTGTAGTGAGTTACAATCAAGAAAGGAATTTATTTAACCCAAGGTTAACATGATTAATCTTAAAGGTTAATACTTATTTCTCCTATATGCTTAAAGGTTAATACTTATTTCTTCCTATATGCTAGTTATATTCATTATAAGTGTAGGGAACATGGAGATTTAGCAGCAAACATCAGCCCAACAAATGAAAATCCTTTCACCAATGCTCCCCTTAAGATCTACTTAGTCTTAAGATATGATAAAGTTACATTCTTACATAGCAAGGACACAGTGATTTATAACAAAGTACAGTGATCTATTACAAAAGAGAAAATCCATTAACTCAAAAAGTTTAGTATTGCTAACATCAAAAACTACTATATTTCCTTTGCTATATTCCAAATACATTGATTAATATATTCCCAAGTGCCTAAGGATATGCAGGCCTGGCGGCAATCATTGACTCAACAAGAAGAAAAAGCCCTATGCTAATTAAGACTCTCAAAATACTCCAAAACTCTCTGTGCTGTTTATGGTTAAGAGGTAGTAAACAATCATGTGCCTAGTGGCAGCAGTATGGATAATCCTGTCACACAAGCTGGTCTGTCAGCAGAGAGGTTTGACCTGAAACATGCTTGTCCCGCCCAGAGCAGGGAATTAGCAGTAATTATTGACACAACAAATGAAAAACCCTTCACCAATATAATTCCTAACCAACCCATTATACTAATAATTTCTAACTCCCCAAAAGAATTTGCCTTTAGTAAGTCTAAAACATCTCGTGCCTCTCAGGTTGGGAGGCTGTAAACAATCACATGTGGCCGGACAAACCTATACAGGTGAGCTAGATAACCTTCAGAGGAGTCCGTAAGCTGAAACACTCTTGTCACGCCCAAGAATTTTTATTGCCTTGGAGCTGCACGTTTACTCCTTCTCCGAGAGAAACGGTTATGGGGGAGAGCCCCCTGTAAAGTCAGAGGTGTAGGTGAGAGCATAAAACAGACTCTGGTTTTGGGGTTAGATGCTCGGGAACAGGGGATTTCCTGAGGCTTGATCATGCCTTTGCGTATGCCAAGCCTCCTTCCTCATGACCTTTGCCGTGGGCGGAGTTCCTCACGCTGGCCCCCGGCAGGCTGGAAGAAGCACAAGCTGGAATCAAGATTGCTGGGAGAAATACCAATAACCTCATATATGCAGACGACACCACCCTTATGGAAGAAAGTGAAAAGGAACTAAAAAGCCTCTGGATGAAAGTGAAAGAGGTTGGCTTAAAGCTCAACATTCAGAAAATGAAGATCATGGCATCTGGTCCCATGACTTCATGGGAAATAGATGGGGAAACAGTGGAAACAGTGGTAGACTTTATTTTTCTGGGCTCTAAAATCACTGCAGATGGTGATTGCAACCATGAAATTAAAAGACGCTTACTCCTTGGAAGAAAAGTTATGACCAACTTAGACAGCGTATTAAAAAGCAGAGACATTACTTTGCCAACAAAGGTCTATCTAGTCAAGGCTATGGTTTTTCCAGTGGTCATGTATGGATGTGAGAGTTGGACTGTGAAGAAAGCTGAGTGCCGAAGAATTGATGCTTTTGAACTGTGGTATTGGAGAAGACTCTTGAGAGTCCCTTGGACTGCAAGGAGATCCAACTAGTTCATTCTAAAGGAAACCAGTCCTGGGTGTTCTTTGGAAGGAATGATGCTAAAGCTGAAACTCCGATACTTTGGCCACCTCATGCAAAGAGTTGACTCATTGGAAAAGACTCTGATGCTGGGAGGGATTGGGGGCAGGAGGAAAAGGGGACGACAGAGGATGAGATGGCTGGATGGCATCACCAACTCGATGGACATGAGTTTGAGTGAACTATGGGAGTCTGTGATGGACAGGGAGGCCTGGCGTGCTGCAATTCATGGGGTCGCAAAGAGTCGGACACAACTGAGCAACTGAACTGAACTGAACTGAAGTGAAAGTCAAGTCGCTCAGTCACGTCCGACTCTTTGTGACCCCATGGACTGTAACTCATCAGGCTCCTACATCCATGGGATTCTCCAGGCAAGAATCCTGGAGTGGGTTCCCATTTCCTTAGGCAGAAGAATATGGCTGAGAAACTACTGAAGGAGGAGACGGAAGACTTCTGCCCCAGCCCCAGTTACGTTAGTGTAGCCAAGTGATTCTTGCAGCTTACTGCGGCTGTGGGTTCCCCAGGTATCAGACATGGGTTGTCAGTACCTGTCCTGTCATCTGTTAGGGTCAGGGTTAAGTTTTAGGGGGCTCACAGATGCACACTTTAGAAAACATAAAGCATCACAGAACATTTTTGCAATTAATCATTTCCTTTTCATCCCCCCCTTTTCTACATACTCTGAAAAGTATGTAGAAATTTCAGAAAAAGCTTTGATTTAAAATAAGCTGAATTGATCCTGTAATCAACACTTGATTATTCATATTTAGAGAATAAATGTTACACACAGATAAGGATGCACAGCCAATAAGTTTAATCTTTTTCCTCAGGTGACGTTAAATTAATTTGGATCATGCCTCTCATGAGGAATCACGAAGATCTGTAAGGAAGATTCATTTAATCAAGATTTCTCCGTGGCTGTGAAAGAAACACCTCGGAAATCTTGGGGCTGCCAGATGTTGTTCGAAATCACGTTAACCTGAATTCCTGCCAAGCTCAAAGACTCATAAAGGAAATATCCCTCCAACTTCTATTCATCTATCTTTCTCCAAGTTCAAATTCTCCTAATTCACACATTTTAGGATAAAACTGGAAAGCAGTCTGTTATAGTCTAGGAAGGTATGTCTGTTATCTCTTTTGCATTTTAGTGGTGCTGTTCCTCGTTACCAGTGTTAGTAATTATACTCACGAGGTGTCTAGTTGTCTGTGAACATCTGAGTATATATAAATGTGTGTGTGTTTAATAGTAATGTTACCTCTGGGAAAAAGTCAAGGAAGATTAATAGGGTATAACATTTTTAATGACAACAGGATATTAGAAGAAAATAGAATAATTACTTGAGTATGTAAACAATATGGTTCGAACTTATTATTTTGCATTTGTTGAATCCATAATTTATATCTTTAATAAACTTCAGCATTTTCTCCAGAGTACATCCCAGTTGTCTTTATTATCTGTGTAACAGAAAGACTTGTTACAGAACTCAATTATACTGTATAAACACTCTTCTAATCACTGTTAAGAAATTATTTATGAACACATAACACCGAAAAGTTTTCAACAAGGTTAGATCCTGTGGATTGTACAGTTTAATCCTATTTAATTCTCCTTGGTTCCATTGCTGATACCTGTCTCTAGAAATCATGACGTTTTCAATAGGATACACAATATTAAATGATACTCCAACTTTATTAGCAATTAAATTTATCTTATGTTAATGAAGGTTTATTAAACAAATGTGTCTTACCCCTAAGTATTTGTTTTACAAAAAATAAATTTTCAAGAGAAGTAATTCCATTTATTCTGTAGGTATCTTTTATTCCCTTCTATAATGGTCTTGTGTAAAGAATAAATTTAAAACGCATCAAAGGAATTTCCTGGTAGCCAAAGCAATGGAGACTGAATGCTTAACAAATCATCTCCACACATCTGCCACAAACTTTACCAATCAACAAGAAGAACAAATTAAACGACATCAGGCCTATGCTTTCTGCAAAATATAAAAACCAGAGAACACGAAACACTTTTCTCTCTCTCTCCAAGCTCACTGTGCTTGCAACAGGACTTCCTGTATGGATGTGCGCTTAGTTGCTCAGTTGTGTCCGACTCTTTGCGACCCTTTGGATGCTAACCAGACAGGCTTTTCTGTCCACGATATTTTTCAGGCAAAAATACTCGAATGAGTTTCCATTTTCCCCCTCCAGGGGATCTTCCCAGCCATGGGATCGAACCCACATCTCTTGTCTCTCCTGCACTGCAGCTGGATTCTTTACCCATATATGTCAAGATCCAGCAGAAATTCTTTTCAAACATCTACCACAAAACTTTGCTAGGAGAACTGATAAAGACTCTGAGAAAGCTGCACAGGAAAGAACAAAAGGATCTGAGATACATTACCCTCAGAAATAGAAATCTCACTGTGAGTATAAAAATACTGCAAAAGGGTCCTTGTAGACAAGAGCACTGACAGGGAGAAATGTGAAGGTGAACCTGGGACCCCTACAGAGAGTGTGCAAAGTTATGTTTCTGAAGGAAAAAGAACAACAAAGAAGAGACTTCGGAGACTGGTAATGAATGGAAAGAGAGGAGGAAATTTAAAGTTCTGCAAGACAGAATAAAATAAAAATAAAGTCAAAGTGTGCACACCTCTCCAGAAAAAAGTAACCCATTGAAGAAACTGTATTATACATAAGAAGAGCATGCTCTTGGAATCATTCCAATGCACTGTTTTCATGAATGATAGAAACACAAGAAGTCTTCATTTAGAAATCCCCATTTATAAAGCCCCTCTAAGAAGAAAGTGTTAGTCACTCAGTTGTGTCCTACCCTTTGCAGCCTCATGGAGCATGGCTCGCAAGTCTCCTCTGTCTATGGATTTCTCCAGGCAGGAATGCTGGAGCGGGTTGCCATTCCCTTCTTCAGGAGGTCTTCCCGACCCAGGGATCAAACTCAGCTTTCTTGCATTGCAGGTGGATTCTTTACCATCTGAGCCACCAGAGCAGTCACACAATATGAGATTACTGTTTCTTCTTAATCATTTCCACAAAACCAAAAACATATAGGTCAGTATATTATATTAATATCTTTCACTGTACCTATTCACTGAAATAATCTTAAACTGGAACAAGCCTCAAGGTTAAACAATGCCCCCAAGGTTGGCCCTTGTGCTATGAGCTTCTTTTAAAAGAATCATTCAGACATTTGGGGAATCTTATTAGTTGACTGTCTGAATGACAGCCCTGAGGATTGTGAATAGCAGAAGATTGGGGGTGAATGACACCCGTATGTGGATGTGGTGTCCCTCTTCCTGTGCTCAGGTGGGCCCACCTATAATCCGTAGCTAAAGAAGGCAGAAATCAAACCCTTTTTATAACTGATAGAGCCTGACTTTTAAGAATGTCTCCCTTACCTAAGAGTGGACCTAATCTATCAGAAAATAGGACTGTTGTAGCACTCCGCTTAAAGCTTACCTGCAGGACACCCAGGGTAACACATTCATTGAGCATTAAAGAGCATCCAGTGTTGTCCCAATAGTTGCAGCACACAAGTCCTAAAGAGGTCACTCCCTTTGAAACTTTCCCTAGAGCTTACCCAAGAAAGGATTTTTTAGAATCTAGCTGAAGGCTGGATTTATATGCGTTTGTCCTTTTATCACCCAACAATCAGAATATGAATCATGTTCTGGGATGATCTACCAGGAACACTCCACTGTAAAGAGCTTCATTTGTGCTTCCTTAAACAAAACCCACTCTGAAGTCCGTCCTCTCGCCTTTGCCGAGGACCCAAAGGGCAGTGTTGTGAGTATATATTAGAATGAGGGGGCATTCCATCACTGAGCAAATTGCACCTCCCAGGGTCTATTATACCATCCATCACCAAAGCAAGTTGTTGGTCTAATGATATATTAGTGCAATAATCCGCACAGGACACACCGATGATGTATTACAGGAAAGATGGCCCTACTTACTGAAGTAAGTCTTTGAGAAGAGCCTGGGTACCCTAGAAGGCGACTGGAAGGCTTCCATCCCATCTACAATCAGCCAGCAAGCACCACACGATGGAAGGCACTTTCCAAGGAGCGGAGAGAAATACTGTTTTTAAATTAAATCTCCTGTCATCTTTGTAATAAATCTGCAGCTCAATCTGACCTTGGTGTCTTTGGCTAATTCTAATTTGCAGGCACCATCTTGGTCAGGGGCAAGGAATGTGGAATTTTGCTCTGGGGAGTTTCTGAATCAGAAGATAGCCAAGCTCTCTTGTGCATGTCTCTTTCTTACAGGGGGGTTGTGGTGCAGAATATCTTAAGAGGCTTTTCAATTAGTCTGGAATAATTGAAATCACCTATAATGATAATCTTATTGAACACATACTTGGCCTTCTCCTATGGTGTTTCATTGCTTCTTCTGCTCTATAAAAATAGATTTATTTTCCTCCCGGTTTCCCTTCCCTCAAAATGTTTCATGTTATTAAAAACAGAAGATTGCTTGTCAGATGTTTTATTTGCCACGTGTGTGGGGCCATCGATCATCCCTTCCCACCCTCTGCGCGCATGTGCACTTCATTAGCCAAACTCCACTCATCATGGGCATGGAAAACATGCTGCTAACTGGATTAACAGATGTATAGAAACTAATTAAAACGTAGCATTTACACCACCACAACTGCACTTGGTAAAGGAATCACAGACCATAAGTGGAAAAAGTCCACCCTACAAATTGTTCTCTGTGGACATAATTGGTCTTGTGGCAGAGATGAGTTCTTTAGGCAGCATTTGCAATGGTGGAGGTGTTCACTGGGCATTGAATTAGGCACATAATTGTCATAAAGGAAGCACCTCGCGGGAGGTCGGGAGGTAGAGGAGAGCAATGCGGCAGTCCAGTAGATCTCAGAATGCTCCCACGGGAGGGGCTGTCTCACTGTCTCTCTCCAAGCCTCAGTCTCCGCCGCCAAGTGCACATGAAACAACCTCCCTTGACTGCACTTGAGCCCAGAGGACCCTGAAGCTGTGGGCTAGGTTCTAAGGAAAACAGCCAGAATGTCTGACCTTCAGAATGGTGCTTTATGTTGGTGACCACAAAGGATGCCCTACACGAGTCTACTTAGGTAAGCGGGAATCTATCCTTCCATGCTTCAGTTTGTCTGCTAGTTGAACAGAACGATGGTATCAGGCTACTGGATCACCGGTAGAACATACTCCTTCCTATCCAGCCTCCTTTTCCTTGGCTGCCTCAACTTCCATTTCTTCTCTTCTCAGTTCCCAACTGAACTCACTCCAGCACGGGGCATGGCTGGTCTCATGACACATTGCTTGTTTTCAGTGTCTGAAAAGGCAGAGATTGTAAAAGAAGGAAATAGACACATGAAGGTCCACTGCTGTTAAAGTGTTGCACTCAATATGTCAGCAAAGTTGGAAAGCTCAGCAGTGGCCACAAGACTGATAAGGGTCAGTACTCATTGCAAACCCAAACAAGGGCAATGCCAGAGAATGTTCAGTTCAGTTCAGTCACTCAGTTGTGTCTGACTCTTTGCGACCCCATGGACTGCAGCATGCCAGGCTTTCCTGTCCATCACTAACTCTTGGAGTTTACTCAAACTCATGTCCATTGAGTCGGTGATGCCATCCAACCATCTCATCCTCTGTCGTCCCCTTCTCCTCCCATCTTCAATTTTTCCCAGCATCAGGGTCTTTTCCACTGAGTCAGTTCTTCGCATCAGGCAGCTAAAGAATGTTCAAACTACCAAAAAAGTGTGCTCATCCACATGCTAGCAAGGTAATGCCCCCAAATCCTTGAAGCTAGGCTTCAGATGTTTGTGAACCAAAAACTTCCAGATGTACAATCTGGGTTTAGAAAAGGCAGAGGAGCCAGAGATCATATTGTCATCATTGGATCATAGACAAAGCAACGGAATTCCAGAAAAACATTTACTTCTGCTTTAGTGACTACGTGAAAGCCTTTGGCTGTGTGTATCGCAACGAACTGTGGAAAATTCTTAAAGAGATGGGAATACCAGATCACCTTACCTGGCTCCTGAGAAACCTGTATGCAGGTCAAGAAGCAACAGTTAGAACCAGACATGGAACAATGGACGGTTCAAAACTGGGAAAAGAGTACGTCAAGGCTGTGTATTGTCACCCTGTTATTAAACTTCTATGCAGAGTGGAAGTGGAAGTGTTAGCCAGTCAGTCATGTCTGACTGTTCGCAACCCCAAGAACTGTAGCCTGCCAGGGTCTTCTGTCCATGGAATTTTCCAGGCAAGAATACTGGAGTGAGATGCTGTTTCCTCCTCCAGGGAATCTTCCCAACTCAGTGATTGAACTCAGGCTCTACTGCACTGCAGGCAGATTCTTTACCATCTGAGCCATCAGGGAAGCCCGTACACAAGCCCATATATTGGGTCATTGCTTTGCCTACGATCCCACGAATGTCAGCAATATGATCTCTGGTTCCTCTGCCTTTTCTAACTGTTCTAAACCCAGTTTGTACACCGGGAAAATGTGTGTGAAATCAGTGTAATTTTGTGGTAGTTTGAACATTCTTTGGCATTGTGTGAAATGCTGGGCTAGATGAATCACAAGCTGGAATCAAGATTGCCAGGAGAAATATCAGCAACCTCAGATATGCAGATGATACCATTCTAATGGCAGAAAGAGAAGAGGAACTAAAGAGCATCTTTATGAGGGTAAAGAGGAGAGTGAAAAAGCTGGCTTGGAACTCAACATTTAAAAAACTAAGATCATGATATCCAGTCCCATCACTTCATGGTAAATAGAAGGGGAAAAAGTGGAAACAGTGACAGATTTTATTTTCTTGGGCTCCAAAATCACTGTGGACAGTGACTTCAGCCATGAAATTAAAAGATGCTTGCTCCTTGGAGGGAAAGTTATGACAAAGCTAGACAGCATATTAAAAGCAGAGACCTCACTTTGCTGACAAAGGTCCATACAGGCAAAGCTATTGTTTTTTGAGTAGTCGTGTATGGATGTGAGAGCTGAACAATCAAGAAGGCTGAGAATCAAAGAATTGATGCCTTTGAATTGTGGTGCTGGAAAAGACTCTTGACAGTCCTTTGGACAGCAAGGAGATCAAACCAAAATTTCCAAATCACAAAGGAAATCAACCCTGAATATTTTCACTGGAAGGACTGATGTTGAAGCTGATGTTCTGATAATTTAGCCACCTGATGTGAAGAGCTGTCTCATTGGAAAAGCCAGTGATGCTGGGAAAGATTGAGGGCGGGAGCAGAAGGGGGCAACAGAGGATGAGATGGTTGGATGGCATCACCAACTCAATGGACACAAGTTTGAGCAAACTCCAGGAGATGGTGAAGGACAGGGAAGCCTGGCGTGCTCAGTCCATGGGGTCACAGAGTTCATGGGGACACAACAGAGCAACTAAACAGCAGCAACCACTGCATCCATGGGTTTAGGACCGCCCGGGCAGCCATCCCTAGAACACTGGGTGAGCCCAAGCTTTTCTGCTAGCGTGGTAGTGGTATTGCTGGCGACGGTGATGGTGATCATGGAAAACAGCAACAAAGGATGTGAACCACAGTACAACTCTAATCAAGGAAATCAAGATACGAATGCAGAGAACAGTTCATCTTAAAGAAGCAAGGAAGTCAATGATGGCTCAAAGCACAGACCACAAATAGACTGTAAAATGCAAATGGTGTGCTTTGTGCGATGCTGGTCTGTGACATCATAAATTGGTACAGTCCTTTTCAAGAGCTGTTTAGCAATACATCTTAAGAGGCATAAAATTGTGCGTGGACTTTCTGAAAATCACACCTAAGGGACTCATTTAAAGGCAAACACTGTGCTCTCTTCCCTCTGCCCATTGTTCCCTATGATGCTTTTTCTGCTTTTGTTCACGGTGGCAGCTCCAGCTTCACCCCAAAGCTGCCAGGTCTGGAATAGACATCTCTACCTTTGCCCTCAGGTCCAGTTCCAAACTGATGATGGGCTGAGCAGTTTCCATATGGATGGATTTTTTCACAAGACCAATTTTTTCCAAAATGAGTCCCTGACAGCCCTTCCTCCTTGCTCTGACCAGGCTGCAGTCTCAGCACCCGGTTGGCCACCTCCCCTGCAGTACCTTTGAATCCGTCAGCAACAAGGCCTCCTGTCCCACAGCCCTGCCTCTACCAGGCTCTCCTCCTCCTGCCTGGACCACAGGCAAGTCCTGGAGCTCCCTGCCTCCCATCTCAGCCACCACAGCCAGCCCTCCACTAGATGTTTTCTTGATACACAAAGCATGTGCTTCCCTTTTCTACTCCAAACTATCACTCTCACTTCTCTCTTCATGTAATTTCTAGACAAATAATAATAATAATAAAGGAAATCAAGGAAATCAAGTCATGAATTCAGAGACTAGCTCACCTTAAAGAAGCAATAGCTACCCCAGGAAGTCAATGATGGCTCAAAGCACAGAACACAAATAGATTGTAAAATGTAATAGTAAATAGTAAATGGAATATCCAAATTCCTTGATGTGGCCCCTAATGGCCTTTTTCAACCACTTTCCCCACAACATCCCTCTTGTGTTACTTTATTAGGGCTGCTGTAATAAAGACCACAACTGGGGAGTTTAAACAACAGAAATTAACAGAGCTTAAACCACCTCACACAAAGAGTTGACTCATTGGAAAAGACTCTGATGCTGGGAGGGATTGGGGGCAGGAGGAAAAGGGGACGACAGAGGATGAGATGGCTGGATGGCATCACTGACTCGATGGATGTGAGTTTGAGTGAACTCTGGGAGTTGGTGATGGACAGGGAGGCCTGGCGTGCTGCGATTCATGGGGTCACAAAGAGTCGGACACGACTGAGCAACTGAACTGAACTGAAACCAATAACACCTTCTCAAGCAATCTTTATTTTAAAATTCTGTTGAACCAAATCTACACAATGGGGAAAGGATAATATCCTCAACATATGATGCTGAAAAAACCAGATTGTTGTTTGGTTGCTAAGTCATGTCTGACTCTTTTGTGACCCCATGGACTGTCTATGGGATTTTTTAGGCAAGAATACTGGAGTGGGTTGCCATTTCCTTCTCCAGGGGATCTTCCCTGACCCAGGGATCCAACCCGCATCTCCTACTGAGTCTTATGTATTGCAAGCAGGTTCTTTACCACTGAGCCACTAGGGAAGCCGCTGAAAAAACCAGATATCCACGTGCACAAGCATGGTGTTTGAGCTCACTTTTAAGTATATTTTAGTATCACATATAATTAATAATAATCCTTTATAAAGGTTTGTCTCTGTCTTTCTAATCAGCGAATGGTCACTGCCTTCCTTGAGAAATCATTTGACTGGCTTTGTATTGTAGGTTGAATCATATCGTCTGCCAGATGGGACACAAACACCTTCACAAAGGAGACCTAGCCGCTAATACAGTCACTCAGAACAGAAGAACTGAGCACCTCCTCATGCCCAGCCTCATTCTTGGTAGTGGATGGTGATGGGTGGTGTGTGATATGAAAGTGACCTTTCAACATCCATGCCCATCTCTTTCCAGTGTGGGAAGAAATGGAAAGCCTTCACTGCAGAGGCTGGAAAGGTGAGAACTCACATTTTATAGACGCTCTGCCAGTTGGGAACCCAGATGCAAGTTATGGCCCAGAAGTTCAATGTACTCATGAGTCAAAGGAAGAAGGTGAGTGGAGGCCATTGTTGATTCTGCTTCTTGGCCAGTCCTGTAGTGAGACCAGGTGTGGAGACATGGATCTTAAGAGGTGGAGCAGCGGCAGCCTTCTTGGCTTCTTGAGGTGTTGTTTTCTTTAAAAGAGTGGTCCCTGAGACAGTCTCTAATTCCTCGTTTGTTAGCCTTTAGCCTTGCCAACAGAGTTGTGTAACCACTACTCCCCTGTACTAAATCTCTATCTGCTTGAAATATCTTGCTCTCGGTCTCTTGCATGGAACATTGACAATTACAGATGGTAAACAAAACTTGGTTTCAGGATCTCAGAGTCTGTAGTCAGGCAGAAGAGGTTATACCTACCTAAGCATACACCAATAGCAGTGTTTTAGGGATGATGGTGCGTTAACACTGCTGAAATAACTTACGAGGCCGTTTGTTGCTATTTAGTCCCTAAGTTGTGTCCTATTCTTTTGCAAGCCCATGGGCTGCAGCCCTCCAGTCTCCTCTGTCCATGGGCTTTCCCAGGCAAGAATACTGGAGTGGGTTGCCATTTCCTTCTCCAGAGCATTTTCCCAGCCAAGGGACTGAACCCACGTCTCCTGCTTGGCGGGTGGAATCTTTACCACTGAGCCACCTGGGAACCCCATGAGGTAGTTTAATGACACTAACATGTATAAAAGTGAAGAAGAAGCACAAAATGTATTTTGATTGCTAGATAATGATTCAATAAATCAAAACATAAAGTATTTATCATGATTGTATACCTATACTAAGTTTAATACATGGATAACTATTATTAGTAAACAGAAAAATAAAATAATTTGTTTTGAATTGTGTAAATATAAGTGAAATTTTTATCCTCTGGAAGTTTCATTTAAAGATGATGGAAATTAATTTGGTGAAAAATATAAGAAATACAGGGATTTTGTGGCAGGCTCCATAAGAAAGTCATGAAGATGATTAAATGAACTGGACAATAAGGCAGAGGAGCCAGGCTGCAATTTAATTTTAGAGTTATATTAATGAAATGTTTGATATACTATTATACCTTTCATATATAAAACTGCTTCTCAACAACCAGCATATGCACGTATTGAATTGCTTTTCCAATTTATTCATGAGTAAATATATGTTCCATACACTAATCCAGCAAGCGCATATTACTGGGTAAAGCAAATTTCTTCCTTGCCTTCACAGTGGCACTAACCAGCTTACATTCTAATAGCAGTGCATAGTCAGATATATTCCCACCCAGATTTTATACAAAGAAAGCAGATCCCAGGGATGCTAAGGAATTTCCTAAAGGCATGCAATTCATTAGTGGCACATGTGGAATTAAATCTCAGTGTTCTCATCACATTCTCAACCCTTATAGGAAAAATAAATAAAGGTTTAACCCATTACAGGGAGCTCTTAGTTTAGAAATAAAGAAACTTCCCATTGGCAAAGGCTATTGAACACATTTCAAGTCATGCAGGATGGAATTACTAGAAAATAAAATGGCTCACAAGGAAAAACACATGAAGGGAAAGAAAAAAATTTAAGAGAAGAAGCAAGAATGAAAAAAATTGAGTCTCATGCATTGATAACAGCTACATGTATTAATTTAGCATTTATTGTTTTGTTTCTTTTTATCTGGAGGGTAGGGAAATAATTGCAAATTTGTAAATATGCAAACATATTTTATTATTTAAAAATCCCTATACCATTTCCTTGTTTGGGAGTCCAAGGGAAACAACAGAATATTTCTTCTCTTCTTGGAAGTAGGTTAACATACTACATGTTTCCTCGACATAATACAGAAACATTTTAATGCAAAATTATAAGGACCCCAGAGTTACAAGAAACATCTGGTCAACCAAACAATAGCTCCTATTACACCCATGCTCTGTATCCAACACTGGGTGTCAAATCCAGCCCCTAAAAGCAGCATAAATGAATAGAAACCTCTCTGGGCTGAGCAACGCCAAAAGATGAAGAAGTTTCCTTAGAGGCTTGTGCTGTAGCTGGGACTGAAAAAGGAATAGCTGAACAAAGTTCTTTGTGCCACGAGGCTGTACCTCATCTCTCGAGCCTCGACTCACAGCTGCCCATGAACCAAGAAGGCAAAGATCTCCATGCCTGTGAAGGTTCTTGGTCCATAGGCTGGCAGGCCCCTAGGAGACAGGGCTTCTGGACTGCAAATTCTCTTCGCCCTCTAAACCAGAAGTCTCAAATGGTAGGTCACTAGCTGAACATAGCCTGTGGGTATTTTTGTTTGTTTGTTTTGATATTTATTCATTTGGCTACACAGGGTCTTGGGCTTTTCAGGTAGTACTAGTGGTGAAGACCCCACCTGCCAGTGCAAGAGATGTAAGAGACCAGGGTTCAATCCCTGGGTCAGGAAGATCCCCTGGAGGAGGGCGTGGCAGTTCACTCCAGTATGCTTGTCCGGAGAATCCCATGGACAGAGAAGCCTGGTGGACTAGAGTGCGCGGGGTCACAAAGAGTCAGACACGACTGAAGTGACACAGCAGAGCTCAGCACTGGGTCTCAGTTATGGCTGCAGGATCTTTCATTGCAGCGTGTGGGATCTAGTTCCCTGACCAGGGATCAAGCCTGAGTCCCCTGCATTGGGAGCCTGGAATCTAAGCCGCTGGACCACCAGGGAAGTCCCATGCAGATGTGCTTTGTTCAGCTTAACCGAGGTTCACAATCAGATTGATTATTGGCATTTTAAAATTGAGAATTCCACCTAACATTTCATTTCCTGGCTTCTTGTGGAAGGGAGAAAGAAGGGTACCCTGGTTCTCTCTCCTAAGAGACAACGACAGCTGGAGCTGGATAGGAGCTGTCCTCTTTGGATAGGAAGCCCCACCATTCCCTGTCGCCCTCCACACCACTGAGGTTAACACTGGCCTTACAGCCATTCCATTACTTTATGTGCCAGATTCCACTAAGCCTTGGAGTTTGCAACCTCTCTATTCCTCTGTCTCCAGAATTTCTTGTGCATCTAGTCCCCACATCTTGTGAAAAGGTCCAGTCTTTATATTCAGTGTTGAAAAAAGTATATGATCAAAAGGGCAAACTTGCTTCGTAAACTTGAAGTTCTTCCCCAGAGTCTCAATTTTCTCATCCATGAAATGGAGTACATGTCCCAGATATTTATTTTCCGAAGAAGGAATGAGAATGTTTCACTTCAGTCATGCCCAGCTCTTTGCAATCCTATGGACTGTAGCCCGCCAGGCTCCTCTGTCCATGGGATTCTCCAGGCAAGAATACTGGTGTGGGTTGGCACACCCTCCTCCAGGGGATCTTCCCCACCCAGGGTTTGAACCCATGTCCCTAGTGTCTCTTGCATTGGCAGGCAGAGTCTTTACCACTAGCACCACCATTTTCTGAAGCCCTTCCTCATTCCAGTATTCTATGGACTTACCCACTTCACAGTTCTCCCATTCCTACCCATCCACTCTGATAAAATTCAAGAGCATTAACATTGGATTTCCTCCCCTTTCTCCTGTATTCAGCATTAGTTAAAATCTTTTCATTACTTTAAAGGAGGCCCAAATTGTCGGTGACAGCACGCTGCTCTTGTAGACAACCAGCAACACGTCTTGAACGAGGAGGCTTCTTGAACCCCCTCACCATCCACCAGACAGGAGGCTGCCACAGGCACAAAAAGATTTCCCAACCTACCGAGTACTACATTTCGAACTCTTTTGTTGACCATGATGGTTACTCCATTTCTTCTGAGGGATTCCTGCCCACAGTAGTAGATAGAATGGTCATCTGAGTTAAATTCACCCAATCCAGTCGATTTTCGTTCTCTGATTCCTGGAATGTTGACGTTCACTCTTGCCAACTCCTGTTGGACCACTTCCAATTTGCATTGATTCATGGACCTGACATTCCAGGTTCCTATGCAATATTGCTCTTTACAGCATTGGACCTTACTTCTATCACCAGTCACATCCCCAACTGGGTGTTGTTTTTGCTTTGGCTCCATCCCTTCATTCCTTCTGGAGTTATTTCTCCACTGATCTCTAGTAGCATATTAGGCACCTACTGACCTGGGGAGTTCATCTTTCAGTGTCCTATCTGTTTGCCTTTTCATACTGTTCATGGGATTATCAAGGCAAGAATATTGAAGTGGTTTGCCATTCCCTTCTCCAGTGGACCACATTCTGTCAGACAAATTAATTTGTCAACTAAGGTCTGTCTAGTCAAGGCTATGGCTTTTCCAGTGGTCATGTATGGATGTTAGAGTTGGACTATGAAGAAAGCTGAGCGCTGAAGAATTGATGCTTTTGAACTATAGTGTTGGAGAAGATTCTTGAGAGTCCCTTGGACTGCAAGGAGATCCAACCAGTCCATCCTAAAGGAGATCAGTCCTGGGTGTTCATTGGAAGGACTGATGTTGAAGCTAAAACTGCAATCATTTGGCCATCTGATGCAAAGAGCTGACTCATTTGAAAAGACCCCGATGCTGGGAGGGATTGAGGGCAGGAGGAGAAGGGGACAACAGAGGATGAGATGGTTGAATGACATCACCGACACAATGGACATGAGTTTGGGTAAACTCCGGGAGTTGGTGATGGACAGTGAGGCCTGGCATGATGCAGTCCATAGGATTTTAAAGAGTCTGACACGACTGAGCAATTGAACTGAAGTGAACTGAACCTGCCAAGAAGCTCTCCTGCAGGACCAACGGGTCTTATGAAGAGGCCAGGGGTATAATGGGCCTGAAAATTGAGCTTTGTTTTCTTCCTTGAAATTCATTTTCTATGCTCAGGTCAGAGGCAGCTTGACCTGGAGAAATGGAGTCTGAAAGCCCTTTCATATGAATTCCAACAACTTCCATCCTTCACTAAGGCAGTCAGTCCACCCAGAGCTCTGACATGGAGCCCAGGGCCCTGGCTCTCATTCAAGGCACTGGGGGGAGGCAGAAAGAAGATGTCTGGATTTCCCTCATGGCCCAGGAGATAAGGATCTGCCTGTCCATGCAGGAGATATGGGTTTGATTCCTGGTCCAGGAAGATTTCATACGAACACAGAGCAACTAATCTCGTGCACAGCTTCTGAGCTCGTGCGCTGCAACTGCTGAAGCCTGAGCACCCTGGAATCTGTTCTGCCGCAAGGGAAGCCGCTGGAAGGAGAGAAGTAGCCATCACTTGGCTTGCTGCAGCTGAGAAAGCCCACAGAAAGCAGTGAAGACCCAGCCCAGCCAACAGTTACATAAATAAGTAACAAAAAAGAAAGAAAGAAGGTCGAGTCACCCTTCTTGCAGTACCTTTAGAGAGGCTGTGAGGGGGAAGGAAGTTTCCATGGAATATCACATGTGTGTTTTGCCTCATGAAGAAACATTTTTCTGGCAAGATGTCCTTGACTTCTTTGCCTTCCCCAAATCCCCAAGAGTACAACACAGCCTGCAGCTTGCTACCAGTTTTGCAGCATGTGGTAAATACGAGCTAAAAGGTATAATTCCCAAACACACAGCAGAATAGATCTCCTTTCTGTGGAATGAATTTATTTGATCATCACCCAGCTCAAGTCTGTTTTAAATGACTCTGTAACACATGGTTCTGACTAGGAATTAAAAATGAAGCCAAAATGCTTCCAATTAAATGTGGTATGGAATGAGAACCTGCTTATTTTCAACACATACACACACACACACACACACAAAGTCTAATGAGAAGGTTGGAAATCGAGCTTTTGAATTTCTATATACTAAGTGTTGTAATGTAGAGTGATGATCACAATATACAGTAAAAAGAAACAACAAAACAGAAACAGTTTGCTTTCTGTCTCCAGGAATCACTCTAAATAAGAGTGGGTGAGGCAATTGCTATCAAGTACAGAAAATAAGAAGTTTCCAAATATTGACTTCAACTCATGGACTATATTAGATCAAATTTTTTCTTTTCTCAAGTTATTTTTTCTTGGGAAAAAATATATAAGCTCTTTTGTGACTCTCTTGCAAATAAAAATGCTCGCAGTATAAATTTTATCTACTGAAGCTATCAGTAACATTTGGGCTAAAAATGATTTCTTTCTCTTGCGCCTTCAGATCTGCTTGCTTGAGCATCTCTGTTATACATTTTCCTTCAACAAATCGCTGGATCGTCGGGCTTCATGGTTGCTTCTGGAGAGGACAAAAAAGAAAAGTACAAACATCTAGCTTGACATTTGAGTCACATCATAAAAGAATAACTATCCCAGGGGCCTTTGGCTTTAAGAGAAAGTCGAGTTGAACACAAGCCAGGAGCCAACTGACAATGAACTCAAGACAAGACAATTCTCTCCTGTTTTGCCAATTTAATACCACTGTTACACGGTAGAAATTAGAGTCCTCTCTCAGCAGACGAGCTCTGTGTTAAAGAGACAATCAGGTGTGCAGGTGGGGAGTGATCCCACTTGGATCTTCATCGATGAAACGAACATATTGAGTGAGATTATCTCTAATGTCACCTCAAGCCTGGAGGCTCCTTCACTCTGGCTATTTCCCTCATGTCCTCACAATCTGAAAGGAATTAATCCACCTTCCCTGCTACTGAAATTAGTTTCCTGAGTATTTTACTAATCTTCCCATCAACAATAGTTGTGCTTCTCAAAATTAAGAAATCTTATCTTTAATACCCCCAATTTTCCCATTTCTCTCATTTTTCTATGACGTTTTTTATTTTTTTTAAATGCGGACCACATTTAAAGCCTTTATTGAACTTTTTACGTACTGCTTCTGTTTTACGTTTTGATTTTTTGGCCTTGAGGCATGTGGGATCCAAGCTCCCCAGCCAGGGATTGACCTTGCACTCCTTGCCTTGCAAGGCAAAGTTGTAACACTGGACCAGCATGGAAATCCTCACATTTCTTCACTTTTAGGCAAAGACCTAATTTGTGTGAAGTTTCATGGTTTCTCATAGGAGTAGATAATAAAACTATATAAATCTAGAAGAATTGTATTTTTAATAGGATATTAAATTTTTATTTTAACCACTTTGTGAAGAATTTGGTTTTGTTTGTGTTTAGTGGCTAAGTCATGTCCAACTCTTTTTCGACCCCATGGCGTGGCCTGCCAGGCTCCTCTGTCCATGGGATTTCCCAGGCAAGAATACTGGAAGGGTTGCCATTTCCTACTCCAGGGCATCTTCCTGACCCAGGGATCAAACCCATGTCCCCTGCGTCTCTTGCATTGGCAGGCAGATTCTTTACCAGTGAGCCCCCAGGGAAGCCTTGTGAAGAATAGTAAAGATACAGTAATTGTTTACCCTCTTGGGCCAAAATGATCTTGTGTGTGAATCTCATGGGAAACACGGGGGTGCCTATGAGGGAAATACCAGGGTGATCCAGACTCTTCTTCAAAACCCACACTGTGAACAGTGATTAAGGAAAGACTATGGATGCGAATTTGCTGAACCTTTTTAAGATCATGGCTGGAATTTTTCATGGTGTCAAGGAGCAGAATTCTCTCTCAAGTCCAACAAGTAAGATTGCTCTTGAGAGAGTGGGCTATGATTGATCCCACCAGCTCGGGCACTGGTTCCCTGGGTGTCCTGGAACAAGCTATCTCACACCACTTGGCTTGTTCCTTCACCCACAGATGGCCATAATATCACCCGCCTCCTGCTGGGTTAGTGTGCAGCTTCAATGAGGAATCATAAGCAGAGTCCTTGAGCTGGCGCTCTGCATGCAGTGAGCAGAGTTTCAGAGTCTTTCACTAAGTAACCTTGGAGCAGCAAGGTCTTAGAAACCTCCTTTAAAGAGCCCATTTTTTTTCTCCGACCTTAAAAGAAAGTCCAGGGAGAGCTCCCAGTCTTACAGATCGAATGTCAATAGCATCTTGAGGATCTTTATATATAATGTAAGAGGCCTTTTGAGAGGGCTGTTTGTTAGTCACATTTTAAGTCTAATAATAACATTAATAATTATTCATGGTGGTAGAGGTAATTAGGAAGGCAACTGATTGCTAGTGCTCTCAGAAAGGACACATCAAGGCTATGATGTGATTTGCATTAACTTGGTTGGAATCAAGCACCAGAAACCACTAAATTGCTAAGAGGATGAAGCGAATGGGCATGAATGTTCAGAATCCACAGGGAGAGTGATGCCAAGAGACCCACTTCTCTCTACGCTCAGACTGCCCTTTTGTGACACCGAGTCTTGGTTCATCCCTAAGGCCTAGATGTCTGGGCTTTTGATTTTCCTAAGAGATCTCCCTCTGCCTCGCATGTTCATCCCTGCATCCGTGCAGATTTCACTCATTTGTTCCCTCATTCCCTCAGTACTTTCCAACCCTCTAACCACACGTCAGGGCTTATATTAAGTGCTTGGAAAACAATGAAAATCAGAGCATACCTGACCCCTGGCCTACAGGAGAGCTTACCCCTTCAGAAGACTGACATTGCAAATAAAAATCACACAGATAAAACCAGAGCTAGAGATTGCAGTAAAGATTATCGAGAAAAAGCACAAGGACCATGAGGATCCCAAGGGGGCTGGCTTCTGAAGGGGGTCAGGGAAGGCTGCTCTGAGGAGTGACTCTGAACTTGAAACCTGAAGAAAGAGTAGGTCTGGGCAGGAAAATCCTGCAGCAGGATCATTCTAGGCAGATAAACTTTCCAGGCAGAGAACCTGGTTGGGGTTCTTCAAGGAGCTGGAAGTTGTCAAATGTCTGGGGCTTAGGAAAGGAGCAAGAATGTTTGCAGACAACCAGGTGGGGCCTTTAGAACAGGACATGGGTTTGTGGCTTCGGGCTTTGCCTGGAAAATCCCATGGATGGAGGAGCCTGATGGGCTGCAGTCCATGGGGTCGCTACGAGTCAGGCACGACTGAACGACTTCACTTTCACTTTTCACTTTCACACATTGGAGAAGGAAATGGCAACCCCCTCCAGTGTTCTTGCCTGGAGAATCCCAGGGATGGGGGAGCCTGGTGGGCTTCCGTCTATGGGGTCGCACAGAGTCGAACACGACTGAAGCGACCTAGCAGCAGCAGCAGCAGTGGTAAAGAATCTGCCTGCCAATGCAGGAGACTCAGGTTCAATCCCTGGGTAAGAAAGATCCCCTGCAGAAGGGAACGGCTACCCACTTCAGTATTCTTGCCTGGGGAATCCCATGGACAGAGGAGTTTCGTGGGCTATAGCCCATGGGGTCTCAAAAGAGTCAGACATGACCTAGTGAACTAAACAATAAAAGCATGGGTTTGTGATTTTATCTTAAGTATAAATAGAAATGAAAACATGTTCACACAAAAACTTGTCCGTGAATGTTGATAGCTACAATATTCAGAAGAGCTGAAAGATGGAAACAAACCTAAGATTCATTAACTGACAAATGGATTTAAAAGGCAGTATATTCAGACAATAAGCTACTCTTGTTATTTAGTCACTAACTCATGTCCAACTCTTCTGCATCCCCATGGACCATAGCCTGCCAGGCTCTTCTGTCCATGCGGTTTCCCTGGCAAGAATACCAGAGGGGTTGGCTTTTTTCCTCCAGGGGATCTTCCAGTCCCAGGGATCAAACCTGTGTTCCCGGCTTGGCAGATTCTTTACCATTGAGCCACTAGTGAAGTCCAATAATAAAATATTATCTGGCAATAAAAAGGAATAAAATAGTGACTCAGGCTACAGGATGCGTGAACCTTGAAAATAATATGCTAAGTGTAAGAAGCCAGTCACAAAAGCTCACATGTCTTATGATTTCACTTTATTGTGTCCGGAATATGTGTCTAGGTCAGGGCGTGCAGTTGGGTTTTCTTCAAACAGTAGGGGTTTTCTCTTTTGGAATGATAAAGCTGTTCTAAAATTGTGGCAATGGTTGCAGAACTGCCTTTTTAGTAAACAACCGAATTGTTTAAATGAGTGGATTCCATGTGAATAATATCTCAATAACGCTGCCACTTTTTGAAAAAGAACATTAAGGCCTAAATGCCTCCAGACATTTTCATTTGAAAAGAAAAACAATGGGAAACTCAGAAATGATAAATGAGCAAAAGCCATATTTAGACTTTCTCTTCTCTTGTTAAGAAGCCTTTAAATATTTTGCTCTAAATCTCCTATCTACCAAGTGATGGAGTTAGGAGGGGCCGCGGTTGGACACAAAGATCACAGCTGTCCGAGGTCAAAGCTGGAGCCCTTGACTAGAGTCACACCCATCTTCCAGGGTATCGTGGCTTCCTCCAGGGCTGTGTGTACAGTTTGGCAGTTTGAACAGGGGACGATTTTGTCCAGCCAAGGGATCAAGTGAAGTCTAAGTCCCCTCCCAAACTCTGCCCACCAAGCCCTGATGTGCCTGGCAGAAAAAGGGCTTTCTTCCCTCATTTCAGGTCTCATTTGCTCACAGCAGTAAAAGGTTTCTGTTTCATTTTAAGTTACCTTACCCAGTAAAGACTGGTGAGCACCTTCAAGCGAAAGGCTCCAGAGATGCAAATATCACCCGATGCATTCCCTTCATGTAAATATTCAGCATTCATGCATTTTGGGGTCACTTTCTAGCACACTTGAAAAATTATTTTTAAAATATCTGATGATTCTTTTATGTGGATTCGTCTAAACCAAGCTAGTAGGAGTAGCAGCAGCACCAGACGCTCAGTCGTGTCTGACTCGTTGCGACCCCATGGACTGTCTCCTGCCAGGCTCCTCTGTCCATGGGATTTCCCAGGCCAGAATACTGGAATGGGTTGCCATTCCTCCTGCAGGGGATCTTCCTGACCCAGGGATTGAAGCCACATCTGCTTTGCAGGCGGATTCTTAACCATCTGAGCCACCGGGCAAGCCCCTAAAGTAAGCTCCTCCATCATTAGTGTGAGCAGAAATCTTAGCTCATGTTTTCCTAAACCTCAAAATATTAGAACAAAGCCCTTGAAAAACTGTTGTCATAATAGATATTCTGAGCAGTGGTCACTGGGGTTCCAGGTTTCACCCTTAAATAAGCACTGAGTACTGTCAGGTTTTTAACCATCAGGTAGATTTTCTGAATAAGGTGTTCATTTTTGGCTGGGTCTTCCTTGCTCTGTGCAGGCTTTCTCTAGTTGCAGGAGGTGGGGCTACCCCAGCTGCTGTGTGTGGGCCTCTCACTGTGGAAGCTTCTCGCTGCAGAACACAGGCTTCAGGCTCCTGGGCTTGAGCACCAGTGGTGCACAGGCTTATTTACCACACGGCATGTGGAATCGAACCCATGCCCTCTGTTTTGGCAGGCAGATTCTTAACCACTGGAAACCACCAGACTGCCAGGGAAGTCCCAGGTAGATTTTTAGATGCTATGTCAGGTTTATTTAATTATGCATGACTTTATTAGATTAATTAGATAGAGACTTTTCTTTGCCATAAACTTTGTGTTTACTACCTGTATTTCCTTTCCTATTGGGTTACCTTTCTTGCGTCTATTTTATGAGCTTTTTGTAAATTAAGGAAATTGGCCGTATGTGTCACAAATATTTCTTCCTAGTTTGTCATTTGCCTTTTGACATTACTTGCCGTACCTTATTACACTGAAATTTTAATTTTGAAAGTGATGGAACTTTTCAATATTCTTTTATGTCTTTGAGTTCCATGCCTTGCTTAAGAAGGGTTTCCACACTGCAAGATTATGTAAAAATTCATGTGTAGAGAGTTTTTGTCATTTATGACTTTATTTCATTTTATTGTATTTATGCTTTACTCTCCAATCTATTTAGGCCTGATTATGATATAAGGAGAAGGCAATGGCACCCCACTCCAGTACTCTTGCCTGGAAAATCCCATGGATGGAGGAGCCTGGTGGGCTGCAGTCCATGGGGTTGCTAAGAGTCGGACACGACTGAACGACTTCACTTTCACTTTGCACTTTCATGCATTGGAGAAGGAAATGGCAACCCCCTCCAGTGCTCTTGCCTGGAGAGTCCCAGGGACGGGAGAGCCTGGTGGGCTGCCGTCTATGGGGTCGCACAGAGTCGGACATGACTGAAGTGACTTAGCAGCAGCAGCAGCAACAGCAGCAGCAGCAGCAGCATGATGTAAGAAGTAAATATAACTCTCTCTCTTACTGTCTTTCTACAGGCCAGCCTATAGTTTGGTTATACTTTTGAATGAATCATCTTCTCTTCCCCTACTTAGTTGACGTGATTACCTATATTATATTATAAATTACCTTCTGAGTTTGTTTCTCTTGTTCATCTGCTGCTCTGTTTCACTGTATTGTCCATCTTTCTTCAGGGCCAGGTTAGATTCAATAATGGGACTTGATTTAACATGTTAATATCTATTAAGACTCATCTTGAGAAGCAATTGCTTTAAATGCATTCTGCTCTAACAGTCCACTTCTGCGAACATTTTTCTACACCTATTTACTAATTATGGCCATTACGGTGATCTGGCTACAGCAAGTGCCAGGTCCCTGCTGACAGCGTTCACATGGCAACAGCGGAGATCCCCTGGAGGAGAAATGGAAACCCATTCCAGGGTTCTTGCCTGGGAAATGCCATGGACAGAGGAACCTGGTGGGCTACAGTCCATGGGGCCTCAAAGAGCAGGACACAACTGAGCGACTAAGCACCAAAATAATATCAGTCACCTTTACCAAGTCCATTTTTAAAAGTGTATCAAGGTAAATTCATATACTATAAAAATTAGATCTATTCAGTTGTAACAAGTGATCCTTACCAAAGTTCAATTGAAAATAATTTTAAATGATAATAATAAATCCATTCACTGAGTAAATGAATACGCAGATGACCTACAAGCCTATAAACCAAACTACAGTATGCTGAAAATTAGAATCATAGAGTGAAAAATATCTTTTAAAGATTGCAAACTTAAAAGCAATACTGAGTTTTATATGTATTTAGGAAACTTTATTTCATTCCAATGCAAGATGTTTGTTTGCTGACATTTATTTATTCAGATGCAAAAGCATTCCTGCTACACAGGGTAACTGCTGCTGTTGCTGCTGCTGCTAAGTCACTTCAGTCGTGTCCGACTCTGTGCAACCCCATAGACGGCAGCCCACCAGGCTCCCCCGTCCCTGGGACTTTCCAGGCAAGAGCACTGGAGTGAGAGGGTGGTAAACACACTGCTCAATTAGTTTTAAAATCCACAGAAATTTTACTTCTCAGTGAAATCTACATCTTGGTAGGATGAGTGAAAATATGAAAGTTAAAAGGAATTGGAGATCCAACATAATAAACAAAAGTACATATTGAAAACTGAGAAGGATGTGAGTTATTTTTCCTGTTGCTATTTAATATTTTTCATTGATATTCCAGCCCAGCCCCAAGAGAAAATGAGGCAGGATTTCAATAGCAGCAAATAAAATGCAATAAACCCATAGGAAAATATTAAGAAACCAATCCACTCTTGCAAAGGAGATAAGCAACTGAGACTCTGTGAAATTAAGGAACCAAAATGCCAAGCAATAGACATAATTTTTTTTAATTTTTTATTTATTTTTTTTTTAAAATTTTAAAATCTTTAATTCTTACATGTGTTCCCAAACATGAACCCCCCTCCCACCTCCCTCCCCATAACATCTCTCTGGGTCATCCCCATGCACCAGCTCCAAGCATGCTGTATCCTGCATCAGACATAGACTGGCGATTCAATTCTTACATGATAGTATACATGTTAGAATGCCATTCTCCCAAATCATCCCACCCTCTCCCTCTCCCTCTGAGTCCAAAAGTCCATTATACACATCTGTGTAGACATAATTTTTTGAAACTATGTGTGCACACATGCATTTATACATATGCAAATGTGTGTCTATGCATATGTCTCTTTTCATATACATACATGTGTGTTTATAAAGACATGTGTTTATGCATATATTTTTAGTTTGACCTACTACTGCTTTTTAAAATGGTACTTGACACTTTATGTTTTCACTGAAAGGTATATTATCTACCTTCTTAAAATATCATTTACCATAATTTTATCAGCCTGCTGATGCTACCACGATACACCTTAAAAACATAGAAAATATTTAACAATAGTAGAGACTCAATGGCATCATCAGCTCAATGGACATGAGTTTGATTAAGTGAAGGACAGAGAAGCCTGGCACGCTGAAGTTCATGGGATTGCAGAGCTGGGCATGACTTAGTGGCTGAACCACAACAAGATGATGGCTAGGTATAGATTTTCTTTACTTTTTTTTTAAAAAAAAAGAAGATTATGTCAAGAATGGAAGCCAAATTACTGAGTCATAAACTTTGAAACACAGAAAAATGTTTGAGTCATTTTCTTATACAATAGGTCACAAGTCACCTATAAATGGTAATTTAGACAAGTGTCTGTAAAAGTCCACAAAAAGGTAATCAATGTCCCTGAAGGGTGCCAGGTAGCAGTGACAACCTACTCACCCACATAAAATACGTTTCCAAAGATGCTGAGAATTACCCATGGAGAAAATGCTAGCGGAAGCCTTTGTATTGCATGTCATAAAGGGAATGTCACAAGAAGGAAATGCCCACCACAAGCACAGCTGTGTGTGTATCACTCGGAGGGAAGAAGAAAGAACAGGAAAAGAAAAAGAGAAAACCAGTGTTGGCTGACAGTGAGAGGTGAGTTAAAGGCATCCTGGCTGCCAGAAATGATCCCATCAAAAGACCATCACTTCCACTGGCTGACTTTGGAGAGTGGGAGCAGAGAGAGCCGTTCAGTCCACAGGAACTGGGAATCCTGAAATCGGCAACAGTCATCAGCTCCGAGTCCTGTGTGTTAAGGCGAGTCTCCCTCCTCCCGGAAACCCCTCTGAAATCAGAGTGCTTTACCATGCACTATTGTTTTCTTCTTTCCCCATTTGTTGTTACTGTTTAGTCACTCAGTCGTGTCCTACTCTTTGTGACCCCGTGGACTGCTGCCCACCAGGCTCCTCTCTCCACGCGATTCTCCAGGCAAGAGTACTGGAGTGGGTTGCTGTGCCCTCCTCCAGGGGATCTTCCCGACCCAGGGATAGAACCTGAGTCTTCTGCATTGCAGGCAGCTTCTTTACCACTGAGCCACCTGGGATGCCCTTTTTTTCCATATTATAGGGTTATTCATAAAACGTAAGGGAGACTGGCACCCAACGGAGTGATATGAGTGCCACTGACATGGGGCCACGTGAAGAATGAAGAGTGCACATTCTCTCCAGGGTTCTCTATGATGAAGCTGACTAGCAATGAGACATCAACACCCTGGAACTTGAAGAGGCTTCTAGAACGTCCACTCCTACACCTCTCCTGTTTCCAAAGGTCATAGAGAAAGGAATGGGCTTCTTCCTGGTGGCTCAGATCTTAAAGAATCAGCCTGCAGTGCGAGAGACCCAGGTTCCATCTCTGGGTTGGGAAGATTCCCTGGAGAAGGGGCTCTCTGCTCCCAGTATTCTTGCCAGGGGCACTCTATGGACAGAGGAGCCTGGTGGCCTATAGTCCATGGAGTCACGAGGAGCTGGGAGAGACTGAGAGACTTGAGAGAGAGAAAGAGAGAGAGAGAGAAATGCCACTACTTGGCCCTGGAGCTTGCAGCCAACCCAGAGCATCCTCTTGGACCGCTGTCTCTGAGGCGTCCAGCATCCTTTCATCCTGCTTCTGTGTGGGTGGCTCAGCCCTCCTGCCTGGTGAGTTCAAGCCTGATGGCCAGAGAATTCCAGGAGAGATATGAGTTAGTGCAAGTGTGAAGTTTTCACAGGACAAGGGCCAGCTGGGTGGAGTGGGGTGGGAGGAGTGAGGAGGAGGACGTGCCAGACAAAGCCTGAAGTCATTTCACAGAAGCTGCATGATGGAGACGGCCAGGCCCATTGGGAGCTCGACTGGACCTGCTTCGTGTCTGCTTAGCACCAGCATTTCAGAGACACCTCCTCGACCGTAACATGCCTGGGCTGTATATTTTAATCCCTGTATTTGATTAAACATTGATCATAATGCCTCACTTCATGATGTTTCATGAAATGGGAATTCTGCAGTTACCCCTGAAAAATGTTTACGACCATCCTTTGCAGAGGAATCGATCATATGGTGGTTTACTAGCCTGGAAGATGAATGGCTTGCGCGGCACCATATCTTGAGCATCGAGGGCTCAGAGAACTCGTGATTTAATGGAAGTGCCTCTGGACAACAGCCAGCCACACAGCTTCCTGCTCCATCTAGAAGATAAAACACAGAGCTCACCTGGCTAAGTGCTTTCTACTTTCATGTTATACACAACTATAGAATCGTGAGGTTCATTTGATCCCTAGAAGATATACCTTTTGGATTCTTACATCCTCCATTTGTATTAAGGTCAAACCATAGCATTACTCAACCGGCATAAAGTACATGACCAATTCTGACTTGGGAATAAGAAGACGGGAGAAGTTCAAGTTTGAAAAACTCTGTTATGGTGTTTTTTAAAAGGCCATCTTATCCCCTAAAGACTTGTGTAGGAGGATGCTAAAGGTTTCATTTATTTAAGTCTTCAATTTCCCAGTGCCAAGGGGTGGGTGGACCCTCCACGCACAGGCAAGGCTAGGATTTTCTGCAGAGAGCACGTCTGTGGCTCCTCACATTTGACATTTACAAACAAGCACATCATTCATATGGATTTGACCATTATACATGGTTTCTGCTTTCCGTTTTTAATAGAACCATGGATTTCTGGAATCAGAGCGTAATGAACAAATTACAAATCTATGCACCTCTCAAGCGATTTCAGCCCTGATGTGACTTCTAAGCTGTGAATTCTTTACTTCTGACTCCTCTATTTGCATATCTGTTCAAAACCAAATGATTAAAAAGGAGCTGTCAAGGTTGATAGGCCTAAAATTAGGCTTGCCTGTTCATATTGAATGTACACTCTCATGTAGATGTCTCTGCTTCCTTTTTTTTTTTTTCTGAAATTTCAATGAAGAGATGAAAGTGTATATTGACGTTTTGGGACATTTTATTTCTTAAAAAAATATGTTTTCAGAAAGAATCATTAACAGCACTTTAATCAAACAACAATGAAAAACCACTCCTCTTGATAAGGTGGTGATATTGTTCAGTCATTAAGTTGTGTTTGACGCTTTGCAGCTCCATGAACTGCAACAAGCTAGGCTTCCCTGTCCTTCACCATCTCCCGGAGCTTGTTCAAACTCTTGTCCATTGAGTCGATGATACCATCCAAACATCTCGTCCTCTGTTGCCCCCTTCTCTTTCTGCCCTCAATCTTTCCCAGCATCAGGGTCTTTTCCAAAGAGTCTGCTCTTCACAGGTGTACAAGACACATTTTAAAACATAGTTTAAGGGAAGGGTAAATTTCTACCAACACAGATCCCCCTCCAATGACTTCAGTCTAAGAAAAAAAATAGCAGCAATCTCTTACATTAAGGATATGACTCATGTGTGAAAACACATGTTTTAACACTTGCCTTTAAACCTGTAAAATGCATTCTGACAACATCATCCTTCACAGTGATTTCACGTACGTTTGGGGTCACCGCCCAGGGCTTCAGGGATGCTGCACTAAACCTGGGAGCGTGTGTGCTTTCCAGTTATGCCTCCGATAAAATCAGAACCAGAAGGATCCAGTCTGGTTTTTTGACAGCTGTTTCATCAGTTACTGTAAAGGACACATGATACAGCCATTCTATTTTTTTTTTTTTTTTCTGAAAGCAGCAGCTTTGTAAGGGGCCGAACAATGCACATCCACCTTGTTTCAGCAGACTAAGCCCATGACCTTCTCTTTTAGGAACAACACTGGTATCAACTAAAGCATCGTCAGTGCTTGTTACAGGGCTGGAGAGCCTTCCTGGAGAGTCAATCTGCTGTAGCTTCTGGCAAAATTACACTCAAGCACATTATAGGAAGTTAATACCACAAAGGTGGTTTGGGCTGTTCATTCCAAACTGGAACTATCCTTTGTAATTAGTAACCTGATCACCTCTGCACTTAAAGGAAGGGACTTGGAAAATAAAACGGTGATTCCTTCTATGCAGATTCTAGGCCCCAGGTTAACTTCTTGAAAGCATGTCCATTCATCCTGCTTTGACTTGATGGGAAGCCCTGGTTCTTTTGCCCTCTGAGTGATTAGCTGCTGACAGGTGGAGTCCTGCCATCTGGGGTGTCGGCTCACCAGCCAAGAGCAGCGCTCACTGTGAACGATTAAACGGTGTCCTGTTCAAGCCTCCTGTTCTCAGGTTTTCTGTGTCATCAGTGAAGGTGTCCTGAGGATTAGGTTACCTGGGGCTGGCTCTCTGCTGGGGAGGAGGGGAGCTGCTCATTAGGGACAAACACTGTAGTGACCCCCCAGAGGTATCCAACGGGTCTGTTTAGTGCTTGGGAGGCAGTGTCAGCCTCTTCCTTAGAACCAGAGGGTGTCCTCTAACCTGCACCCCTGCAGTGCCCTGCAGAGACTCAGATGGAGAGTCTTTCCCTAAAGCACAAGGGGGATTGTCTTTCCATTCATTTCCTCCTCCGCAACACTCAAGTGTCTGGGAAATTACACCTTGCCCTACCGAAGATCACAGACACTCAGCCAGTACACTTTTGGTTCCCACACATAGCTATTCACCTGTTACTTAATATGGTAAAATAAGCTTTGAGTCTTGACTCAGAGAGGTCTCGATCTAATGCCTAGAGTAGCTGTTTCACAGGGAAGAGGTCAGAAGCTCTGGTTTCAACCATGGCTTTAGGAATTCTGTAACTTCTTACAGGTTTTGAAATTTAGATAAGCAAGGACAGAAGGGTGGCTGATAAAGGCAGGGATTGGGATGCAGGAAATGCTGAGAGTACGGTCCCCAAGTATTAGTCCTTAGAAAACTTTAGACTCAACATGTTGTTGGCAACAAGTTAACACATATTAACAGAAAATACAACAGAGAAAGGTAGGGATGGCTAAGCAGCTACAGACAGAGGGACGGTTTGTTTGAAAGCTCGTATGAGAGACCAAGTATACCATCCAATGTTTGTGAGCACATTTACTCACAGAAGAAATAACACTAGTATTTTCTTTTAAAGACAATTAAATGAGTGTAATGTAAGAGGAAAAAGAAAGAACACTAAACCAGAGGGTCTCAGACTAAGGACATCAGACACAGAAAGATGGGAGAAAAATGTCACACCTTGGAGATTAAGTAGGAACCCACAAAATGCACAGTGAGACATAAGTCCTTTTCCCTCCCCAGCTCCATAACATATTTTTTTCTGAGTTGACATCCAGAGTTCAAACCAAAAGATACCCTGATTTCTGCATACACATACACACACATGCAGCTACCGACCAACATTTTTATTATCTTACTCCCAAATATGATTGGTCAGCCAAGGATAACTAAACCTTTAATGACAGGTTCCAGTATGAAAGATAGACACGGAGATGAATAAAACGTTAAAAAGTTTAAATGAATTTGAAGGAAGTAGAAGCAACTCAGGATGAAGAAGATAGTTTCAGAACAGTTACAGCTAACATCCTAAAAGAGGCAAGAGAGAATTTTGCATCCATGAAACAAGAACAAGAAGCTGGGAAAAGGAACAGTCAAAAAATAAGAAAGTACTCTGGTTAAAAATGTCATTAAAAATATCCATGAAAAAAATTTTTAATTAATAGAAGAACTAAAACATAAAGTCAAGGAATTCTCCCAAGAAATAGAATAATGATAAGAAAAAGGAGAATTAATAGGACAGAAAAGACAAGAAAATACTGGAGCAATCTAAGATGTCCAACATCTGACCGGTAGGCATTAAAGAAAGAGTGAGGAGAAAAGAATGGAAAAAAATGATCCAAAAACAATGTCAATTTGATTATTGTCATAATCAAAGGACATGAGCTACTGGATAGAAAGGTAATCAGAGAAACAGAAGCCCATAATCATGAATCTTCAGAATCCCAAGAACAGAATGAAGAGCTTGTATATTTCGAAGAGGAAAAATACACCACAGCCCAAGGATCAAGAAACTCAGCAGCTTTGGAAGCTGGATTATAATGGGAAAATATCTTCAAAATTCTATGCAAAAATAATTTCCAACATATAAATCTATACTCCAATAGACTACTAATCAAAATGAATGTAGAAATTTCAAAGGGTGAAATTCTGAAAAACAAGTACTTCCCAACCACCATTTTTGAGAAGCAACAAGAAGTGTTCTACATTAAAAGAAGTGAATAATCCAAGAAAGAAAAAGATATGAGATACAGAAAGTAAGAGACTCAAAAAGGAAAGAAAAAAGAAATTCCCAGCATAATGACAGAAAATTTCCCATGAAAACAGCAGACAGCCTGGTTTAGAGAAATTAATTACAAGGATTCCAGAAAGACTACAAGCTAGGTAATTTATTATCTCACGAGTTAGACTATGTAAAGAATTGCACCAATAAGCCTTGGAGGAAGTACTGGAGGTTTAGAAAACTCAGTGAGCTGTTCAAGAAAAACAAGGTAAATTTTTAAAACTGAGGCAATCGTTAACTTGGAAAAATAAAAATGTACATAAAATAAAATATAATCTCACCATTCTGCTTGGTCAGAGTGAGTAATATTTACATAATTAAAATAGCTGAAACACTGAAAATGATTTAAATAAAAATTAAGAGAGACCACACTGGGGCAATGAGTTGGAGGATTTCATCTCTCTTAAAGCCAGTGGGTAAAGCTGAAAATTGATGAACTGGGCAGTAACAATATCTGCATGTTATTTGAAATGTGGAGGTCAATGTTTTAAAAATCAGGTAAGAATGCTTAAAAGCTATTATTTTTGTGAAGCAGATGTAGCATGTGAGTTGGAAAGGAGATAAGGTTTTGTTATAATATTATATTACTTTGATAAAAAAAATTTAAAAAGGAAACTGGTACAAGCATGTAATTTAGTTAGAGAGGAAACTTCAGAATATCTAACATGGAGAGAACGAAAAGTGTTCACCTCTAACCAAGGACCTCCTGTAGAGCACAAGGAAATCTGCTCAACATCCTGTAATGACCTAACTGGTACAAGCATGTAACTCAGAGTTAGAGAGGAAACTTCAGAACATCTAACACAGAGAGAATGAGAAGTGTTCACCTCTAACCAACAGGGACCTACTGTAGAGCGCAGGGAAGTCTGCTCGATATCCTGTAACAACCTAACTGGGAAAAGAATTTGAAAAAGAATAGATACATGTATACGTATAACTGAGCCACTTTGTTGTACATCTGAAACTAACACAACATTGTTAATCAATTATAAAATAAAATAAAAACTTATTTAAAAAATAAAAGATACATTTAATTGGAAATAAGTGATTACCCCTGGGAATAAGACTGGTGATAGGTAAGGAGATTTTGTTTGTATTCTTGTTTTTTATTTTTAATTTTTTTTCTGTTTCTTTTTAAAAAATTGGAGGGGAGGAGATTTTAAAGTTTCACTTTAAATCTTTAGCATTATGCACATATTACTTTAATAACAAAACAAAATTACTGCAGGGTTAAAATGAATATATTTAAGTTTATTGTAGTAATTTTAAAAATAGATACCAAAATATCCAGCAACCCACCAAAAGGTGAGTTTGAACACAAACTAACAAATATTGAGTGCTTACTGAGGGCCAGTTACTGAAATTGGTCCTAAATGCTAAACGCTCTTAAGTGAGTTACCATGTTTGATTTTAAATGAAATGCCACGGGTGGTCACTGCTGACTTATTCCCAATTTAACTCATAAGGAAGTTAAAGTTTAGGTTAGGTAACTTGATTAGTTACAAGTCATGCTGGAGGAGGAATCATCACAGACTGGTTCCAAATTGGGAAAGGAGTACGTCAAGGCTGTATATGGTCACCCTGCTTATTTAACGTCTATGCAGAGTACATCATGTGAAATGCCAGGCTGGATGAAGCACAAGCTGAAATCAAGATTGCCGGGAGAAATATCAATAACCTCAGATACACAGATGATATCACCCTTATGGAAGAAAGTAAAAAAGAACTAAAGAGCTTCTTGATGAAAGTGAGAGTGAAAACATTGGCTTAAAACTCAACATTCAGAAAACTAAGATCATGGCATCTGGTCCCATCACTTCATGGCAAATAGATGGGGAAACGATGGAAACAGTGACAGCCTTTTTGGGATCCCAAATCACAGCAGATGGTGACTGCAGCCACGAAATTAAAAAACAGTTGCTGCTTGGAAGAAAAGTTATGACCAACCTAGACAGCATAGTAAAAAGCAGAAACATTACTTTGTCAACAAAGGTCAGTCTAGTCAAAGCTATGGCTTTTCCAGTAGTCATGTATGGATGTGAGAGTTGGACTGTAAAGAAAGCTGAGTGTTGAAGAATTGATGCTTTTGAACTGTGGTGTTGGAGAAGACTCTTGAGAGTCCCTTGAACTGCAAGGAGATCCAATCAGTCCATCCTGAAGAAAGTCAGTCCTGAATATTCATTTCAAGGACTGATGCTGAAGCTGAAACCCCTATACTTTGGCTGCCTGATGTGAAGAACTGACTCATTTGAAAAGACCCTGATGCTGGGAAAGATTGAAGGTGGGAGAAGGGGATTACAGAGCATGAGATGGTTAGATGGCATCACCAACTCGATGCACATGAGTTTGAGCAAACTCTGGGAGTTGGTGATGGACAGGGAGGCCTGGCATGCTGCAGTCTGTGGGGTCACAAAGAGTTGGACACGACTGAGTGACTGAACTGAACTGAATCCCTAGCCAGAAAGTGATGCCACTTATCATCACCATGTTACTCCTCCACAGGTAGACAGATACAAAAAGGATTCATGGTCTTTCTCTATCAAAATGGCAGCAGAAATGAAAAATGGTCTGAAGACATTTCTGACTAGATTTTCACGTGTTACATTTCACTTTTGCTAAACTTCTTCACATAAAAGCATGTATGTGGAAAAAAAATTCCTCCAGAACCTGGATTTGGGGGTCTGTGTTAGGGTATTTAGCTACATCAGGCTATAAGAAGAAGCTCTCATTTTAGAAATATGAGCAATCAGGGAAGAAAATGTCAGAGGTTTCAAAATTCAGTGATGTAATCCAGAGAAAGAAAGTCCATTGCCAATCTAAATTACTGGGGTTCAGGGCAAGATACTTCATTTATGGAACCTAACCATTATGAATCTTAAAGACAAACCCTACCCTACATCTACCATCCACCCAAGGGTATTGAGTGAATACAGTGAAAAGTTGGACGTATCAAGGGTTGGTGAGGACCAGGGCAATTAGAAATTTCAGATGGGGCTGGTATACATTTGCACAACCACTTTGGAAAACTGTCAATAGATAATAAATCTGAACATATACATACCTCTTGAGTCTGTAATTTTACTCTAGAAATTCATACACATTTTCACCCAGAGATTTGTCTACGGTGTTCACAGAAGCACTATATCTAATAGCCAAAATACTGAAAATGACGCGACTATCCACCAAGAGGAGAGACGGGTAAATGAATTTTGGTATGGTCACACAGTGGAATATACTACAGAAAAAAGGAAGAATGAATGAGCTATAAGTCCTTGCAACAATATAGCTGAATTTCGCCAATAAAAAATAATTGTTGAATGAAGGAATTAGACAAAACAGCACATGCTGATGTTAGCATTTATGTAACGTTCAGAACGAGGTACCACTTATCCAAATTAGAAGTCTTGGTTACTCCCCAAAAGAGGCAGCCTTGACTGGGAGCAGGAGGGCCTTCTGGAATTCTCTATCATGCTGTAACATTCTGGGTGCCGATGGCATAGATGAATTCGCTCTGAAAGTTTGTCAATCTGTACACCCGATTTGTGGACTTTTCTGTACAAATAGCAATAATCTTTACCAAAAAAAACAAAACAAACCTGACAAACTGAATCAGAGGAGAAGTCTTGGTATCTTCTTAGGCACGTCCACCTCCAGCTCAACTTGAGGACCTTATAAATTCCTGGGTTTGAGGCAAAAGTAGAGCATTAGTGCGTATACATCTTACCATAATGAGCTGAGCTGTCCTCATCCGCCCCAAATTTTTGTCCTAGGTTTTTCTGTCTTAGCACTTGCGCTCTCTCTGTCCCTGCTTCCTCGCTCTTGCCCCCTTGACCCTGCCAACACCATGTCTCCACAGTGAGTCAGTATGACACCCTTGCAACCTCCAATCCTCTGCTGCCGTGCGCTGCAGTTAGATGCTTGCCTGAGATCTTCCTCACGGGCTTGCAGGCTTCTCAACAGTGTCATGCCTTCCAGAACCTAGCAGATCTTGGCCTACAGTAGGTATTGAGTAAACTCCTGGTGACTGAGAATTAACACATGGTCTTGTGGCAATTTATGAGAACTAGGATGTGTGGATAAGGAAAAAAAATCACAGAAACTGGCACAGCCTTGCACATTTCATGCAGCTGCTACCTCGTTAAAGTGGTGACCGTGGTCAAACCTTGCAGAAAAAGAAATGATCCCAAGGGTATTGTGCAATCAAGGGTGGAGGAGGCTGTGGAGTTTAAAGTGGAGAATCACCTTCTCCCTCTGGGACTGCTTTCTCAAGGAGCGTACATGCACAGTAGCACATCAGCCTCTGGGTACCATACCTCAGCCTCAGAGAGGTGAACCAGCCCTAAAGCAGGAGATTTACAGTTCAGGGACTTCACTGAACCACCCCCTGGTCTCTGTTTCCTTAATTGTATAAAGCTGAGAAGACCACCCACTTTTCCTGTCTCGTGGACTACCAGAAAAGTTCAAACGAGACAACATCTATAAGGTTGTTTTGTATGTTCCAAAGGACATACAGATAAGAAGAATGATCATTTTTGCTGGTGGCACTGATTCAGAATATGCCTGCTAATACAGGAGACACAGGAGACTCAGGTTTGATTCCTGGGTTGGGAAGATTCCCCTGGAGGAGGACATGGCAACACTCTCCAATATTCTTGCCTGGAGAATCCATGGACAGAGGAGCCTGGCTGCAGTCCTTGCAGTCACAGAGAGTCAGACACAATTGAGTGAATGAGCATGCACGTGCACACACACACTGATTCAGAATCATACCATTAAAGGTAACACAGCAATAGCAAAATAATCAATTAGCACCAAATTAAACTGTGGTGTTGGAGAAGACTCTTGAGAATCCCTTGGACTGCAAGGAGATCCAACCAGTCCATCCCAAAGGAGATCAGTCCTAGGTGTTCACTGGAAGGACCGATGCTGAAGCTGAAACTCCAGTACTTTGGCCACCTGATGTGAAGAGCTGACTCACTGGAAAAGACCCTGATGCTGGGAAAGATTGAGGGCGGGAGGGGAAGGGGACAACGGAGGATGAGATGGCTGGATGGCATCACCGACACAATGGACGTGAGTTTGAGTAACCTCCGGGAGTTGGTGATGGACAGGGAGGCCTGGCGTGCTGCGATTCAAGGGGTCGCAAAGAGTCAGACACGACTGAGCGACTGAACTGAACTGAACTTTTTCAGTATCAGTGTCTAATTAGGAGACAGAGACTACTCCAGGTATTATGAACAGAGAGGATTAACAGAGAATTAGGTAACAAACTAATTGCCTAAAGGTGGTGCTGCAATACGTCAGGAGCTGCAGGAAACCGTCGTACCCCTGCTGGAGCCAGTGCTCCTCTGAGCCCACGGTTAGTGTCTCTGCTTTCTTGATCAGGGTTCCCAGAGTCATGTTCTACTGGCCCCCAACTCCATGGAAAGAGCTCAGCCCTCCTGCCGTGGCCACAGGGGCTCGTGGCAGGGCTTGCAGCTGCCCCAGCCCCCTGTCTTGCCTGGAGGCACCATCCGAAATACAGCAGCTCTCACCTTCCTCTGCCTGTTCAACCTCCCATTTGCAGAAGCTCACTGAAACACTGAATCAACTCTGAATATTCATTGGAAGGACTGATACTGAAGCGGAAGCTCCGATACTTTGGCCACCTGATGTGAACAGCCGACTCACTGAAAAAGACCCTGATGCTGGGGAAGATTGAGGGCAGGAGGAGAAGGGGGCGACAGAGGATGAGATGGTCGGATGGCATCACCGACTCAATGGACATGAGTTTGAGCAAACTCTGGGAGATGGTGAAGGAAAGGGAAGCCTGGCGTGCTGCAGTCCACGGGGTCGCAAAGAGTCGGACATGACTGAGCGACTGAAAAGCAACTGAAACTCTGCTTGAAAGGGAAAGCTGCTCCTGAAGGCTTGTCTCCTGGAAGAAGGAAAGAACAGACATAAAACTTAAAGGGGAAGAAGTATAAACGAGTACTACAGACAGTATGTGCATTCTAAATAGCAAATATTTGTTAATTTTTAAAAGTAACAAGCCCTGATCACTGCAACCACATTGATTTCTAAGGAGAAATTAAACTCATCATGCTGAAGTTAGTTTTACATTTTCTTCTTTTATAAATAAGTGGTAAGAAGTGCACGCCTTTAAAATGCTGCTGGTTTTGTGAAAGCTTCGTTGAATATGATTTCTTTTTAAAAGGCGTGCATGTTTACTTTTCAGGGCTTCCCTGGCGGCTTAGATGGTAAAGAATCTGCCTGCAATGCAGGAGACCCAGGTTCGATCCCTGGGTTGGTAAGATCCTTTGCAGAAGGGAGTGGCAACCCACTCTAGTATTCCTGCCTGGAGAATTCCATAAACAGAAGTCTGACAGGCTACAGTTCATGGGGTCACAAAGAGTCAGACATGACTTAGCGATGAACACTGACTTCTTTCTCTGGTGGTGGGGGAAAAACACAGACTTGGGCAGCACATTACAAGTGCTTTTACAATTTTTTTTTTTTTGTCCTTCGCAAAACCCCTCTGAAATAGGACATGTTTCACAGATAGAGAAATCGAGGCTGGGAAAAGTTGAAGGGATGTGCCCAACGGCACTGGGAAGGTTGGTGGCCTAACTGGGCATTGGGGGCAGCCCATGCTCCTCCCTGACCAGGCTCTCTGTCCCTCAGGAGCATCTCTAAAGTAAGAGAAGTTCCAGTAAAACAGAAAAGGCCAGGCTGGGTGCGAAAGGAAGCTGGACCACCAGCCCGGTTCCGCATAACCTATGTAGGATAGGTGGGTCCCTCCCATCCAGTGATGCCTCAGGGTAAATGGGCCAACCTCAAACCATGCCCTGCCCTCTACACTGCTCCTGGAGAGACACACAGCTAATTATCATCTTGTAATTAGACCAGTTTCCCTTTTTCTTTAATGCAATTCTGTACAGATGTGCAGCCTCACTGGACAGATGTCTGCAGAGTTGCCATTCTGTGAGAAGCAGCTAATGGTAACCAGAGACCCAGGGGACTTCCTAAAATGCCAAAGAAAATGACTTCTTTCCCACCGGCCCCTGGGAGAATCTGATGAACATAGAGCAATGCTCGGTCATTAACTAGAGCGAAAGCAGTGCCTGGCACAGAAAAGGGTTATGGTTGGAAACCCTCTGGACTCAGAGCGTTTTTGTTCAATTCCAGATCCTTACAGATAAGCTGCTTGAGCTGATGTGGGCACAGGGGACCTCCAGATGAAGTCCACGAGGTCAGAGGGAATGAGCTGAGAAAACCAGTATATTCCAGAGCGTGTCTCTGGAGTCTGAATGCAAAATTGACCAAAGTGTAGAAATTCAAAGGTTTAAAAAATACTGAGCAAGCAAACTTTATGGGTGTAAGCCCTGAGAAATGCTGCAGTTTTGGAAAGGGAACAGAAGAGAGGAGAACCAGACTGATCTGATTGACATACACATGGAAATGGCAAAAGTTTAGGACTAAGGTACAAGGAATCATTACATGGAAATAGGAACATCGTCTCCTTCGGCCAGGAATCCCAGGAAACTGACTCAATAAATAAATCATCAATAAATTCTCACATCTTAGTATTATGCTATATATTATCATAAACAGTTAATTCAACATTTTAATGTAATTTAACATATTACTTAATAATATAGGGTATGCTGCTGCTGCTGCTGCTAAGTCACTTCAGTCGTGTCTGACTCTGTGTGACCCCATAGATGGCAGCCCACCAGGCTCCCCCATCCCTGGGATTCTCCAGGCAAGAACACTGGAGTGGGTTGCCATTTCCTTGTCCAATGCATGAAAGTGAAAAGTGAAAGGAAAGTCACTCAGTCGTGTCCGACTGTTCGTGACCCCATGGACTGCAGCCCACCAGGCTCCTCCATCCATGGGATTTTCCAGGCAAGAGTACTGGAGTGGGGTGCCATCGCCTTCTCCGAATATAGGGTATAATAATTTATATAATGTGCCCAGTTGCCCAGTTGTATCCGATTCTTTCGCGACCCTATAGACTGCATCCCACCAGCCTCCTCTGTCCATGGGATTTCCTAGGCAAGAATATTGGAGTGGGTTGCCATTTCCTCCTCCAGGGGAATCTTCCCAACCCAGGGATCAAACCTGTGTCATCTGCTCGGCAAGCAAATTCTTTCCCACTGAGCCACCTGGGAAGCCCGAGTTTATATAACATATAATAATTAATATATTAATAGTATGTTCATATAATAGGTATATATTGTATAACATATAACAAAATATGCAATGAAATATAAAGATGTGATTACTGCATTATTCCTATTGATATATTTGATTTGATAATATATATGTATATTTGTGACTTTAATCGCAATGTGTTAAGCACTAACCAGGTGCTTGCTGTACTTGATTTGTCTTCTCATGACCCAGCGAAGCAGGTAGTATCGTGATATGCGTGTCACACGAGTATAATGAAACTCAGAGAGGCTTAGCATCTTAAGCACAGAGCGGGGACCCAGAGTCAAAGCCAGGGCTTCCTAGCTTCAGAGCCCATGCTCCTAAATGCTAATTTCCCTGCTGCTTAGGCAAGGTGTGAGCTCTTGCATCCTTCTGATTCCCGGCACAAGCATCCTCGGTTTACACTCCGGGTTAGGATGGGAGAACAGTCAAAAGCAGTCTGAGCGTCAGCCAGGTCTGGGAGACCTCTCTTCTTCGAGGGGCAGCAGTCTCCAGAAATGAGAGCTGGACCTTCTCTTTGGCCCCTAGACAGACCAAGTGCTGGTGATGGACAAATGGCACTATTCCTCTCAACGTTTACATTATCTCCATCCGCATCTCGGGGAGAAGAAACTGGAAGCCCAGCCCCTTTGTCCTTCTGCATTTGCTGGACCAATTCAGCTCGGACCGTAAAGAATCCGCCTGCAATGTGGGAGACCGGGGTTCAGTCTCTAGGTCCGGAAGATCCCCTGTAGAAGAGCATGGCAACCCACTCCAGTATTCTTGCCTGGAGAATCCCAGGGACAGAGGAGCCTGGCAGGCTATGGAGTCGCAAGAGTTGGACACGACTGGGAGACTAACATGAAAACTTCAGTCCTGAACCAGAGTGGTCAGGGATCAGGGGAAGTCGATTAAGGTGAAGAAATATAGATGAGAAATTGAAAAGAAAATGATTTTCTGACCTTTAGTCATTACGAGATGCAGCTCAGAGTTACAGCTGGGTGGGAAGCAAAGAAGAAGCAGAAATGTCCCATCCATTACCTGGGAGCATCTTAGTCTCCAACATGATCTATTCATTCTGTGTGTGGCCATACACATTTCATAGGAAACGTATGACTTAGATATTCACACCACTGGTCAGAGCCATGAGGAGCAGGCCACACTTTCACAAACCCATAGCCAAGGATTACAGGATGCAACAGATGGAAAATGACAGACCCTCTCTTCCAACCTGGCCATTTACAGATGAAGCTCAGAGGGGGACTCTGCCCACCAAAGGTCACTCGAGATGGGAGACGCACGACCCAGATGGGAGCTCTGTTTCTCTGGCTCCCCGACACTTCCGCTGTCACTACACTGGACGGGCTTAGCTTCACGATCGGTGTGACGTTATACTCATCCCAAGTATCTCATTCATTAAAAAAAAAAATCAAAGGAATATTCATGGTACTTAAATAGGTCTCTCTCGTCAATAAAATGTCTTCACCTGTTAAAAAGTCATGTGTATCTATTATGTTAAAAATATTCAAGAGAATGCTCATGAAAATTGACATTAAAATGAATACAAACATAAAAAATATGTTTGAAAAACCTTGAGAAGGGTAGGTTATTCCTTTTTTCATTTGAAAACATCTTTAGTGATGACTGTGCATTCTGATTCTTATTAATATTATTTTCTCTTGTTTATTTCACTACCTTTGTAACAAGAAAGCAATGGAACTGAAGCCATTTTGCAACATAAACATGGGATTTTTCTCTATGAAATGGGGCTACTTGAGGAAATAGACTCTACAACTTTTCACTAGATGGCAGTACAGTCACATAATTACAGAGGGAAGAGGAAAGATGAATAAACAAAGTCATTATGTGATTCTAAAGAGAATAAAATCATTGTCCCACCAAGCATATTGGAGTTTGCTATTTCTTTGCTACAATGAAGGAAGGGAATATTCATTTTTTTTTTTAATTTTGAAAAACTAGTGAAGAGAGAAAAAGCACTATTATTTGAGACCCTAGTAACAGTCCCTGCCACGGATTTTATGCCAGGACACGTGCACAGTGCTGTATGTGCTTGCTATCATTCTGCCCCAGTGAGGATGGAAGGGCCTGGGAGATGGTTACTATTACTCTATTACTGATGAAGAAAATAAAGGCCCCAGTTAACTCATCCAGAATCAAATAGCTAATAATTGACGGGACCAGGATTCAAACCTGAATCGATCGGACAGTTCCTTGCCATCAAAAGCAACCACTGTTAGCATGGTCCCACTCAGTCTGACAGTATCTGCCTCTCTGCAGAGATAAAAGATAATAAATATTACTATGAAAATTAGAACACCCTTCAGTTCAGTTCAGTTCAGTCGCTCAGTCGTGTCCGACTCTTTGCGACCCCATGAATCGCAGCACGCCAGGCCTCCCTGTCCTTCACCATCTCCCGGAGTTCACTCAGACTCACGTCCATCAAGTCCGTGATGCCATCCAGCCATCTCATCCTCGGTCGTCCCCTTCTCCTCCTGCCCCCAATCCCTCCCAGCATCAGAGTCTCTTCCAGTGAGTCAGCTCCTCTCATGAGGTGGCCAAAGTACTGGAGCTTCAGCTTTAGCATCCTTCCTTCCAAAGAACATCCTTACATGATCCCAAAGGTTGACATTATTTTCTTTTCCTTTTGACCTTTTAATTTGATATTGCTAAGTCGCTTTAGTCGTGTCCGACTCTGTGTGACCCCATAAACGACAGCCCACCAGCCTCCCCTGTCCCTGGGATTCTCCAGGCAAGAATACTGGAGTGGATTGCCATTTCCTTCTCCAGGCATGAAAGTGAAAAGTCAAAGTGAAGTTGCTCAGTCGTGTTAGACTCTTAGCGACCCCATGGACTGCAGCCCACCAGGCTCCTCCGTCCATGGATTTTCCAGGCAAGAGTACTGGAGTGGGGTGCCATTGCCTTCTCCAAATTTGATATTGAGGTGTAGCCAATTATGGGGTTGCAAAGAGCTGGACTTTGTGACTAAACAACAACATAGTCAATTAACAATGTTGTGACAGTTTCAGATGAACAGCTAAGGGACTCAGCCATACATATACATGCATCCATTCTACCCCAAAACCCCCTCCCATCCAGGCTGCCGCATAACATCAAATAGAGTTCCATGTGCTAAACAATAAGTCCTTGTTGGTTATCAGTTTTAAATACAGCATTGTACATGACCATCCAGAACTCCCTATCTCTTTTCCACCAGCAACTGTAAATTTGTTTTCTAAGTCTGTGAGTCTCTTCCTGGTTTGTGCATAAGCTCATTTGTATCATTTCTTTTTGGATTCCACATGTAAGGGATGTCATGCAATATTTCTCCTTCTTTGTCTGCCTTACTTCACTCAGTAGGACGCTCTCTAGGTCCACTCATGTTGCCGCAAGTGGCATCGTCTCATTCTTTTCCTGACTGTGGAATATTCTGTTGTGAATAGGTACTACATCCTCTTTGCCCATTCCCCTGACAATGGACATTCAGGTTGCTCCCATATCTTGGCTAAACAGTGCTTCAGTGAAAACTGGGGTGCTTGTATCCTTTCAGACCATGGTTTCCTCCAGATACGTGGCCAGGAGTGGGACTGCAGTCATACAGAAGCTCTATTTTTAGTTTCTTAAGGAACGTCCATAACCTCCATACTGTTCTCCATAGTGGCTGCACCAGTTCACATTGCCACTAACAGTGTATTCCCATAACTGTTAACATTCAAGAAACCCCCATATGAATTCTACCACATCTATTTACTAAATACATACAGGAAAGAAAATAATCATTGTGTAGTTTAATGACCAAGGTGCTTCCCAACTTCTTAGCAAATTCCAGGCTTTGAACATACATGGAATAAAATATAATGAACTCAACAATCTGCCAAAACAGCAACAGACCTCACAGAGAAAAGAAAATGTTCAAAGGGCTTTACAAAATATTCCTTTCACTATACTTCCTTCAGTTCAGTTCAGTTCAGTTCAGTCGCTCAGTCGCGTCCGACTCTTTGCGACCCCATGAATCGCAGCACGCCAGGCCTCCCTGTCCATCATCAACTCCCGGAGGTCACTCAGACTCGTGTCCATCGAGTTGGCAGTGCCATCCAGCCATCTCACCCTCGGTTGTCCCCTTCTTCTCTTGCCCCCAATCCCTCCCAGCCATCAGAGTCTTTTCCAATGAGTCAACTCTTCACACGAGGTGGCCAAAGTACTGGAGTTTCAGCTTTAGCATCATTCCTTCCAAAGAACACCCAGGACTGATCTCCTTTAGAATGGACTGGTTGGATCTCCTTGTAGTCCAAGGGACTCTTAAGAGTCTCCAACACCACAGTTCAGAAGCATCAATTCTTCGGAGCTCAGCTTTCTTCACAGTCCAACTCTCACATTCATACATGACCACTGGAAAAACCATAGCCTTGCCTAAACGGATCTTTGTTGGCAAAGTAATGTCTCTGCTTTTGAATATGCTATCTAGGTTGGTTATAACTTTCCTTTCAAGGAGTAAGCGTCTTTTAATTTCATGGCTGCATGCATTTTAAGGATAAAAAGAGCTCGGAGAAATCATTCAATAGTTTCCCTATTAATAATGATACAGATATGGTATTGGAAACCACAGAGGTAGGCTGTGAGATCAAGCAAGAATTAATTGTGCTAAAGTTACTAGGAGTCAGATCTCCAGTGTAAGAGAAAGAAGACACAGGTATAGAGTAAAAGTTTTTTAAAAAGAGAAAATCTTGTAAGGGTTAAACTTTCATAAGAAGTATATCAACCATGATTTTTTAAAATGCATTTCCTATATTTGTCCATTGAAAACTCCATAAGCACTGTTATCCCTTCTCCACCAAAATATCCTACGCCATATATTTTAGTTTCTTAATACTTTTCCTTCTAAAAAGGAACCAAGGCCCACTGGAGAAATATAGCTGATTACAGATCTAGGTCAGGAAAGTACAAAATAATCCCAGACCTGCTTGTATCAAACAGCAAAAAAAGTTCAAAGCCTGCTGGGGCCATGTCAAAAGGATACAGAGGCTGGCTCCAAGGGGCTTCCAATGCCTCACTTGTGGACAATATAAATATCACAAAAATAATGATAATTTATTAAAATATTAAATATGTAAACATTTATGAGTCCATAATGATACTCACAGGGAAATCCAGTGAGGCAAAATGAAAACACTGTTTCCAATTAAGATGACTGTTTTAGCAACACCTTAATCTTAAAATAGATCAATAAATGGAAAAAATCATGCAATTTTCTGGTCTTTTAAATATACAGTTCAGGGAAACCAGATAAATTCAGTTGATGACAGAAAGCTCTGTTTTACAGAAAAATGATACAATGAATGTAAAAGAATGACATAATGAGAAAATTTATATTTTGCAACTTCCAACAGAGTTGATTTAGCTAGCAACCATTAATGGAAAATAAAATCAATAGCGATTCTCACCTGGGAAGGATAACTTTACACAAGGAGTTGAGTGTTTTGGTTTTTTTGGTGTGGGGGGAGGCATGTTGTGTGGTTTGTAGGATCTTAGTTCTCCCACCAGGGATTGAACTCAGGCTATAGCGCTGAAAGCACAGAGTGCTAACCACTGGACCACCAGGGAACGTTTATCATCTCCAAGCATCACCCCATGGGTTAGTTCCTAACTGCCTTTCCAGAGTCACTCCTTTAGCCCAGCGATCAAACTCAGAGTTAGCTCAATGGTAAAGAATCCACCTGCCAATGCAGGAGACTCAGGAGGCATAGATTCGATCGCTGGGTCCCGAAGATCTCCTGGAGTAGGAAATGGTAACGCTCTCCAGTATTCTTGCCTGGAAAATTCCATAGACAGAGGACCCTGGTGGGCTACAGTGCATGGGGCTGCAAAGAACTGGACACAGCTGAGCAACTGAACACGCACACAAGCTCAGAGTCACTGAGAGAGGACCAACCTGGCATCCTGCGCTTCCTGATGAGATGCAGAAAATCCACGCAACCTGAATCTGCACCAATTTTGAGACCTAACTTCTATATAAAGGAAATGGAGGGAATATGGTAATAAGTTAAATATTAGTATAAGAAAACAGACACATCCAGATGGTGGGACTGATCTTTTCAAAGAGTCAAAGCCTGAAGGCATTTAAAAGTAAACAATTTGAGAGCAGTGAGGTAGAGGCTGTTCTTATTGTTGTTGAGTTGCTCAGTCGTGTCTGATTCTTTGAGATCCCATGGACTGCAGCACACCAGGCTTCCCTGTCCTCCACTATCTCCTGGAGTTTGCTCAAACTCATGTCCATTGTGGCAATGATGCCATCCACTGTCCTATCCTCTATTGTCCCCTTCTCCTCATTCCCTCAGTCTTTCCCAGAATCAGGGGCTCTTCACATCAAGTGGCCAAAGTATTGGAGCTTCAGCTTAAGCATCAGTCCTTCTAATGAATACTCTGGATTAATTTCCTTCAGGATGGACTGCTTTGATCTCTTTTCAGTCCAAGGGACTCTGAAGAGTCTTCTCTAGCACCACAGCTCAAAAGCATCAATTCTTCAGCACTCAGCCTTCTTTGTGGTCCAAATCTCGCATCCGTACACGACTACTGGAAAACCCATAGCTTTCACTCAACAGACCTTTGCTGACAAAGTAATGTCTCTGGTTTTTAACACACTGCCTAGTTTGGCCATAACTTTCCTTCCGAGAAGCAAGTGTCGTTTAATTTCATGGCTGCAGTCACCGCCCAAGGGGCTGTTCTAGAACAAAAGAAACTGAAGGGACCTGACAAGTACAAGTCAGCTCTTGTGAGCACACTGGATTCTGATTTGAAAAGAAGAAAGCTAAAAAGTTATTTAGGGAAAATTGGAGAAAAGATATTATAATAAAACCTTTCCGAAGTTTCATGTTAAGAATGTGGATGACACTTTTGGTATGAAAGTGTATTTAACATGTAGGGAGACAAACTGTAAACTCAGGATATGATCTCCAAACCAGCGAATGATTGAGTGACACAGAGAAAATACCAGTAGACCCTATACTGTAAGCACTTATTTCTTATGTGTAAGTGTTTGGCAGGCATGGTTCATTTAGTCTTTCTAATAACCTATTAACTGGGCAGTATTAGCCCCACTCTGCAGAGAGAAAAACTTAAGACTTGGAAAAGTCAAGCAGCCTACAGCTTCAGGTATTTGGGACCAGAGCCAGGATTTGAATCCAGGTCTATCTGCAGCTAAAGCGCTCACCCTCTTCATTTGTCAGCTGGAAAAAGGTTGGAAATCTGCACAGTCTGAATGTTGCTTCAGTTTTTCTCTAAGTGATCAGAGTTTGAGGTAAATTCTGGTTATGAACTACCATGGGGTGGTAAGGAAGTAGGATATGTATATTCATCGAGAAACCTAATACCTCAAAGCACTTCATCAGCAGTAGAAAAAAATGGAACTCAGAGATGGAATCATTGACTTAAGTTCCATTGATGGAGGCAAGGCTCAAGCCAAAATCTGCTTGACCTGGGTCTAGGCTCTTGGCCACAGTTACCCCTGACCCGACCCCTTCAAGAGGGAGGAACTGGAAACCCATAGCTAATTTCAGAATTTGGGACATTATTTTGCAGACAGAATTGCAGAAATCAAGGACGGCTTTTGTTGATGTTGTAAATGATCTATTCAATGACAGAAAATCCTCGAGTTCTCTCCAATCTTGAATGTTTAAAAAAGTTATGTAGACCCCACTAATCAGCCTTGGACATCAGTGGCTGGGTGGAGTTCTACACAGGAGATGGTGAGAAGTCAGGGCAGAGCAGGGCTTTTCTCAGGGGAGGCACAAGCCCCATCAGAAGTGAGAACCTCCTTCTGACCACAAAGGTAGGGTACTGAACTGGGATGACATGCCCCTTTTGATTTTGGAGTTGTATCTTTAAGGGCTTTTTAAATTTTTTATTTTTTGCTCTGTGACAAATTACCACAAACTTAACAGCTCAAAACAATCCCCATTCACTATTTCATATTCTTTAGGTCAAACATCAAGCAAAGCATGGCAGCTTCTCTGCTCTGCTAAAATAAAGTGTTGGTTATTGCATCTGGATCTCAGTCCTCTTCCGAGGTCATTCCTGCTATTGACAGAATTCAGTTCCTTGTGGCTGTAGGACCGAAGTTCCTGCTTCCTCAGTGGCTGTGGGGACAAGAGGAGCTCTCATCTGCCGGAGGCTGCTCTCATGTAGAAGACAATAAATTAGCATGAGACACAAGGTATTGGAGAGGAAGACATCCACATGGATGATAAAGATGACAGAATCATTAGTTGATGCAGACATTTTCAATCAGGAGTGACTTGGCCCCACAAGCAACAGTTGGCAGTGTTTTAAGACATCTTCGGTTGTTTCAGCAGAGCAGTATTGTCAACATCTAGTGGGTTGAGGTCAGAGATGCTTCTAAACATCCTACAGTGCACAGGACGGCACAGAATTATCCCGCCCAATATGCCAATAGTGATGAGGCTGAGAAACCGTGAGCTAAGGGCCAGTAATTCAAGCAAAAAGAGTGAGGAAAGGGCCTGCAATAGAGCTGAGTCTGAGAAGGAGCTGGAGAAGAGGAAGTAAACCAGAGGACAGAGTTTAGAAGCTGGTGGGAAGGGGCTGTTGATTCTAGAAAGTGTCAGGAGCTGCTGAGAGCTGAGCAACATGAGGAAAAGCTATCATTGGACTCGAGGGGACAGAGGCCACTGGAGGCTGTGTCTGAGCAGTTTCAGTGGAGTCTTGGGGGCGGACACCTGTCTGGGCCGCACTAGAGTGTTCTCCAGACAGAAGGGACATCAACAGCCGACAGAGACAAACCTTTGGGAGGTTGGGCTGCTGAAGAGAAGCAAGGAGAGAAGGGCATGACGAAGCAGGGACACCTCTCCCATGGTGACCAGAGGAAGGAAAACAGGTGCGCCTGAAAATCTGGCAGAGGAAGGATGGGAAGACCTGCCTGCAAAGTAGGCAGTGGGGCCATGTTTGAGAATAAAGGAAAAGGGGACGGGTTAAAGATGCGAGGGAGAGGACCAGTCCTATTTAGGACTCCTAGACAGGGCAGTCACCAGAAAACTTGTCATGTCTACAGAGACAGGGTGTGTGTAACACTGTGAGCACATTCTGAAGATCTCTTAACTGGCAGACCGATGGTTCTGGCTGCTGTTTCTTCATAGAAACAGGAAGAATCAGGGGCATGCTTCCCAAAGGAGGTACCGCTGTCCTTCTCCCTCTTAAACCATGCCTGCAGGGATGGGGGTGGTGCTCTGAAAGGCCTTCCCATCTCCTAAACCTTTGCCATCAATTAGGAATCTTCCAGAAGGGGGCGCAGGGAGGGATGAGGCGCTGACTTCAGCGATCTGCTGGGCTCTGTTGCTTTCCTGTCCTTGGCCAAAAGACCAGGATTTCTGTTCTCTACTCTCTCCAAAGGCAGAAATGCGTGTAGCTCGCCAACCACTTCCCAACGGGCTGTTACTTCTTAGCGGAGAATCCCGTGTGCCCATGGAGGGACCCTCCCTTTCACTGCTTGTGAAACAGTTCCACAAGCTGGTTGTTTTACATTAAATTCTAAATTACAACCTGAGCGGCCTAAGACGACACGGAGAGAAACAGGAAACTCTAGCGTGGCCCCCTTTTCCCCCAGAGCTCCCGTCTTTTCACTCTAACCTTTAGCCCCACCCGCGGGCCGCCTCCTGCTCCCTCCTCATCTCCCAAAGTGCGGAGACACTGGGGAAGTTCCAGCGGAGACCGATTTCTCCAACGTGGGTATTACCACCGCGGGCGCTGAATTTCGGGGCCCCTCTAATTATCTCTGAACGTTGATCAGCGATCCTCCGAGCGAGGGCACGTGGGGTACAGGGGCTCCTGGTCTTCCTCGCATCAGCCTCCGCGAGGGGAAGCGAAGCCGGGAGCCAGGGCCCGCGGGAGGGCGTCGGGCGCCCCACCCGGACGTCCCTGTTTTCCCTGCGTCCTGGGAAACCCAGCGGAGGGTTTTGCCACTCACGGCACCCTGTGCCCAAGGCCACCGCGCAGACTAGCCGGGCCGCATCTCGGGCTCCCTAGATGAGCGAGGTGTCCTGAGCTTCCAGCGTCTCCACCCTTTACAGGGGGTCTGATCCACCTCGAAACAGATCGCCAGGGGACATCCGACGACTCCAGCGCCACGGTCGCTTCCAGCCAGGCCTGCCCTCCCGCCCTCGCATCCTCCGCCGCGCCGCCTCGACCCCTCTACTCTGTGCCTCACGCAGCGGGCCTTAGCTCCTTGCCGGGTGTCCCCCAAGACGGCGAGAGGGAGTCTCTGGCGGGCGAGCAAGGGGGAATCCCACGCTGCACCCTTGGGGCCTGAAGGAGGACACGCGGTGGCTGCTGGAGGGTGCGGACAGCCAGGGCCGCGGGGCCCTAAAGGCCTGACAGGGCTGGTAACGCCGGGGGCCCGGGGTGCCGGTGTCAGGCGGCGCAGGAGACACGGGGTCTGGGAATTACCGGAGCAACTCGGCCCGAGCGCATCCGGACCTGGGCGGGGCGGAAAGCTGACCCCGGGGCGGGAATGCAGACAGCACTCCTCCAAAGCTGTCGCGGGCGGGGGCTCGGTGCGCCGACACTCACCTGGGGCTCTGGCCCCCGATGGCATTTAAAGGGCGGAGGGCGAGGCCCGGCCGCCACACCGGGAGCTGCTGCGGGCGGCCGCACTGGATGGTGCACCCGTGAGCTTGGGCGCCGAGCCACCCGCCCCGGCCCGGGAGCGGCAGGACATGGCCGAGTACGGCGACGGCTCGGGGCCCTCTGCGGCCCCGCACGGCCAGGCCCGAGCGGCCGCGCGCCTCTCCGGCTACGCGCGCGGAGATCTGGGCGCAGTGGGCGCCGGCCAGCGCCTGTGGCTGAACGCGCCCGCTCTCAGCTCCGCGTCTTATGCGCCGGGCCCAGTGCCCGCGGCCCCCTACGGGGCCCCCGGCCCGCTCCTCGCGGCCCCCAGCGGCCTGGCAGGCGCCGACCTGGCGTGGCTGAGCCTGCCCGGCCAGCAGGAGCTGCTGAGGCTGGTGCGGCCGCCCTACTCGTACTCGGCGCTCATCGCCATGGCCATCCAGAGCGCGCCGCGGCGCAAGCTGACGCTCAGCCAGATCTACCAGTACGTGGCCGGCAACTTCCCCTTCTACAAGCGCAGCAAGGCGGGCTGGCAGAACTCCATCCGCCACAACCTGTCCCTCAACGACTGCTTCAAGAAGGTGCCCCGCGACGAGGACGACCCAGGTAACAGAGGCGCGCCCCCTCGCGAGGCCAGGACTCCGGGCTGCGGGCACTCGAGGGACCTGGCGGCCCTGGACCGTCCAGGCTTCCCAGCTAGGGGAGCCGAGGCGGGAGGAGGGTGGGGAGGAGACATGGCCTGGGCCGCCCACGGGCTCCAGGAATCCGACCGACCACCGCAGCCCTGACTTCACATCCAGGGCAACTGAGTCTCTAATTCTTGGGGTGCTCTCGAGAAGGAGAAGCCCGGGAGAGCTAGCCTGCCGGGGCGACCTTCGGAATTGCCTCTCTCGGGGGCGCGTGCCCTCTGCTTAAAGTGGGGATGACGGCGGCTCCCCCGACGAAGGTTAAGACAAAAGCGATGCCGCTTTGGGAGGCTGCAGAGAGGCCTGGCGAGGTGTGCTCCGCCCCACTGGCGAAGCGATGCCCAGAGAGCGAGCTCCTTTCTTCAGTTCATAGGCCTCCTCTCTGCCTTGCCCTCGGCGAGGCTCTGTATTTCTCGGGCATCGTCCTTCGCTGTGGACGCCCGATCCGGTACACAGCGTCCCCTCAAGGTTTGGGGTGGGGGTAAGAGTTCATGGAGGGGCCGGTGGGAATCCCTCTGGAGCTGACCTCCATTTCTCACCTTCTCACCCATCACCTCAGCCAGACCCCGTTTTTTCTGAGCCGGTCCCTTTCTTCTTCCGCAGGTAAAGGCAATTACTGGACCCTGGATCCAAACTGCGAGAAGATGTTTGACAACGGGAACTTCCGAAGGAAAAGGAAGCGGAGGGGGGAGGCGAGCGCAGTCGCACCCTCGGGTCCCCGGAGCCAGGCCGGAGCCAGGGCGCCCGATCTGGAGCCCCTGGGCGCCGCCTCCGCGGACCTGCGGGCCTCGGCGTCCCCGCCCGCGCCCGAAGCCGCGACCTGCTTCTCCAGTTTGGCCTCGGCCGTGGGCGCCCTGGCTGGTGGCTTCAACCCCTTTCCAGGGGGCCTGGCGGGAGACTTTTCCTTCGGGAGACCCACGACGATCGCCGCTCACAGCCCCCAGGTCCCCCGCCCCGCGCCCGGCTTCGCCGCTGGCCAGCAGATGGCGGCCACCGGCTTCCATGTCGGTCACTTCGTCTACACCCGGGAAGGAACCGAAGTTTGATGGGAGGCCTGGGAGTGTTCCCGAGTGCGGGGACCACAGGCGCTGAGCTCAAGGCTCCGCGAGCGCCCCCGGCGGGAGTCAGGGCAGGGCTGGGGGTGCAGGGGCCAGGGTCCCCGCTGCCTGGCACCCCTCACCCAGCGACCATCCAGGTGGGGCGAGTGGGCGCTCCCCCTGTCCTTCCAGTTGGCCTGGCCCTGGAACCCACGCTCCCAGGCTCCCAGAGGGTTCCATCTGAAAGGGGCGACAGGCTGGTGCTCACCCCAGATTTTCTGAGGGAAGCCTGACCCACCCTCAAAGATACTTTGGTGTCTTAGATAGGTGCTCCTGGCGACCCCCGAGCCCGTCTGGGTGGGATTTTTTTCCCACCTTTCCAGCCTGGCCCACCCGGCACACAGGCCCTTTCCTTGGAGCTCCAGGGAAGCCCGCGGGGTTCAGGAGCACCCCCGGGGGGCCAAGTGGGTCCCCTCACCCTCAGCGGCATGTGCGGTCAGCCATCGAGGGTGGTCTGGAACTGAAGGCGAGTAAGAGGGACTTCCTGATGGCTGACGCTGCGCTGGTGGGAGGAGGGCAGCAGGCGGTCCTGAACCCCAGCTCCTTCCCTGCCACTCAGCGCCCACCTCCCTCACTGGGTCCTAGGGCCAGGTCATCACCTGGGGGGGGGGGGGCGGTGCGCAGCTAGGGGCAGTGCCTAGCGCCCTGGAGTGGCAGGCTGGGTTTAGGTTTGCCCCCTCCCACCTCTCTGCCTGCCTCCCGCCTCCCCAGCCAAGCTCACACCTGGAGAAGCCACTCCTGTTTTCCTCTCCGTGCCCACCCCTCACCCCCCAGTTTGGGCCCCAGCTTCCCCACCCCTGAGCCTTCCGTGCAAATGTAAGCCTCTCCCCCCATTTGTATTTGCTCAGACGGTCATCTCTGGAGCCAGCAGTCTTTGGGAGAAGACATGTTTGCCTCGGTAACTCCTCGAGTTTCTGTCGCCCAGGCCCCGGGGTCATTGGTTTGTCCTGGAGCAGAGGGCTCTTGGCGGGGCACACCCACCCTCTGTGCGCTGAGGTTGCAGGAGAGGTGTCTTCCTGGGGAGGCCAAGCAGGGAGAGGACCCTGTGAACTTGGGGGAGGGCAGAGGATTTAGCAAGCCCCAGCGGCGCCGATGCATCCAGGCAGCTGCAACAGTTTTCCGAAGACTGACTGACCTCAGGGCCCAGCGCAGCCGCTGCGGCTGGAAAGGATGCCAAGGGTTTGATGGTTTCTTAAGACTGAGCCAGTTGTGATCCTGATGTGTGTGTGTGTGTGTGTGTGTGTGTGTGTGTGTGTGTGTGTGTGAAGGAGGTGGCAGGGTGAGGGGGAGAGAGAGAGGAAAGATCAAGAGAGGAAGGGAAGGAGCTTGGGTGTGAATAGAAGAAGCCAAGTGTTGAGACGAGTTTGGAGCCCCAGGTGGTGTTCCTTTGAGCCTCTCTGGACGCATAGAGTGGCTGCTTCACATCTTGTCTCTGCCACGCCAGGCTGGGGAAGGAGAGCCCTGTAGGAGCTCTGTTGTGATACTTTGTTGCCAAACTGACAATCAACCCTAAGTGGTCCCCCCAAGGTAATACAATTTAAGAAACCCGGCAAGGAAAATGAAAATCCTCGCATTACAAAAGGAAAGAATTTTCTTCTCTCAGGCCTATTTAATTAACAAAAATGCTAAAAATAAACACCAACAGACTGTAACTTGAATGTACCTGCTGTTCTGTACATTTGAAGAATTCACCAATGTTTTCAGCATTTTCAGTCTAGATTCTGCATTTGCAGGAAACTCAGAGTAAAGGAATTTTTAAAAATAAGCTTGACAACACTGAGTACAATGCACACTGTTACAATTAATGGAGCTTTCAGCAAATTGGCTGATAAATGTATATATAAACATCACACATCAAAGCTGCATGGCTGTTCGAAACTGGTATGAAGCTGCCATTTTTGTTCTTCCAACAATGATTTTTCTGTTAAAGTAGAGGGAAAGGGGCTTCACAAAGATCTTTCAACTTTTAGTTTGTTTGACTAAAAATCAATTTTTGATGTTGAAAAATAGTTCTTCCATTCCTGCTTTATACCATTAGTTAGTAGTGGTATAAGCAAAGAGATGATTCTTCCTGAGAAATACATAGTTTAATTCTAGCAATGCAAGGTATTTGGGAATCAGAAACCATCTCATTTCCAGGACAGTTTATTTGTCTCGATGTATTTTCACAATGAAGGGGGTCAGCGTAGGGGGGAAGAGGGAGCCAAAATGCAGTTCCTGGGCCCTGGGGCAGTCAACTTTGGAATAATCCCAAATGATCCCACTTCACATGATCCCAAAGATAGGTTTTCTCCGAGGAAAGAAACTGCTGAAATCAAAATAAGTAAAGCAAAGCAGCGTGTCATCGGTTTACAACTAAATATCTTCTCTGGACCAGGTCTCGGGAATTTGACTTTAGGTCTCAAGCAAGCTGCATGTGGGCAGCCGAAGGGCCAGCTGCTGTTGGGCAGATGGAGGGACTGTGCCAGGAGAATCCTCTCCCTGGGACTTGGAGCCCCGTGGTGGTACCCAGACCCCTTCTACACCTGCTTGTCTCTTTGGTCTTTGAAGTAGTAAAATAGGCGCTGTGAGCTATGGCTTTTCTCTTGAGGAAATTTCAAGTTGTTTTAAAACTAAGTGCAAACCTTTCCAAAAAGGGTGCCTTGGTATGATGGTATAGGCACACGACAGGTGTCATTGAGACACTCAGTTCTTCATCTGAATCAGCATTTCTGTGGCATTGAATAGTTTCAAATAAAGAAATGGCATGTTTCCAACTTCAGAGGGGGAAGATACTGGGTTGTTAAGAATTCTTTTCATTTTGCCAAACCGTAGTGGAAATCTTTAGGTGGTTGAAAACCAAAAAGCATAGTAATAATGTAAATTGTGGTATTACCTCCTATGGAAATTTTCAATGGGGGTGGCAAGAGGTCCTCAGGCAGAAAAGAAGCATTTGTGATGAAGACTTAAATATTTGTTAAAAGTATTTTTTTTAATGTAGTAGCTAAAATTTTAAGAAGTGGGCACTGGATTCAAGATAGGGATCCCCATATGGATTAAATATTGAGTGTGTCCGTCTATGATGGATACAATTTTGCACTTTGGTGATGCTGTCTTAGCATATTCATCTTCAACTTCTAATCTTTAATTTCCTAAGTACATCCAGTGTTATCAAGTGACTTTGTTTTATTCAATGAAATAACCTAATTATTGTAACTCTTCACTGAAACAAGAGTCTGAAGTTCATTGTGATTCTGTCCATGGAAAAGCTGAGTCAAAGGATTAAGTGAAGCTTTTTGATGACGGCCATTCTGACTTGTGAGAATGTAAGCTTAAAAAGCCATAGCTCACAGCACCTACCCTCGAGATGCAAAAGCACTGTATTTTACTACTTCAAAGACCAAGGAGACAAGCAGGTGTAGATGGGGTCTGGGTACCACCATGGGGCTCCAAGGCCCAGAGAGAGGATTCTCCTGGCACAGTCCCTCCATCTGCCCAACAGCCATTATGGAGAACAACATGGAGATTCCTTTAAAACACTAGGAATAAATCTACCATATGACCCAGCAACCCCACTACTGGGTTTATACCCCGAGAAAACCATAATTGAAAAAGACGCATGTACCCCCAATGTTCATTGCAGCACTCTTTACCACAGCCAGATTATGGAGGCGACCTAGCTGTCCATAGACATATGAGTGGGTAAAGAAGATGTAGTACATATATGCAATGGAATATTACTCAGCCACAAAAAGAATGAATTTGAAGCAGTGGTAGTGAGGTGGATGAACCCAGAGCCTGTTATACAGAATCAAAGAAAAGTTAAAGTGTTATTCACTTAATCGTGTCCGACTCTTGGCAACTCCAAGGACTGTAGCTGGCCAGGCTCCTCTGTCCATGGGATTCTCCAGGCAAGAATACTGGAGTGGGTTGCCATTCCTGCCTTCTGCTGGGGATCGTCCTGCCCCAGGGATCAAACACAGGTTTCCCACATTGCAGGCAGATTCTTTACCACTTAAGCTACCCGGAAAGCCCCATACAGAGTGAAGTCAGAAAGAGAAAAACACATACAGTGTATTAATGCATATATATGGAATCAAGAAAAATGGTACTGATGCGCTTATTTGCAGGAAGGGACCAGAGAGGCAGACGTAGAGGATGGACTTGTGGGCACCGAGGGGGCAGGAGAGGATGAGACGGATGGAGAGAGCAGCATCAACATAGGTACACCATCGTGTGTAAAGTGCACAGCTGGTGAGAAGTTTCTGTATAGCACAGGGAGCCCAGTCTTGTGCTCTGATGATACAGAGGTGTGGGATGCGGGGAAGGGAGGGAGGCTCAAGACAGAGGGGATATGATTCGTGTTGTATGGCAGAAACCAACACAATATTGTACACATTTTAAAAGGTGGGGGGGGGAAGGTTAAATGACCTTCAGAAACTCATCTAATGAGAACTAAAAAGGACTCTTGATAGACACGCAACCTTTTTATAGTCGATACTCAGAAACGCACCTTCATGTGTACATAGCTGAGCGTGCCCGTGCACACACACACACACACACACACACACACACACACACATACACACATACACCACGCAAATCATAGAGCCAGGCTTTGGCCAGGATCCTCAAGAGGAAAGCCTTGATAGCACCAACCCATGATACTCAGAGGCACAGTATTTTCAAACAGCACTGTGAGAATATCTCATTTGCACTTGGGTTTGATTTCAGGTGGAGAGGAGCACGTGCAACGATCACAGAATGTGGTAGGGGCCTGGCCACACATCCTAGGAAAATTTGATGTGTCCAGTAAATCTTCTGAGTGTCAGCTATGCGTCTGGCTTTGCATTCAGCCCTGCAGTGAACACCCTTTCCAAGGCCTCCTCCCTGTGGGAGAGGCAAAGACAGGGAGCAGTTACAGGCTGGACGGCAGCTATTCGGCTCCAAAACAAAGGCTTTGTGATCAACTCCATAAGCCATCTCATCTGCAAATACCAAATCACCACATTGCTGTGTTTCCTATACCCTGAAAGCGTGAAAGTGTTGGTTTGCCTTCTCGGGTTCTCAACTTACTTGTGACTTAGGCTGGGAGTTGAGCACTACCCTGGGCTGGAGCCAGTGTGTTCTGCTCCCTTCTCCATAGGGTCATTCAGAAACTTTAACACAAATCCTGTGCTCTTAGAAGATCAATCAACTGAGGGTCACAGGAGACAGCCACTCATGTGGCCAGAGCTGGTTTTTCCCCAAGGCCCCTGGGTATGGATTCTTTTGGTGCATCCCTATATCCATTTGTTGAAGCTTGGAGAACTCTCTCTCTTTTAATCTAATGTAAAATTTACTAAAGAATGTTCCTTAAGGCTAATTTCCTGACACCTGCCGTAAGCTCACTGCTGTCTCTGGTAAGCTCATCAGGGACTGAACACCAAGAATGTGAAATGATCTCATTCAGTTTGCAGAGAGTAAATGAATAGAATATTAAATTAGATTTTCATTACAAAAATCAGAGTTGTATCTGTTCTTTAATATGGAGCTAATTGAACTAATGGGTCTTGGAGGCTTTCTCTACTCACAAGAATCACCCGTGCATCCCTCCAATGCTGAATATCGAGGTGACAAGGACTCTGTTATCTGCTTATTGGTCATCATCTCATTAAGCCCTCATGACTTCCCAGGGAGCCAAGTGTTATTATCCCCATTTCACTGATGCAGAAACTGAGGCTCAGGAAGGTTAAGTGGTCCCAGAGGCCGCAGCTACGTCAAGTTGTGGCAGCAAGAACGTACCTACCACCTGCCCTCACTCCCGCCCCTCCCACTCTGTCCTCCAGGTCTGAGAGCTATCTCACTTTTTAGGGATCCTTCCCTGGCATCGAAGTTAAGTGTCTCTCTGCTCTGCACCTGTGGCCCCTGGTGGACTGTATCACACCTCCAGAAGGCCCTGCTCTTGCCTAGGTCCTCTCCTGGGTCGATGTGGGCAGGAGTCACATGCTCTATTTAATCAAACACCTGGGGGGTAGCAGTTGAGTCAATGAATGAGTGTGCGAGTTGGCAGTTGTGCCCTAAGCTTTCCGCACACTCCCCCTCCCTTCGTGGGCCCTCCAGTCTCCTGTAACAGGCCTGATTCCTCCTTACATAGAGCCAGACCTTCAGCTGGACCCTGCAGATACAGAACAGGAGGAGACACGGCTCTGGAGACCACTGTTGTGCAGAGTGCCCTGTGCGGACAGGCTGCGCACCAAGGGGTGTGGAGCTGCAGGTAGGGAAAGCCAGAGACGTGATGGGAGATGTTGAGGCCAATAATGGCTGATTAATCTCTCCCTTTGAACATGAGAGCAACTGTAATAATACAAACTATGTCCTAGAGAATCCAGGCTGACACCTCCAAGGCCACACGAGTTCTTATTTGCCAAAGATGCCTGGGCCTTTGCCAGGCTACCTTTTCCTACCACCTCTGCTCTTCCCAGACCTTAATCCCATTATTAGAACAAGGCTGAGATTCCAAGAAGGCAGGAAGAATTTAAAGACACAAATGGGTTCATGCTCTGTGTTCCTCACACAGGGTCTGGGCTTAATGAGACTTAAAGATGGACGGAGGCAAAGAGTGTGTGTTCAGTTCAGTTCAGTCACTCTGTCATGTCCGACTCTTTGTGACCCCATGGACTGCAGCACGCCAGGCCTCCCTGTCCATCATCAACTCCCAGAGGCTACTCAAACTCGTGTCCATTGCGTCGGTGATGCCATCCAATCATCTCATTCTCTGTCATCCCCTTCTCCCACCTTCAATCTTTCCCAGCATCAGGGTCTTTTCCAATGAGTCAGTTCTTTGCATCAGGTAGCCAAAGTATTGGAATTTCAGTTTCAACATCAGTCCTTCCAATGAATATTCAGGACTGATTTCCTTTAGGATGGACTGGTTAGATCTCCTTGCAGTTCAATGGACTCTCAAGAATCTTCTCCAACACCACAGTTCAAAAGCATCAATTCTTCAGAGCTCAGCTTTCTTTATAGTCCAACTCTCACATCCATACATGACCACTGGAAAAACCATAGCTTTTACCAGATGGACATTTGTTGACAAAGTAATGTCTCTGCTTTTTAATATGCTGTCTAGGTTGGTCATCACTTCTCTTCCAAGGAGCAAGCATCTTTTAATTTCATGGCTGCAGTCACCATCTGCAGTGATTCTGGAGCACAAAAAATGAAGTCGGTCGCTGTTTCCCTTGTTTCCCCATCTATTTCCCATGAAGCGATGGGACCAGATGTTATGATCTTAGTTTTCTCAATGTTGAGTTTCAAGCCAAGTTTTTTCACTCTCCTTTTTCAGTTTCATCAAGAGGCTGTTTAGTTCTTCTTCATTTTCTGCCATAAGGGTGGTGTCATCTGCATATCTGAGGTTATTGACATTTTTCCCGGCCATCTTGACTCCAGCTTGTGCTTCATCCATTCCAGCGTTTCTTATTATGTACTCTGCATATAAGTTAAATAAGCAGAGTGACAATATACAACCTTGATGTACTCCTTTCCCTATTTGGAACCAGTCTGCTGTTCTGTGTCCAGTTCTAACTGTTGCTTCTTGACCTGCATACGGATTTCTCAAGAGGCAGGTCAGGTGGTCTGGCATTCCCATCTCTTTCAGAATTTTCCACAGTTTGTTGTGATCCACAGGGTCAAAGGCTTTGGCATAATTGATAAAGCAGTAGATGTTTTTCTGGAACTCTCTTGCTTTTTTGATGATCCAATAGATGCTAGCAATTTGATCTCTGGTTTCTCTGCCTTTTCTAACTCCAGCTTGAGCATCTGGAAGTTCATGGTTCATGTACTGTTGAAACCTGGCTTGGAGAATTTTGAGCATTACTTTACTAGCATGTGAGATGAGTGCAATTGTGCAGTAGTTTGAGCATTCTTTGGCATTGCCTTTCTTTGGGATTGGAATGAAAACTAACCCTTTCCAGTCCTGTGGCCACTGCTGAGTTTTCCAAATTTGCTGGCATATTGACTGCAGCACTTTCACAGCATCATCTTTCAGGATTTGAAATAGCTCAGCTGGAATTCCATCACCTCCACTAGCTTTGTTTGTAGTAATGCTTCTTAAGGCCCACTTGACTTCGCATTCCAGGATGTCTGACTTTAGGTGAGTGATCACACCATCGTGATTATCTGGATCGTGAAGATTTTTTCTGTTCTGTGTGTTCTTGCCATCTCTTCTTAATATCTCTGCTTCTGTTAGGTCCATACCATTTCTGAGTGTGTGTATGACTCATAATTTCGACTGCATCTTCGAGAAATGTTCAGGTGTCTGCCTGGCTCCCAGGGCCCTGATCTGTCCCAGCAATTCATCAGGTGCAGCCAGCCCTCATCTCTGCACGCACGGGTGGTTTGCCTCTGCCTAAGGCGAACATTAACTTCTCCACCTGAACCAAAGGGTGCCCTTTGACTGGACCTCGCTCTACTGGGCTGGGAACACTTCAGTCCTTACAGCCTAAGGGCAGGTCGGTTTAGGGGAAGCTAGACTTCTCAAGGCAACAGAATTAATACTTTAATGAATGGTTTCTGTTTCAGGATTCTTGGAAAGCTGGAGCTTAATTCTTTCTGCTCTTTTTGGAATCCTGAGTGCAACAGGATGGCCTTGTTGTTTTACTTACTTTGGTTTGTTTGACTTACTGTTTTAAAATTTTTGTCAAGAAGAATAAATCACATTGTACATTTTTCATCACGCATTTTAACTGAGTGAAATTAAAAACAATTTGGTATGTTACTTAAAAAATACAATGTAAGAAAGAAATTATAAGGGCAAGAAAGAAGACAACTTTTAAAGAATCATTTGTAATGCAAATTTTAAGAAATACACTATCATTAACCTTTTTTTTTTCAATCAGTCTGGCTAGGATATATAATACATGAATGATATGTAAAGAAATGTAAGACATATAAGAATCTACAGCAATAATATTTCTTCATTAGCAAGAATTTTTTTCATTCCTGGCAGGAATGTTTCTTCCTTTTCAGGGCTTGAATGTATCAGTCTGTTAGTACACATATCATATTTATGCATTCATTGCAGGCACAAAATTAAAATGAGATTTATAACAGGAGAAAGTCACACATTTTCCAGTATCTAGTAAGATGGATGTTTCTGAATTCTTCTGACCTCTCAGGAGGGACCCTACTCTGGCTCAGATTTCACCTGGGCTCTTTCATAGAGCAACCCCATGGCTCCCTTTGGGCCATCTACACTTTGAAAGAAAAAAAAAAAGACTTTCAGCATAACTGGGTGTAGAATGACAAGAGCTGGTGCTGAGACCCCTGCCCTGTGCACCGTCCACTGGAGAAGGCTTTGGTAAATCCAGACGGGGTGCTGTGGACGTTAAAATAGGTGCCAGCTTCAAGAGAGAGCAAAGCTGCAGAGCTGGGGTTTTGAATGTAGGAACACAGACCCCTGCTGTGGAAATGAAATCCTCTCAGATGCACCGGGCAGGCCTGGGTCATGAAGGATGGTGCCCTGGTACTGAGTACCCACTGCCAGCAAGGGCCTCAGAGATATGGCTTCTACTAAAAGCAGATAAGCAAGGAAGGTGGTATTAACTCAGCTTCACAAATGTGAAAGCTAGGCTCAGAGAGGTCAAGTGACTCACCAGAGGGAGGCAGAGTGCTGGAGAACAGGTTTAAAGCTAAACTACCTGGACTCCAAAACTCACCGGTTTTCCCACCATCCACACTGCCTTTCTTGTAACAAAGAGCAGGGAAGGGAGCAGCAGAGAAAAGCCACATTCTCTGTCCTCAAATTCAGTTCCGGAGATGTTGATCCATTGTGTCCCATTTCCAAGAAAGCTCAGGCACAGGAAGGAAACATCATTATCTTTGGACTGCATTGTATAAAACAACATAATTCTTTAGGCATGATTTAAAAACTAGGAACATGATTCTTCTTATTATAAAACAGAATTTAGTAGCATAATTTTTAAAAATTAAGGGATGTCATTGAATGAGTAGAAATACAATCTGTAAGTTTCAAACAGGAGAGAAGGAGCAGAAAATTACAGCCAGGGAATTCCAAATGCCTGCATTTGGCCCACCAGCTGTTTCTGTATGGCCCATGAACTAAGAGTTCTTTTACATTGTTCAATGACTTATAAAGAACATAAGAGAAAAATATTTCATGACGTGAAAATTACATGAAATCACATTTTTTTTTGGCACCAGTAAATACAGATTTCCTGAACACAGCCTGCCCATTCAGTCATGCCTGTCCACGGCTGCATTGGTCTTGCATCAGAGACCAGAGCTGCTCCTGAGACCCTGGTGGCTCTCCCGGTCCCACCCTGCAGATCCCAAAGGTGGATACAGAATCAATAGCTGTAGCCTGCATCTTAAGGATTGTGTGTGTTCATGTTCTAAGACTTTTTTTTTTTTTTTACTACCAGTCATTTCTGACTCTTTGCGACCCATGGACTATACAGTCCATGGAATTCTCCAGGCCAAAACACTGGAGTGGGAAGCCGTTCCCTTCTCCAGGGGATCTTCCCAACCCAGGGATCAAACCCAGGTCTCCCACGTTGCGGGCGGATTCTTTACTGGATGAACCACAAGGGAAGCCCAAGAATACTGGAGTGGGTAGCCTATCCCTCCTCCAGGGGATCTTCCCAAACCCAGGAATCGAACTGGTGTCTCCTGCATTGCAGGCGGATTATTTACCAGCTGAGCTATCGGGGAAGCCTGATACTAGTGCATATCCATTATATCAAAACAGCCGCACGTGAGCTCAGTCATGTCCAACTCTTGGGACACCATGGACTATAGCCCGCCAGGCTCCTCAGTCTGTGGGATTTCCCAGGTGAGAAAACTGGAGTGGCTTGCCATCTCCTACTCCAGGGCATCTTCCCAACCCAGGAATCAAACCCGTGTCTGCTGTTGCTCCTGCACTGCAGGTGTATTCTTTATCCCCGAGCCATCAGGAAAGCCCACACCAAGACAGGAAAATACGTGAAATGTGGACATCATGCATCGCAATGTTAAGACACAAGAGAGGGTGGATGCTGTTGCTATGGTCAGGCACCAGGTTTATCAGACACGTGTGGAAGGACACTCTCTACATCAGCATTACCAGACTAAGCATTTCCTCATTCAGCACAGTGATGGTCAGAAAAATAAGAAAGTGTATCCCATCTCACCGCAGCAGAATTTCTTCACAAAAATTCGAAAAATGAAAATGCAGCTGCGAATGAAGCAAGCAAGTTTCTGGGCAAGAAATGCTGCTTTTACTCATGATGAGTTCATTAAATCAGGTTTGAGAGCAACAACTGCAGAAATGCGCCCAGAAAATGTCTAGAAAAAATAAACTTATTTAAGACTATTAGCTTTCATCCTCAGTTTTGTTCTATTGTAATTAGGTACTAGAAGTCGAATGTCATCAATAAAATTTTGTGGAAATCTCTTTTCTCTCTTGCTGTGTAAGTATCACAAAATGTCCTTGATTTTGCCCCTTGGTCTGCTAAGCTTAAAATGTCTACCATCTACCTTTTGCAGAAAAAAACGTGCCAACATTTTTCCGAGGATGACAGAGTCTTTCCTTGGCCAGTCTACTGACGAGCCAGTCAAAGACATTCTTCATTTCTTTGATTTCCAGCACTTCCTTTGATTTTTTCTTAGGTTCCATCTCTTTGCTTCCATTGCCCATGTGTTTTTACGTGTTGTCTATATTTTGATTAAAGTCTTTCACGTAATGATATTCATTATAATTATTTTAAATCACCTATCTGATAATTCCAACGTCTATGTCATATTTGAGACTTGTTCTAATGTTTGCTCTGTATCCTGGGACTATGCTTTTTCTTGCCTTTTAGCATGCCAGGTTGTTTTTTGCTGAAAGCCAAACATAATAGATGGGGTAAATTGGCCTTCATGGTGAGGCTGGTTGTATGGTTAAATCTGGCTAGAGGCTGGGATGCATTTAATATTTGCTGGAGGTGCCTGAAGCTTCAAATTTCTCTGTTTTTGTCTCCCTGTTGCCCTTGGGTTTTTAGAAGCCCTCTTCCTTAGAAGCCTGCATCTTGTGGTTGTTCAGGCTCTAATCCACTGTGTGAGAGAGGGGAGGCATTTCTGTCACTTTGTGTTTCCGTCTTACTCTCTGAGTGTGTCTGTGTCCTTGTGTTGTGAACTTCACAGGTGTTGCTTACTAACCCACCTCACTTTTCTTAGGCACAGATACCAGAGGGCGCTAGAGTCAGGGAAGTGCTTTTCCACCATGGGGCTTCCCTGGTGGCTCACAAGGCAAAGAATCTGCCTGCCATGCAGAGTCTGATCCATGGGTCAGAAAGATCCCCTGGAGAAGGGAAATGACCACCCCTCCCATATTCTTGCCTGGAGAATTTCATGGACAGAGGAGCCTGGTGGTGAGCGACTAACACACACACACAAGGGAGGCAAGGCTCTGGCAGTGTCCATCTTCCCTGGAAAGTAGGCCTTCACTAGGGAGGACACTCAGTGTATTTCTCAGCAATTGTCCTTTTCTTTTTGACTTTCAAGGGATTGTCTTGGCTCCTTGTCATTTTAACGTGGAGGGGTTCCTGGAAAGTCTAGAGGAGCTCTTTAACCGTGACCTCCCGGAGGCTTTTCACTCTTATTCTCATCTGCATTCAGCCTTGAGCAATTCATCAAATCCCCGCTTTAAGGGTGTCTAACAGTTCATAGCTCCTGGGGCTTCTACTCCAGGTAAGCAGACCTTTCTCTAAATCTTAGGGTGGTGGTTTGCTCTGTGACCTCAGCTCTCTGGGGGCTCGCAGAAAGGTCATTGGTCCTCAGTGGGCTCAATTTTTTCTTGTGGTGAGAAGGGGAGTGATGACTTATAAGCTCTACGTATAGAGCTGACATTGGAAGCCTTCGTTCTATCTTTTTCAGAGTTTATCAGATGCCCGTGATGCGCCTGATCGTGAGGTAGTGAACACAAGAGACAACAGTCCCTGGGAAAGGTTGACCTTTTCCTTCCTTCCAGCTACTAGGAGATGTCACATCAGCCTTTCAAATTCTGCGTTGCCACCTGGACCTGGGTGCGCCCTACACCAAGCCGACTGCTAGCCTTGTATTCACCACGGTCCACCGACATTCTGGACCACTCCCTCCTCCTCATCCCTCTATTTTGTCAACAAAACTAATTCTCTATTTTTTTTTAACTTTAAAGCATTTTTATTGGAGGATAGCTGATTTACAATATTGTGTTAGTTTCAGATGTACAGGAAAGTGAATCAGTTATACATAGACGTATCCACTCTTTTCTGTCTGCTTTTTATTTTATTTCCAGCTGGACTGTATATATTAATTTATTTTTAAGTGAAGGATAATTGCTTTACAATGGTGCATTGGTTTCTACCGAACATCAGCATGAATCAGCCACAGGAACAAGCCTAATTCTTAGAGAACTCTTAACTCGCAGGCTTTCTCTCCATCCTTACTGCCCCAAGGTTGGCTTAGGATTCTACCATCTCTGACTAGGGTGTCCAGTGGTGTCCTGACTTCAGTGGCCTCCAGTCTTTTGACCGCTATCCTTAAAATACCACGAGCGTCAGATAAAGCCCCATTTCCTTATCGTTCCTTGCCACAAGGCCCTTCATTGCCTGACCTTGCACGCTTCGGTCCCCATCCTCTGTACCTCCCCCCACCACGCCCCCAGGGCCAGCCCCTCTGCTGAGTGTCTGTTCTTTCATCATCTTCCACCGCAACCCGAGTAATCCTTAAAGGTCTTACCTCAGTTCCCAGACGGGATGGATCAGTTTCTTAGCCAAGTCTCCCCGCCCCCACCCCCACCACGCACACTTTCTGTGACACCTGACACCCTGTCTCAGTCCCTTTCAGCTGCTATCCCAAAATACCACACACAAGGTGACTTATAGACAACAGAAATTTCTTTCTCACCATTCTGGAAGCCTGCAGTCCAAGAACACAGCGCCAGCAGATTTGGTATCTCGGGAGGGCCTGTTTCCTGATAGATGGCTGTCTTTCTCTTTAACCCCCTACACAGGGGTAGGCAAGGGGGCTCTGTAGGGTCTCTTCCAAGAGTGCTGACCCCATTCACTGAGGATTCTACCCTCAGTGGCCTAAGCCCCTCCCAAAAGTCCTGCCTCTACTACCATTGTTTTGGACATTAGGATTTCAGCATATGAATAATGGGGGAGACACAGACATTCAGACTGCAGCACAACCTAAGGCATGATTTGTCCTATTTTTCTCTTCCGCTAAAAAAAAAAAAATTCACTTTTTTTGAGAAAAAGCATCCACCATTTACCTCTTGCTATCTGAGAAGCTTACAGTATACCACAAGCAAAAAAAATTAGCTCTCGCACTAAGCTCCAATGTGAAAATTGAAATTTTTAATTGAAAATGGGATTTTATCACACAGAAACCACGCTTGCTATTATAAAATGGAAGGGTCTGCACTTACCACTGACTTCATCTTCTTCCCGGCCTGAAGGCCACCTGGCTGATTTCCAGGTCTGCCTTCGCCCACGGGATGCTTACTATCATGTTCTCAGAGAAAGACACCGAGAAAACAGCCAAACTTTGCATTAACCAATATCACAACTTGGGAAAAATAAGCAGGATCCCACGCATCTTTAAACATTTGTTTGTCTCATTTTGCATGTTTTTAATTTCTTGGGGACATTACGAGACATAAAGGCAGGAGGCCCAACACGAAGGACTGCTGTGTGCTCGCTGAGAAAGAGAAGAGATAAACAAACTCTCCATTAATGTGTTTTAAAATCTGGTCAGACTCGCCTCATAAAACAATAGACAGCAGCTTCTGGTTAATTAAGTAGGAGTCAAGCTCTATTTTAAATAGTTGAGAGGAGAGTAAATACCAGGCGGATTAATTACTTGGGAACTGAATTGATGCTCTATTGGAGGGACTTGGACAAAATTATGAACAAATCTATGTAATCATTTTCTCAGCAATCCTTGACTGAGTGCTTCAGATTCAGAGAACACTCTTATGGACACAGCTGGCGGGGGAGGAGAAAGGAGAGGGAGGGATGTATGGAGAGTGTAACATGGAAACATACATTACCATATGTAAAATGGAGAGCCAATGGGAATTTGCAGTATGGTTCAGGGAACTCAAGCTGGGGCTCTGTAGCAACCTAGAGGGGTGGGATGGGGAGGGAGGTGGGAGGGAGGTTCAAGAGGGAGGAAGTGAAGTGAAGTTGGTCAGTTGTGTCCGACTCTTCGCGACCCCATGGACTGTAGCCCACCAGACTCCTTCCATCCGTGGAATTTTCTAGGCAAGAATACTGGAGAGGGTTGCCACTTCCTTCTCCAAGAGGGAGGGGACATGGGTAAATTTAAGGCTGATTCATGCTGATGTTTGGTAGAAACCAATGCAATGCCATAAAGCAATTACCCTTCAATTAAAAATAAATAAATTAAAAACACTAAAAAAATCCTTGACTGAGTGCTTGATATATATTTGGGACTCTATGAAAACAGCCTGAAGGAGCCTCAGAAAAGGGAGTAACTAAATCAAGAGGGTCAATAAAACTGGGAAAGGGGGCTGTTGTCATCTCCATGGCAACATCTGGCCCAGCAAAGACCTCATTATGAGGGAGCCTCGTGGTGAGCCCTTCCCCGATAGCTCAGTTAAGAGTCCGCCTGCAATGCAGGAGACCCTGGTTTGATTTCTGGGTCAGGAAGATCCGCTGGAGAAGGGATAGGCTACCCACTCCAGTATTCTTGGGCTTCCCTGGTGGCTCAGCTGGTAAAGAATCTGCCTGCAGTGTAGGCAATCTTGGTTCTGGGTTCAATGCCTGGATTGGGAAGATCCCCCGGAGAAGGGAAAGGCTACCCACTCCAGTATTCTAGGCCTGGAGGATTCCATGGACTGTATAGGCCATGGGGTCACAAAGAGTCTGACATGACTGAGCCGCTTTCACTTCACATTGTGAGCCCTAGAAGGTTAAGTGGAGATTCAGCACATGAGCTGAGGGGCAGGCACCCCTCGTGGCAGCAACCAGGTGAGCTACGGCTTGAGAGTCTTGAAACAGCAGTCAGATGTGCAGGGAATGTGGGGGTGACATGTGACCCATATTCCTGAGGTTCCATCGTTGCATATGGGATTGAGGCGGTAAAGCATGAGACAGCTCTGGTCACAGACCTGATATGAAGAAGAACTAGAAATCAAGTCCAAGGGCACTGATGCTGGGAGATGAATCCAGATTAACCTCTCAGACCTTTCCACGGAAGGGGCTTAATGGAACTAGAATTTTTTTTTATAGTGAAACTCAGTTCAAGTGTTTTCACTTAATCATCACTGAATCTTCTCTGCTTCTTCCGACTTCCTTCAATATTGAGCATCTGTTCACTCCAAGCCCAGAACTAGGTGCTTCCACTGAAGAAGACTGTTCCCAGCAAGATGATAATCTTTCGGGTGAAGAGGGTTTCCAACCGCTATTATTCATATTTCTATTTTACTCCAATTTCAGCCAGTCTAGGCAATTTTCACGGGTGTGTTCACTCCGTCCCGACACTGACACTCAGATTCTTTATGAATGATGAGCCAGCAGTCAGACACTGGGTAAATCTTGCTCTGCCTCTTTTTTGCAAGTGAGACATCTCACCACTCAGGCCGTAGGGGGCATTACCATGACCCAGATTTGGTCAAGCTTAAGCATCGAATATCAGCAGAAGTAATTCAGAGCTGATGGTGCAGCACAGCTTCTGAAGGTGATATCTGATAGGCAAAATTCTTTCCTAAATCCTCCCTATTGACGTCAGATATTTAACTGACAATAATCACGATAGTGAACTTACAGCTTCTATGAGTTTACAGTGAAAAATCTGCATGGATTACATACATGATCAAGTTTTATTGTTCTCTTGAAATCAGAAGGGATAAAATGCAATAAAATAGCTTTTAAGACTATTCCTCCTGATGTCATTTCTCTGAACAATATTCTCCACTTAGACTTACAGATAAGTCGATAAAAAATGGAAATAAACTAAGAAAATATAACTAGGAAAACCTCTTTTAAATGACTTTTATATGAAATACGTAAGATAGCTTGATTTGGCTATACTGGCTGCAAACCAGGCTTGTTGCTTGTCTCAACAGTGGTGCAGACACCCAACTGCCCAGGCCGATGGCAATGTCACATGCTAGTGACGGGACATGAGTTGGAGTGGGGGCGGGGGGTATGTCCAGTTGACATTTGCTTCCCTCCTTCCTCCAACCCAACTTTTCTCCATCAGACAAGCCTCCAAGAAACTTGTGTCAGAATGTCTCGCTTTCACGAACTTAGGATTACCAAGGAGAAATGAGGGGGGAGGGATAGTTAGAGAGTTGGGGGTGGACATGTACACGCTGCTGTATTTAAAATGGATAACCAACAAGGCCCAACTGCAGAGTACAGGGAACTCTGCTCAATGTCATGGGCACCACGAATGGGAGGGGAGCTTGGGGGAGAATGGATATATGTTTATGTATGGCAGAGTCCCTCTGCTATCCACCTGAAATTATCACAGCCTTGTTAATAGATTCTCAGTTCAGTTCAGTTCAGTCACTCTGTTGTGTCCAACTCTTTGTGACCCCATGGACTGCAGCACACCAGGCCTCCCTGCCCATCACCAACTCCTGAAGATTACTCAAACTCCTGTCCATCCAGTTGGTGATGCCATCCAACCATCTCATCCTCTGTCATCCCCTTCTCCTCCTGCCTTCAATCTTTCCCAGCATCAGGATCTCTTCCAATGAGTCAGTTAATAGACTGTACTCCAATACAAAAGAAAATGTTCTTAAAAAAGAATGTCTGTATTTCATTTATCTTGCTAGCTGAAGGCTCTGTTGGTCAGAGGCTCATTTTTTCAACCTCAAGTTTATGAAAAGGAAGTGAAAGTGTTAGTTGCTCAGTCATGTCTGATTCTTTGCAACACCATGGACTATAGCCCACGAGGTTCCTCTGTCCATGGAATTCTCCAGGCAAGAATACTGGAGTGGGTAGCCATTTCTTTCTCCAGGGGATCTTCCTGACCCAGGTTTGATTCCTGGGTCTTCTGCACTGCAGGCTGATTCCTTATCCTCTGAGCCACCAGGGAAACCCATGCTTTCACTTTCACTAAGTTTCTGCTGCTGCTGCTGCTAAGTCGCTTCAGTCGTGTCCGACTCTGTGCGACCCCATATACAGCAGCCCACCAGGCTCCCCCGTCCCTGGGATCCTCCAGGCAAGAACACTGGAGTGGGTTATAAATAGGGGTAATTCATCCTAACAATGAAACTTGAGTTAGTCTCTAAGAACCCAAGTCCTCCACCTACAGGAACTATGTGAAATTACAAGAGGGCCCCTTTTCATCTGGTTGTCTCTATGGGCCATAAAATGTGTCTCTATTTGGGGTCTCTGTTTTCCCAGGAGGGTGACAAATCGTCCTCTAGTCAGTGTAGACTATGAAACGGCATCCAGTTTGTACTTCTGTGCCCCAGCTCAGCATCATACTGAAGAGCCCATAATTATGGAGAAAATATATTAGTGAAAAGCATAATCAGAGGTCTGGCTAAATCACATGCATATTTCTGTACATTTTATCAACAAATACATAACCGAAAAAAAAAAAATCAGATCGAGAATTCTACAGGTTTTTATCCATTGTAAATCTACCTGATTCTTTAAAAGTTTTATGCACCAGAAACACAAAACTGGGAAAAGAGCTTTAAAGTATCTTTCAAGCCTCATCAAAAACCAGTTTTCACAAAGTTGTTTTTTTGAGGGAAAGAAAATTTGTCATTGGTCTCCCCTGAATCATCACTGACACTCAAAAACGGGTGTCAAGCATCTCCCATCTTTCTGCCCTGAGATTGTTAGCAACTCCTTCCAGAACTCAGGACAGAGGCTGCTGTTGGCTTGAAATAACACAAGAAAGGGAAGATTCATTTGCATTGTTGCCTTACTTTTTAGGCCCAAACTGATGGACAGGTAGCCAAGTTCATCAAGGTGGCTAAGATACCAACAGCATTTAGGTAGGTCCTCTGCCCCACCAATGAAGAAGCAAATGGCAACCCACTCCAGTATCCTTGCCTGGAAAATCTCACGGACAGAGGAGCCTGTAGCCTGGCTACAGTCCATGAGGTCGCCAAGAGTCAGATACACTTAGCAACCAAAGAACAAAGACAACTGTCCCACCGGTCACTCCTCTTCCCAACAAGTGATTCAGATCAAAACAGAGGTCACTTGATTCACCTCTGGAAATATCCGGGGTGTCCAGAAAACAGTGACCTTTTTCTGGATTCACGTTCCATTAGAAGAGGCAGTAATAGTTCTTCCAGCTTCGGGCACCAGGCTTTGGGAAGCTGTCTTCCCATCAGACTGTCATCCCCTCTCCTCCCACAGCACTTCCTTCCTAAAACTAGTGATCAACCTCATTTCATTCTCTCTTGTGTTGTGGCTTCGTGGCCTATCTGTCACCCTAACCAGACTGTCAACTCTGTGTAGAAAAAGTAGGCTAGTTACTCTTCAAGATCCCCAGGCCCAGGTTTGGCGCACACTCAGTAAGCACAGGACAAAAATTGGGGCACACTTTTGTCTGTTAGCGGAATCTCGCTTCCCATCACTAAGCAATTGGGGAAGCATGGGGGTTTGATTCATCTCTGGAGGGTCCAAAGGGCTGTGGGAAAAATCCCAGGCTGATCTCAAAGCCCGTCTCCCCTTCTCCAAGCAATTCTCCTACAAGGAGAGGGCTTAGGCTGACACCCCAGTCATTCTCTCTGGCCTCTTATTAACCTAAGAGGGGCTGGCAGGCAGGTCAGTCCACACCCCATCGTCTCACCCCTGCTCCCCCCACCCCCCTCCTGTGGACACCATCTGGCCCTGTGGCCCCCTCTGCCTGCCCACCTCTGCAGCCCAGGCTGATGACCCCTGGCCTCCTGGCTCCCCACTTTGCAGTCACTCATTCTTCCTTTAAAATCCATATTGAAAGGCTATCTTTCCTCAGGCCACGATGACACTCCCAGTCTACCGCATGCAGCCATACAGGGCCTTACTCTTTTTCTCTCCTGCCTCGCTGACTTTGTACACACAGCTTTTTCAGCCCCAGTGCCCCCGGCCAGAGTGCCCACTGCAGTCATCCTCACAACCCCGGTTAACCCCCCACAGGCAGTGTCCCTCCTCCAGGAAGCCTCTCTGGGTTTGGTCTTTGGGTCTTCGTTTTCATAACCCCTTACCTCCTCTCGCAGATGGCTCATCACTGTCCATCACCTTTGGAGGGTGGGGCTGTGTTTAGATTTATCATTACCGAAAACACCTTGAAATATCACCAGGAGCCGAATGCATCCCACTGCCTGTTTTTGTACAGCCCTGAGCTAAGAATGGCTTTTTAGTTTCTAGAGGGTCAGAAACAAAGTCAAACAAAGAAAGAACAAAGAACATCTAATGGAGACTCCGTGTGACTTGCAAAGCCTGGAGCTCTGGTAGGAAAGTAGCCTGGTCCCTAGTAAGTGCTCAGTAGACATTTCCTTGTCCTTGCTGAAATGCTTGTGGATGGTGACTGCAACCATGAAATTAAAAGATGCTTGCTCCTTGGAAGAAAAGCTACAATGAACCTAGACAATATATTAAAAAGTAGAGACATCACTTTGCTGACAAATGTTCATATAGCCAAAGCTGTGGTCTTTCCAGTAGTGATGTACAGACGTGAGACTTGGACTATAAAGAAAGCTGAGTGCTGAAGAATTGATGCTTTTGAACTGTGGTGTTGGAGAAGACTCTTGAAAGTCCCTTGGGCAGCAAGGAGATCAAATTAATCAATCCTAAAGGAAATCAACCCTGAATATTCACTGGAAGGCCTGATGCCGTAGCTCAAGCTCCAGCATTTTGGCCACCTGATACCGAGACCCAACACATCAAAAAAGACCCTGAGGCTGGGAAAGATTGAGTGCAGGAGGAGAAGGCAGCAACAGAGGATGAGAGGGTTGGATGCCACAGCAACTCAAGGGACATGAGTTTGAGCAAACTCCAGGAGATAGTGAAGGGCAGGGAGGCATGGCATGCTGCAGTCCACGGGGTCGCAAAGAGTCGGATACAACTTAGCAACTGAACAACAACTCTAAACATTTTATTGTGTTCCGAGTGCTCATAGTTGTGTGCACATGGGCTGTGCTGTCTTGGAGAAGTGCTCTTCAGGACCCATGAGCAAACCGGCGTAGACAGAGCTGCACCTTCTGGGACTGGCAGTTGGAAGCATCGGAAAATTGTCTCTGACACAAGATTTATGGGATGGAAGAAAGACATCTTTCTGGTATCTTTTGCATCAGAAATTTCCAGAGGCCTTTTAAACACAAGTAGCTGGATGTGGGTGTATTTTTTTCCTCACCAGTAAGTTCCCAAGATTTAGCTCCATTTTTGGAGGAACAAAAGAAGAAAAGATAAAAGCCGAGTGTGTTTTCTCCCAGTGTAATCCAATAATCATGGATGTCTTTTATGAAGTACTGCTGTAGATTCTGTTATCCTGGAATCAACATTTTAATGATTTCATGCTACTTTTCCAAAACATATTTTACCAACTTCAGAGTTCACATAAGCCTTTCCTTGAAAGGTTGTATTCCTAAGAAATTAAAACAGGCTCTGTAGTAAAATAAGTTGACATTTCAGGGAGTCGTTCCTTCCGTACATTGAATGTCAAGGAACACAGAAGAGAATCTCTAATTAATGACGGAGAGCAAAGGACAGTCAGGATGATTCTTCCTTAAGTCCACAGCTTCATCCTGGTTAGTCAGATAAACAGCTTTCTGTGTTTAGCTCAGCGAGTAATAAGTATTCTGTGTCCTTGTCTATTTTCTCTCCCAGAGCAAGACAACTTCCAGCACAGCCCACTCACGAAGGGAAGGCTTGTCAGGCCCTTGAGGTTGCTTTCCAGGCCTATGCCTGTGTTTCATGGTGACCTATACTTTTGTATAAATAAAATGTTGAACAAGAATGCAAAAGAATTCCTGACAGCAGGACAGTATGAAGACTTGGAAGCAAGAAAGTAGCCAGCATGTCCCAGGGACGTGAAAGATCAGTGCGGTGGCGCCCAGCATGGGGGCACTAACAGAAGAGGCTGGGGACGTTCCTGCTGGTGCAGCGGCTAAGACTCGGAGCTCCCAGCGCAAGTGGCCCAAGTTCAGCCAAGGAACTAGATCCCACACGCTGCAACTAAACATCCTGCACGGCCAAATATATGCATACACACACGCACACACACACACGCTCCCCAGTGGTGCTAGTGGTAAAGAATCCCCCTGCCAAAGCAGGAGACACAAGTGGCTTGGTTTCTATCTCTGGGTTGGGAAGATCCCCTGGGAGAGGGCATGGTAACCCACTCCAGTATCCTTGCCTGGAGAATCCCATGGACAGAGGAGCGTGGTGGGCTCACTGAAGTGACTTAATGCGTGTGTGTGTGTGCACGCGCGCACACACACACACACACACACACACACACACACGGGCTTTCCTGGTGGCTCACAAGGTAAAGAATTTGCCTGCAAAGTAGGAGACCCAGGTTTGACCCCTGGATTGGGAAAATCCCCTGGAGAAAGAGATAGCAACCTACTCTAGCATTCTTGCCTGGGAAATCCTTTGGACACAAGAGCCTGATGGGCTGCAGTCCATGGGGTTGCAAAGAGTCAGACACGACTGAGTAAATAATACACACACACACACACACACACACACACGCACACACACACACACGTCTACATATATGCATATAAAGAGAAATAATGTAGATATAGATAGGTAGATAAAAGAAGAGGCTGAAAGGCTAAACATGGGCTGAGTCCTCTGAGCAATTAGGACTGGACCCCCAGAGGAAAAGGGTGGGTCCTTACAGTGCCAAGAAGGACTGGCCTCACGAAGGTGGGATTAGACATAGTGGTCTCTTTTAGAAGCAGTTTTGGTCGAGTGCATAGTCCCTGGACATTGGCTTCACACACTGGCTCTACGTTTACCATCAGGATTATTTGGAGGAAATCAATTTAATTCCTGAGCCCCTGGGTCTCTCTTTCCCCCAGGGTGAAAGACATCTCACAGCGATTCTGGGAGAATCGAATGGAGAATGTACAGAAAGCACTTGCAATATGCCTGCTACTTGGTAGGGGCACAGTACCTCTTAATTACTTATTCTGTGCTTCTCAGGTTAGTTCAGTCCAATCCCTCAGGCATGTCCGACTCTTTGCGACCCCATGGAGTGCAGCACACCAGGCCTCCCTGTCCATCACCAGCTCCCGGAGTTTGCTCAAACTCGTCCATTGAGTTGGTGATGTCATCCAACCATTTCAACCTCTGTCATCCCCTTCTCCTCCTGGCTTCAATCTTTCCCAGCATGAGGGTCTTTTCAAATGAGTCAGCTCTTTGCATAAGGTGGCCAAAGTATTGGAGTTTCAGCTTCAGCATCAGTCCTTTTAATGAACATTCAGGACTGATTTCCTTTAGGATGGACTGGTTGGATCTCCCTGCAGTACAAGGGACTCTCAAGAGTCTTCTCCAACATCACAGTTCAAAAGCATCAATTCTTTGGTGCTCAGTTTTCTTTATAGTCCAACTCTCACATCCATACATGACCACTGGAAAAATGAAAGCCTTGACTAGATGGACTTTTGTTGGCAAAGTAATGTCTCTGCTTTTTAATATGCTATCTAGGTTGGTCATAACTTTTCTGCCAAGGAGTAATCATCTTTTTATTTCATGGCTGCAATCACCATCAGCAGTGATTTTGGAGCCCCCCAAAATGTTATGTTTCCACTGTTTCTCCATCTATTTGCCATGAAGTGACGGGACCGGATGCCATGATCTTTGTTTTCTGAATGTTGAGCTGTAAGCCAAACTGAGCCTCAGTGATGAGTGCAAAGAAATAGAGGAAAACAATAGAATGGGAAAGACTAGAGATCACTTCAAGAAAATTAGATATACCAAGGGAATATTTCATGCAAAGATGGGCTCAATAAAGGACAGAAATGGTATGGACCTAACAGAAGCAGAAGATGTTAATAAAAGGTGGCAAGAATACACAGAAGAACTGTACAAAAAAGATCTTCATGACCCAGATAAGCATGATGGTGTGATCACTCACCTAGAGCCAGGCATCCTGGAATGTGAAGTCAAGTGGGCCTTAGGAAGCATGACTACAAACAAAGTCAGTGGAGGTGATGGAATTCCAGTTGAGCTATTTCAAATCCTAAAAGATGATGCTATGAAAGTGCTTACTCAATATGCCAGCAAATTTGGAAAGCTCAGCAGTGGCCACAGGGCTGGAAATGGTCAGTTTTCATTCCAATCCCAAAGAAAGGCAGAGCCAAAGAATGCTCTATGCTTCTAGGAGTTTTCTAAAATTGTCTTTATTTGTAATCATAATAGCCAACATCTTATGTGCCAGACTTTATTCTAATTGGTTTTTGTCAATGAATTTGTGTAACCCTCCCACCCTGTGAAGTAGGACTTGTCACTCATGTCTGAGTAACTCGCCCAAATGACACAGCTACTAAGTGCCGGGCTAGGATGTGGACTTGTACAGTGTGGCTCGAGTCCACCACAAGAGCAGCTGGACTGTTACGTATAAATGAGCCTACCAAACAAGCCCTATGGAGGCTCTTTCCATCACGATCTTCCACACTCAGAAGTCGAGACAGACAGTCTGAGTGGCTGGTCTCTGCCTGAGCAGTTAACCTTGAGGAATCCACATCAGCACTCAGCCAGAGGACTGATTTCTGGACCCTTTCTACCGTGTTCTAGGGGATGCCCACCTCCCAGAGATAAGGGAAAGCAGAGTCCAATTTCACTGCAGGAACACACATCTGTTCTCGACTCTCTTAAAACATCTAGTAACTGAGGGATAGTCCAAGAACATCACTCTCCCTCCTACCCCAGGCTTGGTGCCTGTGTGGCATTAAAAGTGTTTGAGTTAGTGCCTTTGACTGTGAGGTCTTCACATGTTCCAACATTTGCATGGAAGTGTGATTTATACTGACGATTTATTGGGTTGTCCAAAAAGTTTGTTCACATTTTTCTGTACCATATTACTGAAAAACCTGAACAAACTTTTTAGCTAACTCAATATATATATATATATATATATATATATATATATATATATATATATATACACACACACATATGTATGGTGGTGGTGGTGGTTTAGTTGCTAAGTCATATTTGAGTTTTTGCAACCTCATGGATTGTATCCTACCAGGCTCCTCTGTCCATGGGGTTTCCTGGGCAAGAATACTGAAGTGGGTTGTCATTTCCTTCTCCTGACCCAGGGATTCAACCTGGGTCTTCTGCATTGCAGGCAGATTCTTTACTAAATGAGCCAACAGAGAAGCCATATATATATATATATATATATATATATATATATATATAAAATATCATATATAATTTATACCCAAATTGCATATACTACTTACACATGCTATCTGATAATAATTATAGATATCCAAATCTACTTGGCTTTCAAAAGAAACAGCAGAGCACTAAATCTTGATCTAAGGGGCAGATGAGATAGAAGATAGACTGCGTCTGTGTGTACATGTATATGTGTAGTCTAATCCTGAAAGTAGTGTTCTAAAAAGACAAAAATATGTACTTCCTAAGTCCTCTGTAAAACAAGAAACTTAACCAGGACTTCACTAATGCCTTTAAGAAATTATAGCTGTGAAAAGCCAGACATGGAAACCCCTTGGAATCAAGAGCGCCTCATCCATTCCTCCACGGGTGTCTGCCTGGCTCATTGCTACTGTATAACCTGACCCGTCTTCATGCTTTAGGGCTGGGCTTAGCATGGAGCCACTCATCACCTGCTAGACAGTTATGGGAGACGCTGAAAGTGACTTATTCCAAAGAGGGACTCAAAGACTGTCATCATGCTGAGAAACCAAAGTCACAGCCCAGTCTTTTCTAGAAATGATCCTTCCCAAGCCACACCTGAGCAACTTCCAGCTGACTTTAAAGTAAGCTAATGGAAAGCAGTAAGGAACCTGAGCTAGTGCAAGCTTGTAAAATTTCCCACCCTTTGATCGTGAAAAGGAACTGTGTTTGGAGAACTTTGCTTTCATATCCAATAAAATGCTGGTTATTCATCAATTAAATGCACAGGAAAATGGAATTGTAAAAATATAATCATTCTTAACTAACAAATGTCAGCTTAACTCAGTTGCACCGAATCAAGACCTTTTGTTTATTTTGAGGCAAGAATTTCTAGTGACAGTTCTACAGTTTAAATCCCTATAAAAATGGATCAGAGATGTAAATATTTTAAGAATAAAAACTTTTAAGTACTGGATGAAAATCTAAATGAATTTCTCTATATAAGTTGATACAGGTTAAGTGCAGAAAACTCAAAATCCGCAGTCATAAGGAAAAAGATAAATTTGATTTCACAAGAAGAGTTTTGCATTGCAAAAACAGCAAATTTATACTGCCTTGATATAAAAAGTGTTCTCCTTTGTAGCAATATTTCTTGGCTTTTTAAAAATAATTTTTTAACATTTTTAATTGGAGGGTAATTGCTTTACAATATTGTGTTAGTTTCTGCCATCCATGCACATGAATCAGCCATAGGGATACATATGCCCCTCCCTCCTGAGCCTCCCACCCACCCCTTCCCACCCCTCTAGGTGGTCACAGAGCACGGGGTTTGAGCTGCCTGCATCATACAGCAAATTCTCGCTGGTGGTCTTTCATATGCGGGGATGCGTGAGTTTCAGGGCTACTCCCTCAATTCATCCTTCCCTCTCCTCCCGCTCTGTGTCCACGAGTCTCTTCTCTATGTCTGTGTCTCCATTGCTGCCCTGCAAACAGGTTCACATAAGTGTTCAACTCAGTTCAGGTCAGTCGCTCAGTCGTGTCCGACTCTGCGACCCCATGGACCGCAGCACACCAGGCCTCCCTGTCCATCGCCAACTCCTGGAGTTTACTCAAACTCATGTCCATTCAGTGGGTGTTGCCATCCAACCATCTCACCCTCTGCCGTCCCCTTCTCCTCCTGCCTTCAATCTTTCCCAGCATCAGGGTCTCTTCCAATGAGTCAGTTCTTTGCATCAGGTGGCCAATACATTTAAGTGTATTTGTGTGATGCTAATGTAGACACTTCTGTTTCAAATATTCACAGTATGTCTTTATCGTCTATTTCAGTCTATTTGTTTTTGTATACACAGTAAATATCTTGTAACATTATATAGTTAGTTCTTGAATTTTATCCTGTCATTTGGTCAGGCGTTCAGTCCATTTGCCTTTAATTTAATTATTGACACTTGATTTAAGATTGTCATTCTGCTCTTTGCTGTCAGTGTACTTTTCATCTCTTTATTCCCCGTATGCATATGCATAGGTGTTCATCAGACATTTTAAAATTCCATTTTTAATTTATCTGGTGGCTTTGTAGGTTTCTCTTCTATGTTTTTATTTGGCTGCGCTGGGTCTTCACTGCAGCACTCAGGGTCTTTACCTGTGGCATGTGGCATCTAGTTGCCTGACCAGGGCCCCCTCGCTGGGAGCATGGGGTCTTAGCCACTGGACCACCAGGAAGTTCCTGTAGATAGCTCTTGGCATGATTTTCATTGGTTACTCTAAGGACAGCGATACACAACAGAAAAGCAAGTATGAATTCTTCACAGTGCAGCATTCTAGAGCCTCATGCTATTCTGTGCATTCTAAATCTAAATAATAACGGATGGCTAAATGGAGAACATATCCCAGGGCTTTTAAAATGCTGTATATGGATGAATTTCGGTAAGTGTAACTCTTGAAATAAAAATGGAGCTGTCGACACACAAACATGAAGAGCCTCCCTGCCTTCTTCAAATAGTTATGTGAACTCTCCTCGCCCTGTCATTCCACCTTTGGGAGAAATTCTGAGTTTAACATTTTAATGACCCTTTAACTAACAACATCCTTTAAAAGTTTCTGAAGGAGTCGTATGAAATGTAATAAATCTTAGACGTGAATCGCAATGCATTGTTGGAACGTTTGCAATTCTAACTTTGTTTTCTAAGCCAATGTCTCCTTTTAAAAATACCCAGCAATGTCACCCAATTGTTCTTAAACTGCATATATAACTGAATCATGACAAAAATCCCCAAAGTTTTATTGTAATGCGTGTTTTAATTTAGTGGCTTATATATATTTTAGGTATATGGGAGATAGGACTTCATCCTCAAAGTTCATCAATTAAGTGCTTCAGTTGAAAATAGAAATAATCATACCTAATAGCTAATCTCCTCTTTTTTATCTACAATATCTCATTGCTATTGGGGAAGGTGGAGACATACCTGGTTTAAAAAAAAAAAATCTGCACTTCTCATTATCCTGTGGAAATACGGTAGCCCTGTGACTAAGTTCTGGTAAATGAAATATGATAATAAGTTGTTTGGTGAAGGTCTGGAAAAATCTTAACATTGGGGAGGAAGGGGCATTTTCAGGTTGTGTGCTGCCTCTCTGCCCTGCCTGGAATACAGTCATGATGGCTGGAGCTCTAGAAGCCATTTTGAGAGCACAAGAATGCGCGGGATCCCTGGAGAATGGCAGAGAAGGAAGGTGGAAGATGTCTGAAGCCTGGATGATTTTGTGGAAACACTACCTTACCAGGCCTGACTGGCCTCTTGCAGATGATTTTTACATCAAAGCAAAACAAGAGTTCTATTTAGTCTGGCTAGAGTGTGCAAACTCTCAGCTCATCCTCAACATGACTTTCCAAGGAAAAATTGGTCAAAATTCAAAATAAATGTATGAGACGTGAAAAGTTCTTGCAGCCTGGGAAGCGGCCTGTGGGGGTGGGAGCAGCTGATGAAGGCACCCAAGCTCTGCCTCACTCGCTCTGTCAGACTGGACCAAAGGGAAATTGCTAGTTTGCACCTGCGTTACACCACCAAGAAGATGATGGTGGGGTTGCCAGTTCTCCCAGCCCTGCCCCAAGCGTTCGCCGAGTGTCCAGCCTATGCAGCGCTGTGCGTGGAGTCTGGAGATTCAGTGACAAGCAGCGGCATGCCAGCCCTGCTGTCCTGCCACTCGGGCTTGGAGCCCAACCTGTGTTGGCAAAGAGAAGACACTGAAAACATCATTTTATGCCTGGGTTGGAGAGATACTTCATAGGCTTGATTCATTGAGGAGGGAAGGAAGAAAGAAGAGATATACAACGGGGGTGGGTTGGGGAGGAAGGTTCTACTCATCTGCCTGGAGACAATAACTTTTGAATTCTGGCTTCCCTCATAGCTCACTCAGTAAAGAATCTGCCTGTAACGCAGGAGGCCTGGGTTCAGTTCCTGGGTCAGGAAGATCCCCTGGAGAAGGAAATGGCAGTCCACTCCAGTATTCTTGCCTGGAAAATCCCAGGGACAGAGGAGCCGGGTGGGCTACAGTTTATGGGGTCACAAGAGTTGGACACAACTTCATGACTAAACCACTACCACTACCACCCCACTCCAACTACACACTCACACACACAGACACACACACACACATGCATGCGTACTCACACACCATCTGGGGTGGCTCAGCCCAGCAGTGCTGTATGGGTTTAACCACTTAGAGCCCTTGGCTTGTACCTTAGCTAGCAATTTGCTTCCAACCAGAGCAAGCTAGTTGTTGCTCCTCAGCCTCCTAACCCACTATTTACCTCCAAAGCAAATATTATTGACTGATACGTTTCACCTGAAACCCAATGCATGTAGGAACGCGTGCCAAGGCTGGGGCAGACTCGTCTTTGAAGGGCTCCAGCTTTCATTTTGCAAATACATTTATTGGCTTTTTTTCTCAGGCCCAGACACCTTTAGGCACCAGAGGTCAAGGAGATTTCTTTCATGAAAACAGTTCTCCAGTCTGTCTGGAAGTCAATGATATTGGACATTCTTGTTTGTGAGAACATTCCAAAGCACATTTCAATCCTTAGTATCAGACACTTGCCCTTCCTTAAAATTTCACATCAAGTCAATAGTGTGAAAGGTGACAGAAGTTTGGACATTCTCAGTCTCTATCCTTGCATTAGAGAATGCCAGAACATGAGTAAAATTGGACACGAACAACAGCTTGGGTCCAGACAGGATAAAGACGGCAGAAGCAATGACATTGCACCCACTTCCTTGAGGATCTTAAAGACACAGGTTCATTTTGCAACTTAAAATTTGCAAATCCCACCCAGCACTAGGCTTTGCTCATTTTAGTGATCTTGAGAATCAAATACGTGAAGAAAGTCAGCTAAGCCACTCTTCAACATAAGCTAGCCCTTCCTGTGTGCCTTCCCCTTCAAACCTGCCTGAAGCTGGAGATACTGACCTCTTGGTCTGGGAGAGAAGACTAGAGGCCCAGCTGATCTGAACTTCCCACCATTTTGTCAGTTACTCCACTTGGTCAAAACCATGTTATTCCTCCACTCTCCAACCCCCTCAGTCCTGAACCCCAACCTGGCCACCATTTAAAGCAGAGACATTACTTTGCCAACTAAGGTCCGTCTAGTCAAGGCTATGGTTTTTCCAGTGGTCATGTATGGATGTGAGAGTTGGACTGTGAAGAAGGCTGAGTGCCGAAGAATTGATGCTTTTGAACTGTGACGTTGGAGAAGACTCTTGAGAGTCTCTTGGACTGCAAGGAGATCCATCCAGTCCATTCTGAAGGAGATCAACCCTGGGATTTCTTTGGAAGGAATGATGCTAAAGCTGAAACTCCAGTACTTTGGCCACCTCATGTGAAAAGTTGACTCACTGGAAAAGATTCTGATGCTGGGAGGGATTGGGGGCAGGAGGAGAAGGGGACGACCCAGGATGAGATGGCTGGATGGTATCACGGACTTGATGGACGTGAGTCTGAGTGAACTCCGGGAGTTGGTGATGGACAGGGAGGCCTGGCATGCTGCGATTCACGGGGTCGCAAAGAATCGGACATGACTGAGCAACTGAACTGAACTGATGGAGACTCCGTCAAGCAGACCCTGGATAGGGGTCGGGAGACCGTGGCCTAGTTCTAGGTCTGCCATCCATGACTGGAATCGAAAATTGACTTCTCTGGGTCTCATTTATAAAACTAAGAGGCCTGGGTAATGTTATCTGTAATTCCCTTCATCTATGAAGGATGTCACTCTTGCCTGGAAAATCCCATGGATGGAGGAGCCTGGTAGGCTGCAGTCCTTGATGTCGCTAAAAGTTGGACACGACTGAGCGACTTCGCTTTCACTTTTCACTTTCATGCATTGGAGAAGGAAATGGCAACCCACTCCAGTGTTCTTGCCTGGAGAATCCAGGGACAGAGGAGCCTGGTAGGAGGCCGTCTATGGGGTCGCACAGAGTCAGACACGACTGAAGCGACTTAGCAGCAGCAGCAGCAGCAGCAGCAGCAACAACCTGATGGATAAAATAAATTATCAATGATTAAGAAACATCTCTGGATTATGGCACCAGATGGGTCTTCTTTAGAAAGAGAACTGGGAAGAGATGAAGGAGGAGGGAAGTGGTGGGGGTCCCTTTGGGGACCAGGGAACCTCACCTCCCTGGAGCCGAGCAGAACTTCCCATAGAAATTGTGTCCAAGGATGCCACACAGCTGCCGTCTCTCCCTGCGATAGAAGGAGGGCTCAGGATCAGAGGCTTCCTTGCCTGCAAGCTGGCAGTGGACCAGACCCTTCTATGAGCATCCCTCCAGGCCAAAGGCTGTGTAAGCCTGCCAGGGAATCACCCGGTGTTCTTCAGAGATACCTTGAATGGGATCTTTGGAAAGCTGGAGGCTTGGGATAAGCGTTCATTTAGTCTAAAGCAACAGTTAGGGGGTTTTTGTTGTTATTTTTGTTTCCTTTTGTTTTCCCCAAAGTTCATTTTGCACAGAAACTGGTGCTGTTCATCAGAAGGAGAAAAGGCAGTCTTGGGAGATTTTTCTTCTTAGGGAGTTTTTCCAAAGGCCAAATCACACTTGAAATTGCTGAAAGGGTGTTTTTTTCCACTAGAGGAATTGGCAGTTTCCCCAGGAACATAGAAACATTTATGAACTCGACGGGAAACTAAACGTGAAAAGCAAAACTCTGCAGTTCCCTCCTGCCAGGTAGATGGTGCCTTGGGGAGAGGCACTTCAGACCGAGGGCTTTTACCCCAGGCATCACTCCACCTGAGTCCATGGGGGAGCCCAGCCCAGCACAGGGCCACCCTCAGGGTATAGAAACAGCAGGGGGTGATGGTGACCCGTGATCTGGCAGCCCCGGGGCCAACTCTGGTACCTGCTCTGGCTTTGGGAAAGGCAAACAAGCACTCTGGATTTGCACAGTGATGGGGCAGAGAGGCCAGAACCCAGGGCACTGGGGAAGGGACACTGGTTTAGTCCTGGCTGAGAGCCTTTTCAAGGGGGCTGTTGGGGCCTTAAATACTTCCATATCACTCAGAACAGGAAGTGCCCCAGGATCAGCAAGGGAATCGGTCACCTTAATGAATGTTGTTCCTACTCATAGGGAGCAAAGACTTCCCACTCTCAGATCCTGCCTGCCTGACATGTGTCAGCAGAAAACGAATGCACGAGGCGGCTTGTCATTTCAAGGAAAAAACCACCTCTTGTAATCAGTTAAACTCACCATCCTGCAGCATTCCACTCCTGCCAAAGTACGTTTTAACCAGCACTTCAAAATAATTACTTTCATGGGACTTTCCTGGTGAGCCAGTGGTTAAGACTTCACCTTCCAATGTAGAGAGTGCAGGTTCAATCCCTGGATGGGGAGCTAACAGTTCACATGCCTCCAGGCCAGGAAAACCCAAAGCATAAACAAAAAAGAAAAAGAAGAAGAAGCAACATTGTAACAAATTCAGTAAACACTTTAAAAATCAGTTCAGTTCAGTCCCTCAGGCTGTCAGATTCTTTGCGACCCCATTAATCGCAGCACGCCAGGCCTCCCTGTCTATCACTAACTCCCTGAGTTTACTCAAACTCATGTCCATCGAGTTGGTGATGCCATCCAGCCATCTCATCCTCTGTGGTCCCCTTCTCCTCCCGCCTTCAATCTTTCCCGGCATCAGGGTCTTTTCCAGTGAGCCAGCTCTTGGCGTCTGGTCCACATCAAGATAATCGATTTCTGATTCCAGGGTCTACTGAATGGCTTCTCAGGATGAACTGCTTGAGGCCACGTTACCAAGTAGATGCCAGGGACAAAGGAGCCCTACAAGGAGCTTCCACCAAGCCACCACCCCTCCGACCAGGTCTTCTGAAAAACGAGGTGCCGAAAGGGTCATTTACTCAAAGCAGGGGGTGGCTTTCACCTCTGATATTACACAATTCTCACATCAACCTCCCTACACCCTCTTCATCACCTTGGCTGACTTCCCCTCTTGCTCTAGAATGCTCTTTTCTGGATTTTAATTCATAAGTGAAATTTTATGTCATTAATCACATGGCATCCAGTCAAGTTTCAACTTGCAAATAACAGAAAGAAAACCTCCTAACCTCACACTTTCAGGAAATATCATTGATTCCTTTACTCTGAGTTTCCACCAAACCACTTGACACTCTGTGAGTGCTCTTTGTAGAATAGGGTTTTAACAAAAATATCTGCAAGACTTTTTATGCATGACGATGGTGTGATACATTCTTGGTAGAAAAAGAACAGGTATTGGAGCCAGTGCCTTCTGGCTCCTTCAAATCCATTCCACTTCACAATTTACTGTGTGACCTTGGATGTGTTGACCTGAAGTGAATAGACTGCCAGATATTCTTCAGCAAAGATGGGTTTATTCAGAGTCAGCAGAGAACTACAATTTGGAGTCTGCAACCATGGTGAGCCACGTGCAAGTCGCTGAACAGCAAAGAAAGGAGATACTTTTATAGAGGGGACAACAACGTCAGGAGTGAACAAGGAAACTGTGACTTTTCAAAGAGAAGTCTTTCTTCCTGTTGGTGGTTAGTGTATGTTGATTACTTTTAGACAAGGTGGGCTATGGTCCCTCAGGACCCCAGCCATTCCCACCCCCAAACACACACAGGGATCAGGGAACTGTCCAAGAGGCCTTGGTGCTGAAGGGCACTGGGTGACCGCCCAGTGTGGCAACCTCATCTGGGCACTCGAACCTCCTCCATGCACCAGGAAGTCCCATTCTCTGCACCAGTGCCATTCTGGCCCAAAACCCCCTTTCAGCTCCACCTCTATTGGTAAATTCTGGTGCTTCTTGCAAGGCAGGGTTCAGGGGCCACTTCTTCTGGGGCCTTTCCCAACTCCTTTGATATGGTTAGCCACTCTTGCTTTGCTCTCAGACTGGTCACGGTGCATGACCATTCAATGAATACCTATCCCCCTCCTCCCACCCCAGTTAAATCTTCAGCTCCTTGATGGTAGGAATTGAAACATGTCTATGTGCATGTCTGCCTCACCTGACAACGCCCAACAGACAGTGAATGAGAAAGCCGGGGGGGTCACTGAGCCCTTATGGCGTGTTAGACACCACGACACAGTGCTTGTGATATGGTATTGGCGTCTCCCAAAAGCCTTCAGAGGTTGGAATTATAAACCACACTTTTCCAATAAGGAAATTGAGGCTCAGAAGGGTCAAGTAACCTTCTCAAAGTTACAGAAGTAATACTTGGTAGAACCTATAGCAAGCGTAGCCCATGTCATGCTAAAGACCACAGCCTTTAGGCAGAACTAAACGGTCTCTCAAGATTACACCTGTGTATCTACTTTCCTAAAATCTCTCTCTTCTTCCTTCTAGCTGCTCCTGCTTTTTTTTTCTCTGAGGTTTCTGCAAGCTCAGGCGGAGGCTTTGGGATCTTGTGTTGGGTCTTGGCTTTCTCTTAAGGTTGACATCATCTACGATGTACGACAAATGGTTCCTTTGTTTTTTCTTGGACCAAATTCATGCCCTTCAGTACAGAATGTGCTGACCTTTTACCTTGCCCCGACTGCTAAGCTAGACTTTACATGGACTCTAGAGTGACCATCTTTTTTATTTCCCCCCTTTGGCGAAATTTCTGAGCTTTTCTGAATCTAAGATGAATACTCTGCGTGAGTTCTTTGGTGGATTTTGTAAGTGCAATGTCAGGTCAGAATAACCACTTGGAAGTGACCCTCTGGACACTTTGGGGAATGGCCCGAGCAAAGCCAAGGCTGTACTGCAGAGATGTGTGAGCGCATCTGGTTGCCACGGTAACAGCATTGAGCTTCTGACACAGCCTACAGCCTGGTAAACACTGACATGTTGTCTCATTTCCAGTGAAAAAACAAAACAGCATTCCTAAATCTGTGTTCAGAACTCTGATGTGAGGCAGATCAGTCTGGCTTAATTTCTTCATCAGAGTGTTTCTCTGGGGACTGAAATACTAGTCTGTCCAACATCGAAGCTTTCCTTCAATGACGTTGGAGTTGACGCTGAACCTCCTGTAGTTTTTCTCTTTCCACCCCAATGCCCAGAGCTCCTGGATGAAAATGAATTGACAGCCCAGTCACTTACCTGGGACATAATATTTGTTATCGAGCAGAGAACCTAATTTCCTTTTTGATTGTGTTTGGCAGATAGGAAGCAACTTGAAGGATTTACAGTAAATATTATTTTTACGCTGGTGAGAATAACACCACCACACCTGCCTTCGCTGACATTCTGAACAGCTGAGCAGCTCCTTCCTTGTTGACTGTCAATACAGTGGCAAAGCACAGGGGTGCCTCCCAAGGTCACCTCCAGTGGGCATCGTTAGGACCGCAGCTTCCAAAGGCGGTGCTCTGACCACTTGGCTAGTGAAAAAGTCCAGAAGAGGGTTTTTTTGTTTGTTTGTTGTTTGTTTTTCATTCTCGGAACTCCCACGGCATTCCTTCCTGAAGATGTGGGGGAATAAACCCGGAAGTGGACTAGAGTAGGGGAGGGAGAGAAACAGTGGCTGGGACGGGGTCATAACTGTGGCTGCTCTGTGGTCACTCTGAGAGAGGAGGGTGTTGGGGGTCCATTGAGTCTGGATGCTAGCGGATGGGAAGGTGTGCAAAGCAAACAGCCTCGGCAGAGCCCTGGGCCTCCACGGGGGACTGAGGAGGGCTCACCTGAGGCTCTGGGGAAGACTTCCTGCCTCTCTCCCTGCCCAGCGCTGGCCATGTGGCCCGCCTCCTCCTCGACCAGACTCCCCTTTCTCTCTGCAAACTCCTAAGCAGGGTCTTGGAACCTTACTGCTCAGCCTGTGAGTCTTTTTGCCTCCCAATCTCTGCCAGTCTCCCGGCAACCACAGAGTGCTGGGTCTCTAGAACCGACCTGTCTGGTGGGACAGGTTCACAGTCAGAGCCCCGCTCTGGGTGCTGTCCACTGCATCACTCCACAGTGTACTCCATTACTTGGACCACGTCTATTGTTTGGACTTAGTGCAAATATTGCTCAAAAAAAAGCTTTTTCTCCTACTGGGTAAGGATACTGTCTTCTCTGTTTATTTTAATCCTAAGCAATAATGCCCTATTCTGCCCTCAGTAAATCTTCTAGAGTTGATTGATAGATTGGGGCACTTCTACCATGACGACCATTTGGTTCTCTCCATCTGTACTTTTAAAATACAAACTCCGCCATCCACAGCCCTCTATTTTTGAGCCTGTGTGTGTGGGATTGTTCATCCTGTGTGTGCTTTTTAACAGGATCTAAGTTTTTAAATAAGATCCTTGTTTTTTAATTACAGCCATGAAACCTATACTCTAGGAAGACTGTGAATAGGCATTTTTTTTAAAAAATGAGGTTTGTTCCTTGCACTGAGGTTTACTCTAAGGGATTCTAAATGTGCCTTTGGTTTCCTTAAGAAGGGATTAGCATGTGGGTGCTTCTTGGCTGTGGTCTAATTGATTGTCTCCTCACACCAAAGGTGCGGCTGGGAAGGAGGAACGCAGAGGCAGAGGAAGAAAGAAAATGTGCCTCCATCCGTCTCCATCTTCAGCCCAGGCAGCCATCAGGAGCACGTGAAGGATTCCACGTGGAGGTCTGTCTGTCACATCTGCTGCAGCTTCGCCCACCCTCTGCTCCTACCCTGAGACACATTCAAACAGCTCTATTGCTTCACAGAGAAAGATGGAGACCACCCAAAGCCGCCCTCCGCTCTCGTGTGAAATCGCTGCAGTGATGCGGTCCTGTCTCAGGGCTGGCAAAGCTGCCAGCTCCCAGTGAGCTCTGTCTGCCAGGGCCGCATCCGACGGTTACGTGGAGACCCCAGGCTAAGCTGAGCAGCCTTTGCGTAACAGGGTCTGGTTCCATGATGGAGCCCCATCTCATTATTAGGGTGATAGCGATCGTAGCCACAGAGAGAGCTCAGGCTGCCCAGTGATGCTGGGAAGAGCTGGTATGCAAAGACAGTCTTTGGAAAAGAGCTAAAGCTCACCAACTCCAGAACAGCTGAAAATCTGCTGCTCTGCCATGGACCCATGAAAGTTGACGACCTTGGAAGCAGTGAGCGCATCTGCACATCCGTAGGAGCCTGGTGCGAAGTGTAGTTTCATGATTCTGATGGGCACGCGGTTGAGACAGTCTTCACCTTTGAAGATGGGGATTTGTATAGGTAACGATCCACCCACCAAAGAACAGGGGGACACATAGACCCTTTTCCCGGGGTCCTGTTGGCTTGTGGCCTCAACGCTCCCTGCACTGTCCTGTCCACACTTCAGACTCCAACCATCTGGAATGACTCCTGTTCCCAGACCCACATCTATTCTTACAGAATTCCATGCCTTCACGCGTGGTGTGCCTGCTTCCCCCAATGCCTTTTCTTTCCTCCAACAATGAGTTCCCATCTGTCAAGACCCAGCTTGAATTTCACCTCCTGTAGAAAGCGTTCCCTGACTCCAACCCAAGCAGGGCTTATGTTTCTCTTCTCTGTAACCCTATGGGATTTGGTATCCTATCACATTTATAACACTTACCAAGCTGAACTATTTATTCACAGGACTTCTTTCCCCCCACTTGGGGAATTAAAGGATAACGGAATCAGGATGAAATGTTAACTTTAATATCCCAGCAAATACTAGCATCTTACAAGCTTTTAATCCAAGGTATCAGCTCAGTTGCTCAGTCATGTCTGATTCTTTGCGACACCATGGACTGCAGCATGCCAGCCCTCCCTGTCCATCACTAACTCCTGGAGTTTACTCAAATTCATGTCCATTGAGTCAGTGATGACATCCAACCATCTCATCCTCTGTCATTCCCTTCTCCTCCCACCTTCAATCTTTTCCAGCATCAGGGCCTTTTCAAATGAGTCAGCTCTTTGCATCAGGTGGCCAAAGGATTGGAGTTTCAGCTTCAACATCAATCCTTCTGATGAACATTCAGGACTGATTTTCTTTAAGATGGACTGGTCTGATCTCCTTGCAGTCCAAGGGACTCTCAAGAGTCTTCTCCAACACCACATTTCAAAAGCATCAATTCTTCAGTGCTCAGCTTTCCTTAGTCCAACTCTCACATCCATACATGACCACTGGACAAACCATAGCTTTGATTAGACAAAACTTTGTTGGCAAAGTAACGTCTCTGCTTTTTAATATGCTTTCTAGGTTGCTCATAACTTTTCTTTCAAGGAGCAAGTGTCTTTTAATTTCATGGCTGCAGTCACCATCTGCAGTGATTTTGGAGCCCCCAAAATAAAGTCTGCCACTGTTTCTATTGTTTCCCCATCTATTCGCCATGAAGTTATGGGACCAAATGCCATGATCTTAGTTTTCTGAATGTTGAGTTTTAAGCCAACTTTTTCACTCTCCTCTTTTACTTTCATCAAGAGGCTCTTTAGTCCTTCACTTTCTGTCATAAGTGTGGTGTCATCTGCATATGTGAGGTTATTAACATTCTCCTGGCAATCTTGATTCCAGCTTGGGCTTCATCCAGCCCAGCACTTCACATGATATACTCTGCATATAAGTTAAATAAGCAGGGTGACAATATACAGCCTTGACGTACTCCTTTTCCTATTTGCAACCGGTCTGTTGTTCCACGTCCAGTTCTAACTGTTGCTTCTTGACCTGCATACAGATTTCTCAGGAGGCAGGTCATCCAAAGTATGAGTGTCTTCTTTTGTCCCCTGATTTGTCTGGATGGTTGAGCAGAAGCCTCACTCTCACTTTTCTCAAAGATATGACAGCCCCTGGGCTGCATAGGCTTGCCTGATAGAACACTGCGGACCTGCCACCCTGTAGCACACGCTGACTGCGGAAGAGCCCCAACTGCTTACACGTGTCAAATTCTGCACTTGCTCTTTCTGAAGCAGGTAGAAAGAAGGCACAGATGCTTGACATACATTATAAAACCATAGAGAGAAGAGCCAGCGCTTTTAATATCATAACACATTAGCTAAAGACATGTGCTGGTGTGTAAAGATAGCAGAGGTGTGCATGGTCCTCTATGTGTAATTAACCTCCTGCTTGGAGATCAAGGCAGGTAGCAGTTTATATTTCCGGTGCATGAGGGAACATGCGCTATAGCTGCTCTGAAAGGTAAAGTGGTAAAGGTAAAATTCCATTCCAGGGAGAAGATGACCTGATGAACCCTGATGGGGGGCTGCAGCCAATTCTGGGTCCAAGACAAGGGACGTGGTTTCAGGGTGTTGCTTGCCTTTTGGTTCCTGACAAAGAGTAGAGGTTGCTCCATAAGCAATCTACAAAATTGTCAGGGTAGGGCAAGCAGACTCCAGATTCTCAGGGAGAGGAAAGGTAATTAGACCTAAGTGTCCACACATGAGGCACAGTGTACAGGGCCCGTGGCTGAATGGGGCCACGGTTGGTCAGTTAACATCTCAGGGGCTGGTGTCTCTACAAGTGCAATGGACAGGGCTACATAGCAGGGTCACTTCCAGTCATAGCCTTTTACTGTTTTTAGGTACAATCCAAGCTTTGAGCGGCCCAGACTCCACCACGAGAAGCCTTGACCTGTTAATGGAGCTTCTAGCATTGAAACTCACATGTCGCCTTCTCAGAGAGAGGCTCCTGGCTCTCCGAGCCCCCTTCTCTGCTTAGCTGTCTCCACAGCACTTCCCACCACACCATGTTTTGCTCACGTATCATGTCAGTTTGCTTAACTAATAATATCATATAGGATGGATGGCGGTAAGGGCTTGTCTGCACCAAGCTGAGTTTCCGGCACATGGTAGGTTATTAATAAGAACTTGTTGAATGAAGGAATGCTGCTCTGTTTTGGAAAAAACCTCTATTATCTCAGGAGCAAATGATGAAGAAAAGCATACTTTTTACTTCAATGATACCTGGTACTGGGTAAAAGCTTCAGGAGTTGTTAACTTATGGAGCGAATGGTGCTATACGGCAATTATTTCCTAAATAGCCTGGAAAATCTGGGAGAGTCTGTACAAGGGAGAAATAAAAAGGTGTAGAGCAAGCTAGTGTGTGATTGGACTATTATAAGTAATTGAAAAAGGAATCTTTTGCTGCTGTGGTCAATTTGAGTTGATAGATAACACTGACTCAAACCCTTTGGATAACAGCCGGATCTCTGCTTCCTGGGGCTTCCGCTCTTTGTGAGGTGAGTTCCACCCACAAGCACGTCAATCTCAGGTTTGCATAGATGAGAGGAGGCCAACAAAGGAGATTAAAAGTCCAGTTCTTGGTTCTCCTGAGATCCATGTAGTGACTCTGGAAGCCCACAGCATAATTCCTTTAACATTTTCTTGTGATAAGCTTCCCGCTGTGGAGACCAAAAATCTCAGAACGGTGCAGCCGTGACCTCCCGCTAGCAGTGTGACAGATAACGTAAGTTTAAACCCCAGGCTTCTCCAGTTTCACCGCCCCTGCCCCAGACCTTGGCTCTCAAATGTCTTAGCAAGGCCCCGGGACCATGGGATCTGAGCCCTAAGGGCGATTTGGTGATTTAACAGGAGCTGAAATTAACCGCGTGTCAACATTCCTGAGACTGAATGGGAGGACAGGAAATCAACAAATCATCACTTAACCAGAAAATATTGGAGGCGTTAATCCCCGTAAAAGGGGAAACATTAGAGGAGACGACAAACCATCAAATCAGAAGACAGTCCCCACGAACTAACTAAAGAAGAGTTGGTTGGAGGCTTCTGTGAGATTTCACTGAAAATTCACAGATTTGGTCAGGACCCCAGGGCAAGCAACTCTTCTCTGAAAAGTGACCTGGTGTCCCCAAGTTGACGACAGAGAAGGCTTAGCTTCCCCCGGCTCCTCCGAGTGGACCTGGGTCCTGGGTTGTTCTAGAAGAAAGCTCTGTGTCACAGAGATTTTAATGAATAATTCCAAAGCATTTGAGCACTTTGGATCTGACGCTCTGTTCACCGGATGCTGTCCACGCAAGGCGATGCTTTAGAGTCTCTGCATTTGTGCTCAGGCGCTTCAGTAGCATCCGTGGACTGCAGCCTGCTCGTGTCCATGGGGTTCTCCAGGCAGGAATACTGGAAAGGGTTGCCACGTTCTCCTCCAGGGGATCTTCCTGACCCAGGGATCAAACGCACATCTCTCTCTATTGTCTCCTGTATTGGCACGTGGATTCTTTACCACTAACACCACCTGGGAAGCTCCTTCAGAGTCTCTATAGTCAGACTGTTTGATGTTCCAGCCTTTTCTTCTGCTCAGCATCTCAGACTTTCTCTGGGCTTCTGTATAAAGTATAGAACTCATATATATAGGATCTGTGCACATGGGGTCTGTAGTGTAGGGTGTATGTTAACTCCAGGATCCTCAGAGATGGGATTGAAGTGTAATTTTTATTCATTCACGTGGAGTGGCCATTGTGGGTGAGGATGATCACCCTCTAATCTTGATCTGATCTCTGATCTTGATGGGCTAGCATTCTGATTCTCCAGCATGCCTACCTGCCCACCCCGTACAAGAACTTTCCCCATTTGTGCTCCTTCCCCTGATGTAGACAACGAATTGAAACCTTCAAATGTGTGCAAGGCATAAAAATCCTAGGTTAGAAATACCCATTCAAGGACTTCCCTGGCGGTCCAGTGGATAAGAATCCATCTGCCTGCACGGGACACAGGTTCCATTTCTGGTCTGGGAGGATTACACATGCCCAGGGGCAACTAGCCCATGCTTCACAACTCCTGAGCCCAGGCTCTAGAGCCTGTACTCTGCAACAAGAGAAGCTGTAGCAATGAGATGCCCTCGTGTCCCAGCTAGAGAGCAGGCCCTGCTCACCACTGCAAGAGGAAGCCTGCCCACAGCAACAAAGACCCAGAGCAACCAAAAATAAATAAATAATTTTTTCAAAAAAAAAGAAGAAATAACTGCTCGATTGTGTGCGTAGAATCTACCTGGAGTGAGATCACATGGCCGCAATTAGGACAAACTCATGGTAGGAAAGGGGGTTTTTTTGGGGTGCTTCATTTTGCCCAGTCAATATTCCAGAATCTATACTTTTATGGTTACACAGAGACTCCTTAGGTAAAAATAGAAAACTATTTCAAGGGGTTCTTATTTAAAGACTCCAAGATGACCCAGAAACATTGGTAGCCAACGAGGTCTAGGCGGTTCTCAATGACAATTATGTGTGTTTCCTCTGCGTATCTTTATGCAAGGTCATGTGAAGGGTATGCATAGCAGGTCCTGAGGTTGAATCTTAGTTTCTTTTCCCCGAGGGACTGGTGATGGCCCTTGCCAGGGCCTGCAGGCACAGCTTGGGCGGGGTTTCTTCTGTGAGTTCTATCTGTGCATCTTAGCCTTTGGGTCCCTGGTGGATCAGACAGTAAAGAATCTGCCTGCCATGCAGGAGATGCAGGCTCAGTCCCTGGGTTGGGAAGATCCCCTGTAGAAGGGAATGGCCACCCAGTCCAGTATTGTTGCCTGGAGAATTCCCTGAATGGAGAAGTGTGGAGGGCTACAGTCCATGGGGGCGTAAAGAGTCGGACACGACTGAGCGACGAACATTTTCACACCTTGCTGGGACCAGCCTTGAAACACCATGCTTTATTCACCCCTTCCCGGGACAGACTTGGCCTCTGCCTCGTGATCACTCCAGCACAAACCTTGTCCCAGATCTCGGGCCATGGGCAGGGTTCTGTGGCTGTTGCTGATTAGGAGAGAGATGGTGAAATCCCTTAGAAATCTGTATGTGGTCCAAGTGAAAACCAGCGCCTCTGTTGGGTAAGTTCATGGTACCTCCTGTGTGACACCATCAAACTCTCCTCCTGTCCCCAAAATCAGCCACTGAAGAATATTTCTTCTTTGCAATCCATGTACCAGCAGTGCAAGGAGGCCATAAATCCTGGCAGGAACTACTGTAGCTTGTAAGAACAAGCCTAGAGGAAGAAGCATCGGGGCATCACCAGCCCTTATCTCTCTTTGGGGCCCTGGGACCTTCAGTGTGTAGATTTGCTGTTGTTCAGCCACCATGGCGTTGCCACTCTATGCAACCCCATGGACTACAGTATGCCAGGCTTCCCTGTCCTTCACCAGCTCCCTGAGTTTGCTCAAACTCATGGCCATTGAGTCGCTGATGCCATCCAACCATCTCATCCTCTGTCATCCCCTTCTCCTCCTGCCTTCCATCTTTCCCAGCATCAGAGTCTTTTTGCAGATACATGACATCAAATTTACATCAGTCAAGTACTCAAGGGCCTAACTCTAGGAAACTTATACACAGCTCATTTTAAAGTATTAAAATTGATAGGTAGGTGTATGTGTGTGTGTGTGTGTGAACTGTTTGTAAACTGAGTGTAAAGAAGTTGAAGGGAGTCGGGTAGTATTGGGAAGCTGACTGTGACAAAAGATTGTCATATTTTAAATGCATTAAATGCCAGTTCCCCAGTCCAGGCAATGCTGAGTGATCATGTTGTGAGCTGAGCTGTGACAAGAGGACAGGTTAGAATAAAGGTTAAAAGCTCAGTCTCTTCAATTAGGTTGCTGGATCTGACTGTAGACTCTCCTGTTGAGAAGCTGCACAATCTCAGGCTGGCTGCTTAACCTTGTTTTTCCTAATTCCAAAACCCAATTGAGCTAATGAATGGAAGGTACTTAGCTCAGAGGAGGGGATTTAGGAAGTGCTCAGTAAATCTTGCCGCTGCTGCTGCTAAGTCGTTTCAGTCATGTCCAACTCTGTGCAACCCCATAGACTACAGTATGGCAGCCCATCAGGATCCCCTTCCCTGGGATTCTCCAGGCAACAGCACTGGAGTGGGTAGCCATTTCCTTCTCCAATGCGTGTAGTGCTAGAAGCCACATGGACTTATCACCCAGAAACATGCCCCATGTGACTTCCCAAGGAAATTGCTCGGACTTTTCCCGAGTCATGTCTTACCTCTTTCCCTCTGCCATACTAGTTTTGACACATCTCCTAAAGCTGTGCTTTGTTCTCACCTCCACCATCAAGCTCTCTCAAAACTCATGAATGATGAATTCACAACCCACCAAACCAGAAGTACCTGGACAGCTATTGCTAAGGTCAGACCCTTCCGTAGGACTCTGCTGAGACCCTGCAGCAGTCGTCCTAAGGAATTCATGGGACCCCTCCCATCTGTGGATAAGGTAGGTTTGATAAGGAAGACCGAGTGATACTTACACCCCTGAAGGAAAGGCTAACGTCCAGGGGTCTCCATCACTATCTCAGCCAACATATCAAGAGGGGATAAACACGAAGTTCTCGTGAACGGCCAGTGCTGGGCACCCGGCATGGTCAGCACGGGTGTTATCATCTTGATCGTGATGTGTGATTCACAGCTGGTTAGTGGTCTTGTATTTCTAAGACTATGCCCCCTGCCTCTCCACAGTGGCCTCGGGTCACTGTGGAGTCTCTCCAAGTAGTGTGGAAATTTCCAGCCCAGAGTAAGCAGCTAGCTTATTCTTTCAAAGTGAAAAGTGCCTTGCTTCATTTCAAAGGAAAGTGTGACCTCTGCTGGAAGATGTTCAGGATTCACCAAGACGAGGAAGGAAGAAGGAAGGAAGGGAAAGAGGAAATGAACTGAAGAAGAGGAGGAAAGGAATGAGGCAGAAAGGGAGAAAAGGGAAGGATGGATGGAAGGAAAGAAAGAGTGAAAGAGAGAGAAAGTAACAGGGCTGGACCCTGTGGGGCCTTCTCAGGACAGACCCCCCCCCACCCGCCCTGCCACCAAGATCCTCCACCTGCCTTTCGTCTGTAGAAAAACTTTAGCCAAAGAACAGGTTTAATAAGAGAAGTAATAAAATGCAGAAACAAATGAAAACAGTCAAGCAAGACAAAATCCTAACAGATTCTTGCTCGTGCTTAGTCACTAAGTTGCATCTGACTCTTTGTAACCCCGCGGTTTAGTCATTAAATAAAGCCAAGTACCTTCAGCTCCACCTCCGGGGCTGTAGACGATATTCTGAGCCATAACCTTTGAGATGTTTTGCAGGTACTGAGACTCCCACCAGGTGGAAGAAGTTAGCTGCTCGATGACCACAGTGTAGCTACAACATAAGCTACTCCATCTTGCACAATTCTGAGAACTGGTTTTAAGGAAATAGGAACAATCCAACCCTGGAGCTGAAGACTAATTGTACTTAAGACAGTCCAGATGCTGCTGCTGCTGCTGCTGCTAAGTCGCTTCAGTCGTGTCCAACTCTGTGCAACCCCATAGATGGCAGCCCACCAGGCTCCCCCATCCCTGGGATTCTCCAGGCAAGAGCACTGGAGTGGGTTGCCATTTCCTTCTCCAATGCGTGAAAGCGAAAAGTGAAAGTGAAGTCGCTCAGTCGTGTGCGACCCTCAGGGACCCCATGGACTGCAGCCTTCCAGGCTCCTCCGTCCATGGGATTTTCCAGGCAAGAGTACTGGAGTGGGGTTCCATTGCCTTCTCCGAGATGATGCTGACCAGGACCAATTTCAAGTTGGTTTTTGGAGCTGACTGTGCTTTCATGTACGTAGACCCCTCCACCTGAGCACCCCTGAAATTCTCCATGAGAAGCTCTTGCTCCCTGACCAGCTGTTGGGAGTTGGCTTTTGGACATGAGTCTGTCTTCTCCCCAGGTTGCTAAAGCAAACTTTCCTTTCCTATTGACACTTGTCTTTTGAGTATTGACTTTCAAGTGTTGAGCAGCTGAACCTCAGTTTGTAAGAAGATGAAGGCAGGCCGGCCCCTGGTGCCCACCCAGAGCTCATTCCTTCTGTGGAAGGCCAGGCTGACCAAGCCTGTCTAACTGGCCGTCTGGTTTTGTTGCCGCTGTGTTTCTTTCACGCTGCTCCCGGATGTGTGTGCCTCTCAAGGGTGAAGCCAGCCCTCCATCTCCTCTAGGGCACAGAGCTCCTATAAGGTCATCTTAACCATTCTCTACTTACCAATGTCAAACCTGTTTCCAAATAAGATTTTGAAGAAAAGTGTCCTGTTACTGCATGTTGGAGGCTTGGCATGAAGTTGGGGCAGGTAGCCCTTCTGTTCTGAAAAATTTTGCCAACATCTTGAAGTTCCTTGTTACCAAATCTCCGAGGGTAGTGGGCAGGGAGAAAGTTGGGGTTGTTTTGCTTTAAATAATATAATCATTTGGGGGGTGGGGGGTGCGTGGCATGTGGAGTCTTAGTTCTGTGACCAGGGATTGAACCTGAGTGTGCTCCAACTTAATAGACTGGCCAGTTGATAACAAGGCCACATGCATTACAGAAAACCTGCATTCTTAGACACACATCTCACTTCCTTGATCAGTGAGATGTCAGAGTATCTCAGGCATTCATCAGTCAGGAGCCCGTGGAATCTTAGGTTCAGTTTTTTCTCCACCTCTGGCTGCAGGGACAAACGTACAGGAAGATGCCCACAGGTATCTTTTAAAAGGAAAGCCCTGTGGGTCCTCCACGGACTCCACATGCTTCCGGAACTCTGGAGTCTGCACAGCTGCCCTCTTCGCTTTCTGAATCACACTTTGGGGTTGTATTATTGCCTCATTTTGACAGACAGAGAAAGTGGGCAAAGAAGAAAGAGGAATGTTCTCACTGCGGCTCATTGAAAGCACAATTTGAATAGCGGCTGGCACATAGCCGTGGCAGCTGCTTGAGTGAAAATACATTTACAGGTGAAGTCCTCTTAGTTTCGGGAGATACACACTATTAGCAGATATTTAATTACTTAGATAAAAGGAGGGGAAAGGATCATTAACTGAGAGATTTAATGCTCCCTAATTTTCAGACAGGTATTAAACTAGAAAGGTTGAACCCATATGGCTGAAAAAGTACTCTCTCTCCTGGTAAAACGTCTCAAAGGTTGGAGAGAATGATTTGAAAATGAGAGGGTGTTCACATTTAAGCCCACGTCCCCCGGACTTATGCAAACCTTCACCTGGCGACTCTTCTCGTCGGATCTGCACTCCCAGACTTCCTGTTTCAGATCTCCCAGCCCTCACGAGGCCTGCCGTTGCCTTCTCTGGCCCACAGTCTTCTGGGAGAGTCCGTCTCCCACTGTCTCAGGTGCTCTGTTTGTACCGAATGATGGGATGAAAGGCCACAGCTGACTCCAGAGAAAAGAAGCCAGTAGCTGGTCTGAACCTTTCTGATTCGTTCACTCTAGTCAACTGAAAGATATCGAGACCGACTTGGTCTGAGAAGAGTTCTTAACTGGAAGGTGATGCGCAGCCTGGTTACTTTTCACTCTTTGACCCAAAATGGTGTAGCAGAGGCCCAGACAGAAGCAGAGATTAAAAAAAGACAACAACAAAAAAAAAACGTGCTGGGATTCCCTGGTGACTCAGTGGTAAGGAATCCATGTGCTGATTCAAGAGACACAGGTTCCATCCCTGATTTAGGGAGGTGCCACACACTGCAGAGCAGCTAAGCCAGTGCATGCCACAGCTGCTGAGTTTGTGCTCTAGAACCCGGGAGCTGCTGCAGCGGAAACCCTCTCGCCCTCTCGCAACAAGAGAATCCACCACACGAGTAAGAGCAGCCCCTACCCGCCACGAGCGAAAATCCCGCACAACGACGGGGACCCAGTGTGGAGACAGGGACGCGGCGAGGTGACGGGGACGCGGCGCGGCGACAGGAACACAGCACGGCCAAAAATAAATAGAAAAATACGAAATAAATGAATAAACTTCAGTTCAGTTCAGTTCAGTCACTCAGCCGTGTCCGACTCTCTGCGACCCCATGGACTGCAGCACTCCAGGCCTCCCTGTCCATTGCCAACTCCCAGAGCCTACTTAAACTCATGTCCCTCGAGTCGGTGATGCCATCCAACCATCTCATCCTCTATCATCCCCTTCTCCTCCTGCCTTCAATCTTTCCCAGCATCAGGGTGTTTTCAAATGAATCAGTTCTTTGCATCAGGAGGCCAAAGTATTGGAGTTAGTTGGGGCTAAGACACATGAGATGGGAAATGAAACTCTATTCTAAACCGTGTCTCAACATTTCGTGTTTATTGCAGCCACCTCTCCCCTTTCACTATAAGCTCCTGGAGCCTGGACACTGGATCTTTACTCTGCTTTGTCTTCACAGCCCCTACATAGAGCCAGGAATGCAGTTCGTAGGAGACGGTCAGTAAAAGTTTGTGTAACTTATATTTATCTCCTGCTGCCTTTCAATGGTGCTTTGAGCCTTCTTGATTGACTTTAGAAACGAAAACTGAAAAATCTTATTTATTCTTAAGTAAGAACTGGTGGAGACAGACGATCTGTTGTAAATGAGTGAAAAAACGACGCAATAAAGACCCAAAGAGCTGCCACCTCTGCAGGTGGGGTGTCTGTTTCCTGCATTTAGTGCAGGCTTGATGAAGGGCTCTGGAGATCAGAGAAGTGATTAAATTCCGCTTCCTGGGAGTGCAAAACTGATCACCAAAATAGCTCCAGCTCTTCATGGCATGCATCTGAAATGTTTGTTTACAGACAGCAGAGAGGCTACTAATTACCTCCTGACACCTCGCCATGACACCCGTTTATTTCCCATGCCGCTCTGACAGTCCTGCTGTGCCTGCTTGTCACCCTGCGCTGCCAAGTAGCAATTTCACTAGTTGGAGCTGTTGACCCGCTCTCCTGTGAGTGGCAGGGATCGGGGTGGGCCTCACCAGGCAGCTCAACTCTGGCACAATTCCATCCATTCCTTGCAGGAATCCCTGCAACTCATAAACACCGTTCATCAGGTCACGGGTTCTAAATAATTGCTGTGTGATTACACATCACAGTTCTTGGCAGCTCATTATGGGAGAAAGAAAAAAAAAAGATCTAGGTGAGTCAAACATCAGGCAACTCTTATTTTAATAAAAGTCCCATTTAAATAAGGACGCATGGAACACTTCTGATCCACATGCTCTTTGTTTCAACTTAAGATTATAATTTTCTGCTCAGCCAATTTTAGTCTCATTGATTTAGCATCCTGTACCCCACTTTTAGGGCTTCCCTGTGGCTCAGAGGTTACAGCATCTGCCTGGACTGCAGGAGACCCAGGTTCGATCCCTCAGTCGGAAAGATCCCCTGGAGAAGGAAATGGCAACCCACTCCAGTACTCTTGCTTGGAGAATCCCGTGGAGGGAGGAGCCTGGTGGGCTACAGTCCATGGGGTCGCAAAGAGTCGGACACGACTGAGCGACTTCACTTTCACTTTCACCCCACTTTTACAGTAGTTGATTCAAGAAAGTGACGTAGGAATCGACCTTGAGAAATCCCTCCTGTTTCTTTAAGAGTCTTTTTTTTTTTTTAATTGTGAACCACTTTTAAAGTCTTTATTGAACTAGTTACAATACTGCTTCTGTTTTATTTTTTGGCCAAGAAGCATTTTGGTCTTAGCCAGTGATGGAGCTCATACCCCCTGCACTCGAAGGCAGGGTCTTTACCACTGACCATCAGGGAAGTCCCCTTTCCCGTTTCTTAACTAAGGAAAGGACATTTGGGAAACTGCAGACTGAACGCCCGCCAGAAGCCAGAACTGGCCCAGGGTATGATTTTATATATAAGTCAGGGAGATGTGAGTGAAAGTGGGGAATGTCTCAAAAGGACCTGGACACCCACCAACCATATTCTGCTGTTGACATGGCTGTGGTCAGACACTCCGTGCTTGGTGGGTGTCCAGGTCCTTTTGAGACATTCCCCACTTTCACTCACATCTCCCTGGCTTATATATAAAATCATACCCTGGGCCAGTTCTTGGAGAATTTTTAGACGTTGTTTAGAATTTTGGATGATCCTACAGACCTTCCTTATATGCACTCTTCTTCCATCAAAGTCACTTAGAAAATCTTTCTCGAGCACGTAAGTGATGGGCACTCTTTCTAGCTCTGGGTCTCTGGCAGAGGACCAGCCAGAGCCCTGCCCTTGGGGAGCTCCCAGCCTAGGGCAGAGACAAGCCACCAGCATCCACTAGGACATCCTATGATGTCAAGAGGAGGTCAGTGTTGTGAAGAAAATGCAGCAGTTCGGAAGGACGCGAGATGCGTGACAATAGGGTGTGTTGTTAAATGTTCTAATATACCAGGGGTATCAGCCAGGGTTCTGGAGAGAGGCTGGCCAGGGGTTAAGAAGATGATCTGAAAACTGCTGGAGGAAAGGGCCCTTGTGGAGGTATGGGCTGGCTTTGGAGACCTCCTCAAGGAGGCTGAGGGCTCAGCAACTAGTAACAAGAGGTAGGCAGAACCTTCTGGGCCTGAAGGGGTGGGAGAGGATGGAACTGGGTCATGGAGAGCCTGGGGGTGGAAAAGGGAGCCCCAAAGCCCCAGCAAGCACAGAGATGGAGGCGCACCACAGATCTAAACATCTTCATGTGATGTATCGAGCTAACAAATTGCTAGATAAAGCTTGTCTTATCCTCCTACTGTGATAAATGGATCTACAAGATGACAAAATAGAAATGTACACTTAAAGCTATAAAGCCAACAAAATACCAATGAATTTAACTAAATTTAATTACTATTACACCTTTCTGAGGATTCTGATAGGCTAGCCATATACAGATGAACAGCAAAATGCCTATATAATCCATACATTTTTATATACTTAACCCACAAGATTTATTTTCCTTGGCTCTGTTTTAGGAAAATCACAAATTATGTTTAATATTCAAGAGTTTCACAAAGAAAAGTTTTACAAAAGAAAAGTTGTACTCTTTTTTTTTATATAGACAATAATGCTAAGTTAGACAACATTTCTAGAGTTAATGTCGTTTTTAGTTATGTATTTTCTTAAGTTCAATTTGGGGATGTTTGCCTTGCTGAGGCAGTAGCAATTGGAACAGGCCATCAAATTTTAAGCAATGATTAAATTCACAAAGAAACCACAGATTTTATGTATCATACTAATACATTATAATGGGATCTCCCATGATAAATTATCCTTACTGAAAAACACTCACAACATGTTAAGATTATCATGTAAATTAGTCTTACTTATTAAGCAACTTCATGTATCTTAAAACAACATATAGACGTACTCAGTATAAGCTTTCCTTTCCTCCTTCAAATTTTTCAGTGCTGGAATTCTATAAAGAAAACTGAAATAGTAATATGGTATAGTACACATGCTCAATTCTCTTTTTATTTGACCTAACAGTTCTATTTACAGGTGCTAATTTCAGGAATATTTTATAGAAATTTCTCCTTCATAATCATGCAAAAATTTTCATTTTTGTTCTAATTTTCTGCTATGCTTTGTGGAATGTCACTTTAGTTTATACTTCACAAGTAGTTTCTTTCTATTTACTTTTTTTTTTCCTAAAAATTGTTTAAACATTTAAAATCATTTTTAACATTTTAAAAAGTGAAAATAACCCAATTACAATCTACTTGACTTTGGAGGGTGGCTTGACTTTATTCATATGAGTAACAGCAAGCAACAGTTTATAACAAATAACTGTGGGCATCACAAATTCAAAATTAACCTGATTTTTCACAACAGACCAGAATCCTTATCTGAGAATCTTCTGTTCTTATTCACTAATCCTCCAGTGTGTCTCTTATCTCATCTAAATCGAACAGCATTTCTTTGACATTCCATTGTGGGTCTAAAGTGGTTGCAAAGTCAAATTTGATATGTGTTTTATCCAAATGTCCCATTGTGGCCAGATGCAGAAAACAGCATATATGACCTTAGAATGGTGCCAAAGAATGGCGTGGGTTTGGCTAAGCTGAGGTCACGTCTCCTGGTGACAAATGTGTCGGTGGCTGCCACGTGAGGCCCACCAGACCCGAACATCGGAGCAGGAGGAGAAGTCAGGAAGTGGTTCCCTGGCACCACCGAGGACTGACGCTCCGTCATGCAAGAGTCCACCCAGCTGCCCTTGAGAGAAAAGTTTTGATGAGGAATTAATCTGACTCTCCTCTGACTTTTCTTGGAGGTGGTACAGCCCTCAAATCCAGACAAGAAAGAGAACACAGTTTTAAAGGATATTGCAATGAAAAAATGTGGCTCTTGGCGGTAGCCAGGAGATTGAGACTTATATATCATCTTAGACTAACAGAGAAAAAGCAGTCAGAGGTTTTCCTGTGGTTCAGTGGTAATGAATCCACCTGCAAATGCAGGAGACACGGGTTCGATCCCTGGTCCGGGAAGACCCCACCTGCTATGGAGCAACTAAGCCTGGGGGACACAACCATTGAGCCTGGGCTCTGGAGTCTGAGGACCGCAACTACTGAGCATGGGTGCTGCAGCCATGCAGCCGGAGCATCTAGAACCCATGCTCTGCAAGAAGGGCAGCCCCCGCAACCGGAAGCCCGCTCACGGCACCTGGAGAAGAGCCCGAACAGCTACGAAGACCCAGCACAGCCAAAGAGACACAAGCAGATAAACAAGGTGCGCGTTAATGGCTCAAATTATATTAAAAAAAATAGAAAACAGGATCAGGCCTCTGGGTTGGGAGGGGAGTCTTGGGAGGGGAGGAAGTGTGCGTTGAATACGGGTCCTCTTCAGCAGAGATACGTTTTCTCAGGGGATGGACTTTATGTCCAGGAATCACTCTCTTCCTGGTGGGAGAAATCTTTATAAATGGAAATTTTCTTTATGGCAGAGAAATTTAAACTCTATTTTTAGGCAGTTAAGGAAGTAAAGAGCTTTTTCCCACATCTGCCTTTTCTCTGTTGCCTTTAGCTCAAAATAACCGGCATGACAGAGAGGCCCCGTTTGGGTGGGTGTTCCAGTCCCCTTCTCAAGTGGCAGAGGTGACCACTTGTCCCACAGTACACTGATGTGTTTGCATGTTTGACATGAGGGGCCCGTCGACACACCCTTGTGTGCACAGGGCCCATTTCAAAGGAACGGAGTCACCGAGGGACGCGCCCCCTCCAGGGCAGCACTGGGACTCGAGGCAGGCAGACAGTCCTCTGTTCCCACAGTGGGGAGGTGGGTCTCCTGGGCCCAGAGCAGGACAGACAGGCTGGAAATGGATTGGGGCGAGGGGCTGGTGACAAGCAGGGAAGAGCCATCCCGTAGAGCTCACTGCTGGCTTCTGTTAGGGTCCTCGGACCACAAAATCAAGTTTTGTCTTTGTCAATTTAGGACAGTGTAAGAATGGGATTTTACTCTCAGGAAACTAAAGCAATTTCCTGCAGAGGATCTGGCACCTGAGACCTGTCCCAACTCTGAAGAGAAGCTCTTCATTCTAGAACACCTAGGGAGGAGCAGAGAGGTACCACGGGAGGGTTGCCAGGGCAACAGCCCACAGGAAATGAGGGTGAATTATTGCTGATAGAAGTTCATTGTGTTTGCAGCACCCCGGAGCAGCCCCTGAGAGTTTTCATAGGCTTCCTGGGGTGAACTGCTCAGAGATCTACAAAATAATTCCCTCAAATTAGTCCTAGCCTCTAATAACACAAAAGCAGAGCTCTGAGGCAATTTGATTTTTCCCACAGAATATGCCTTGATGGAAAGGAAATTGAAGTCTTTGATTTTGCATAACTTTGTAAATTATAAGCATTTACCAATTTAGTTCATATTAGCCTTTTCCTCACCCTGATCCCCATTTCATTTAAGAAGGTAGTGACTCTGGGTTTCTCTGACTGCTTGAGGCTAACAGGCTCGACCCTGTTGCCTACGCCCCTGGCCTGTATGGTCCACAAATGGTTGCATAATAAGAGAGCATCGTCTGTGTGCTTAAGTGGAAAAAATAAATCCCCCCGGGACTCACTGCTTGGCATGTCTGTCATAGGCCTTTATGTTGCTTGGAGGGGTGAGTGTAGGCTGCATATCCATTCAGGGTTTCGGTGTGTCTGAGGGAGTCAGCTGGGGAGGAAGAGTCATCAGAGTGCTCAGGCCCAAAAGGGAACTCCACAGAAGACCCCAAAGGAGCCCGGACCTCATGGGGGCAACCTGGGGCTCCAAGCTGTGAGGCCCCAGCACTTGACCCTCCCCTGCTTTTTAGAGGTCGAGGGTCTTGATTCTGCGCTCCCAGCAGGGCTGAGTCTCTGTCTGGACAAAGCAGGGATTCCCTGCCCACCTGGGCCCTATCTCCATCAGCCACTCAGCCCTGCAGATGCCCACCTCTGTCAGCAAGTTGCTGTGGGTGACAAGGACCCTGTAGCCAGAGGGAATCCCATCTCTGGGACTCCCGAGGAGTCTGATGCCATCCACTTCCTCTCACTGCATCTCAGTCTCCATGGACATGAAATGAAGGGGCAGGACCGCCAGACCCGTGTGGTCCAACATGGTGGTCGCCAGCCACACGTGGCTGTTTAGCTCAGTTCGGTCGCTCAGTTGCGTCCGACTCCATGACCCCATGCACTGCAGCACGCCAGGCCTCGCTGTCCATCATCAATGCTCAAAGCTCACGTCCATTGAGTCGGTGAGGCCATCCAATCATCTCATCCTCTGTCATCTCCTTCTCCTCCTGCCCTCAATCTTTCCCAGCGTCAGGGTCTTTTCCAAGGAGTCAGCTCTTCCCATCAGGTGGCCAAAGTATTGGAGTTTCAGCTTCAACATCAGTCCTTCCAATGAACATTCAGGACTGATTTCCTTTAGGATGGACTGGTAGGATCTCCTTCCAGCCCAAGGGACTCTCAAGAGTCTCCTCCTGCACCACAGTTACTGTGGCTGTTTAAAGAAGTTAAAATTAAAGAAGAGTGAAAGCTCTGCTCTCCAGTCGCATCGGCCATGTTTCAAGGGCTCAGCAGCCACTTGTGACTGATGCCTGCATATTGGACAGAGCATTTCCACCCTAGCCGAGAGATTTGTGAGGCAACACTGGATCAGAGGCCCTGAGCTCCCAGGGCTGGCCCTCCGCCCACTGGGTCTGGAAGCTCCGCCCACCTCCTGCTTTCTCCTCATGGGGTTGTTGCAAGGTCCAGGCATAGAGGGAGGTCTTTAGGGCTTGTGCTTCAGAGGGAGTATCCACAGGATTCTCCAGGCCAGAATACTGGAGTGGGTTTCCCTGCCCTCCTCCAGGGGATCTTCTCAACCCAGGGATCAAACCCACAGTTCTTACACCTCCTGTGTTGGCAGGTGCGTTCTTAACCACTAGCGCCAAGTGTGAGTAAGAACCGGTAACCAACCGTCGGCTTTGCTACTGTTTGGAGTCCTCAGGAGCACTGCCCACGAACAAAAGCCCCCAGGAGACCTGGAAGAGGGTGATTCACTGGACCGGAGAACACCAGCTTGAGGGGGAAACAAGCCCAGAGAAGATGCAGCCTGTGATGAGGAGAGCTGAGGGCTACAGGGACCAAGAGACACCCCTGCTCACCAGCCTCAGGGGGGTGGGGAAGAAGGGGTCTGAGAAGATGGGACAGGGGCACAGGGGGCTGTGATGCTCCTCAGACCCAAGGGCTCGTCCTCAGACGCTACTTGAGGGGGACAGTTATGACGACCGTCGCATACTCTCATGAGACCATCCCAGAATCGCTCAGTACAACATACAAACCCTGGGCATCACAGAGGCCCAGGCTCCGTGGCCCAGAAGAGGCTCTTGGGCTCCCAGAGTGAGCCCTAGTCTTGAACAGTAGATCAGCCGGACGACCTCCTGTCCCCCGGAGATAGAATCGCTGAGACCTGAGAGCTGAGCCTGCCTCCGTCTGTCCCTGACCACAACAGCCTCTCCAGAAACGGGTCCCTCGGGCCCAGCCTCTGTGTTGTCATTTCTTGCTTCTTTTTCCTTTCTATCAAGCCCTAGCTGGTCTCAAAATGTCCTTTCCCAGACTCATCAAGGGTTCTGGGGAGCTCCTACTCAGCACAGTCTGTTCAGATTCTAGAAGAGAGGGGAGCCCCTGAGCCCATGTGGCCTGTCCTTCCCCATCAGTCCTTCCCCAGCCCTGTGGGCACCGAGGGGACTGCCCTGGGGGATATTCGTTCACATTCCAGATTCCCTGGCCACAGGGGAGACTCCCCCTGCCCAGGGCTTCCAGGGATGCCCCCCAAGGGACTCTGAGAGGCAGCCTCTCAGTCACCAAGCAGAGGCAGAGGCAGCCACCTGGGAGCTGAGGACCCAGGAGCCCAGATCCAACCCTTGCCTTCCCTCTAGCTAAAGCCTGAAACCCCGCCTGTCTGAGGTTTAGGCATGTAGCTTGAGTATTTGTCATCCTTTCGGTAGTTCTAAACTACTTACACACATTTGCCAACACTGTTCTCTTCAACATGTGGAGCCCAATTCCTTTCCCTGTGGTCATGGGCTAGATTTTGCCGTTCAATGCCAATGAATAGACCATGGTGGGTATGACTAAGTTATAAAAGGCTTCAGGAACTTTTTTATTTTATATTGGAGTATAGTTGATTGACAGTGTATTCATTTCAGGTGTCCAGTAGTTCAGTATGAGTCACTCAGTTGTGTCCGACTCTGTGACCCCATGGACTGTAGCCCACCAGGCTCCTCTGTCCATGGAAATCTCCAGGCAAGAATACTAGAGCGGGTTGCCATTTCCTTCTGCAGGAGATCTTCCTGACCCAGGGATAGAACCCAGGTTTCCTGCCTTGCAGGCCGATTCTTCACCATCTGAGCCACCAGGGCTTCAGGTGTAGAGCAGTACATATACTAGAATGGGAAAAACACAGAGAAGGTTCGCATGGTCCTTGCCTAGAACATTCTTTGTTTTCTGTTTTGGTTCCTTTGCTATGGGGAAGGCCAGCCGCCATGTTGTAAGGATGCTCAAGCAGTCTTTTGGAGAGTTCCATGTGGCCAGGTGCTGAGGCTTTCTGACAGTGGCTACATGAAGGTATCATCTCAGACATGGTTCCTCCAGCCCCCGCCCAGCCTGCAGACAGCTGATTTCAGCCCCCTGCCAGTTCCTGAAATCCCTGTGAATCCTTGCACAGCCTCCTGAAATCCTGACTGCAACCTCGAAAGACATCCCAAGATAGAATCATCCAGCAAGCAATGGCCAAATTCCTGACCCACAGCAGCAACATGAGACAACATGAGAGAATACTAATAATAGAGAATATGAGGTAAAAACTGATTTTTTGAAGTTTTGAGGTGCTTAGTTGGAGGTCAGTAATTGACTGCTAAGTTTAAAGAGACCATCAGGATTTGCCTGGTGGTCCAGTGGCTAAGACTCCTCACTCTTACTGCAGGGGACCCAGGTTTGATCCCTGGTCAGGGAACTAGATCCCACATATGATAACTAAGAGTTCTAGTGCTGCCACCAAAGATTCTGCATGTCACAAGTAAGACCTGGCACAGCCAAACTGATGAATAAATATTTTCGAAAGAGAGAGAGAGTTTGATCAAAATTAGCCTAGAACATTACTTTGAACATTCTTTAAGGGGATGCCTCAGTGGAAACTAACATGACATTCCCTTAGGTAACTCAGCTGGAATTACCAAGGTCTCGCTGGAGATTGGTATGTGCAGTGGGGGGTGGTGGTGGGGGGGGCTGGTCCATTCTGAGGGCCGTTGAAATAGTCATCTTGTATCTCAAGGTGCCGTGTGGGCCAACTTTGCATCCACAGCCGTAGAGGCTAGAATCCCACTCCCCCGCCTCCAGCAGAGACCTGCAGGCCCTCAGGGTGTTCCACTGCCCACACCCACTCTGGAGCATGCACTTGGGAAGAACGGGATGCACGTTAATCACATGCTGTTTCTCTCTTAGGATGTCTTCTCACTTAGCCCGTGTAAGTTGCATAAATTAAGTACTTGCTAGAGATTACTCTAATTCCATTTTAGAATGTATTTTCAACTTCATTGAATACTGGGCTTGGCAATTTGCATGCCTTACTTCATGTTGACAGGTAGCTTTTCTTTGAAAAGAGAGTTGTAGAATATTTTCAGTTTCCTTTTGGCCATTCTTAATGTACTTTTGGGTAAAGAAAATATATTTCATTTTTGTTTAAACTATGGCTGTCCTAAGAATATGGTTTGGAAAACAGTGGCATTGGATCTATAAACCAGGCAGCTTCGCGGAAGGTGGGTTTTTGTTTGTTTGTTAGTTTTTTACCAACTTTTATAGGCTTAATGTAATGGATGCATCCTTGCTCAGTTGCTTCAGTCATGTCTGACTCTCTGTGACTCTATGGACCATACAGCCAGCTCGGCTTCTCTGTCCATGGGATTCTCCAGGAGTGAATACTGGAGTGGTTACCATTCCCTTCTCCAGGGGATCTTTCTGACTCAGGGATTGAACCCACATCTCTTATATATCCTGCATTGCAGATAAATTATTTACCAACTGAGCCACTGGGGTAGCCCAGTGTAACAGATGGTACCCTTTGAAAGCAAAGGGAGATGAAGTTGTGAACTGATAATTTGGAGATGGCTTGGGTAAGCTCATCTTGTCCAAAAGGGGAAGCTGAGACGTAAATGACTCACTTCAGGTCACCTGATGGCAGTTAGCCTGGGGCTGAGATGGACACTCACCTCTTGGGTGCCCCTGGGGTAAGACCCGGGGGGTGGGGGTTTCCTAGGAGTCTGCTGACCCAGTGCACCAGGTGGGAGTGCCAGGTTAAGTTTGAATTTTTGAGAAACAGAAAATAATTTTAGTATAAATGTGTCCCATTTGTTATTTACCCAAAATTCAAATTTAATTTGTTTTTCCTGTATTTTTATTTGCTCAGCGGGGCAACTCTACTGCCCGGGCCCCAGGCTAGCCGAGGCCTCCAGGGGCAAATGACTCCCCAGGGGAGTCAGCTTTCCACCGTCCTCTGTCCCCTGAGCAAGGCCAGACAAGAACCAGACATCGGGCCCCAGGGAGCAGAGACACGGACATGCATCTGCATGACGCTGCTTAAGAAGATTCATAGCCTCTGTCCTCAAGCCCACTCCCTCTGGTCCTCAGCCAAGTAATTCTTTCTTTTCTAAAGAAAAAAAAAGAAATTTACTGAAATTTAGTCGATTTACAAAGTTGTGTTAGTTTCAGGAATACAGCAAAGTGATTCAGTTATACATTTATATACATCTATTCTTTTTTATGTTCTATTCCATTATAGGTTCTTGCAGAATATTGAGTATAGTTCTCTGTGCTATACTGCAGGTCCTTATTGGTTATCTGTTTTATATATAACGATGTATATATGTTAATCCCAAACTTCTAATTTATCCTTCCTCCTCTTTCCCATTTATTAACCATATGTTCATTTTCTACATCTGTGAGTCCGTTTCTGCTTTGTAAATAAGTTCATCTGTATCATTTAAAAAAAAATTCTACATATAGGTGATGTCATATGATATTTGTCTTTAAACAAAAGAATTGAAAAGTGAAAGTCGCTCAGTTGTGTCCGACTCTGCAACCCCATGGACAGTCCATGGAATTCTCCAGGCCAGAATACTGGAGTGGGTAGCTGTTCCCTTCTCCAGGGGATCTTCCCAACCCAGGGATCGAACCCAGGTCTCCCTGCATTGTAGGCAGCTTCTTTACCAGCCGAGCCACTGGGGAAGCCCAAGAATACTGGGGTGGGTAGCCTTTCCCTTCTCCAGGGGATCTTCCCTAGCCAGGGATTGAACCAGGGTCTCCTGGATTGCAGGCAGATTTTTTACCAACTGAGCTACGAGGGAAGACCCCTTACACAAAGGCGGTCATTAAATTCTTTCTCTAAACAACCACTTAGATTCCTCGGCAACACCCAAGGTCCTCTGAAGGAAGCTCCCCCGGGGGTGCAGAACGGGCCACGTCTCTGCCCACCAGGCTCAAATCTCTGCCAAGCCCATCCTGGCAAGGACAGGGGGCTGACCTCTCAGGGGTCATGGCCCCGAGTCACCTTCCAGGGACTGGGTGGGGGCCCTCCTTAAGGAGAGGAGGCGGGTGCCAGCTGCCTGCCCACGTCTGCGGGCCCCATGTCTGACCACAGCAGCATTGATGGTCCACTTGACCTTGAGCCCCTGGAGAGAAGGAGCCATCTCTTTTGTATCTTTGAGTCCTAGCACAAAGCTTGGCGTGCTTCCCAGGTGGCGCCGGGGGTAAAGAGACCCGCCTACCAATGCAGGGGACATTAGAAATGCAGGTTCAGGCCCTGGGTGGGGAAGAGCTCCCGCAGAAGGGCATGGCAACCTACTCCAGTATTCTTACCTGCAGAAGCCCATGGGCAGAGGAGGCTGGTGGGCTACAGTCTATGGGGTCACAAAGAGTCGGGCACGACTGAAGAGACTTAACACGCACACGCAATGCTTGGCAGAGCGGGTGGTCTGTGATCAGTGGCTGGCTGGGGGGCAGATCACTGAAAAGTCTTTGGAGATCAATCTGGGTCCCTCATCACCCTCCCTCATCCCACCCCCATCTGTGCACCATGACGTTCTATCCTCAAGGCTCGGACGGGTGGGTCCTTCCTTTCTGAATCCCTGGGGTCTAGTCCTCGGAGTGGCGATGCGTCCCAAAGGGACAGCTGCTCTGTGTGGCCTTTCTTACGTGTAGATGGCACCCCTTTCTGGCTTCGTGGAGGCCAAGAGAGACTCAGATCAGGCAGCCCGAGTGGGAGCTCGGTCCACACTAGCTGACTTGGTTTCCCTCGTCTTCCAGGATGGTCTGTTTGGCGCTAACCTTTTACAGCTTTGTAATCAACAGCACCCGCCAGGAGCCAGAGCACAGGCGGTTCCCGGGGCCACGGGATGGCAGAACGTGGCTGCACGAAGGCCAGGCGGTCACGTCCGCAGGGACGTAGGACGGTCCACAGGCCTCCGAGAACGTGAAGGAGGAGCCGTGTCCCGGGGCGAGCTGTCCCTCACCGATCAGGAGAGTGGTGTCAGGGGCCATGGAGACTGGCCGGGCAGGTGAGGGCAGGGCTGACGCCAGAGACACGGCTCCTGGGAACCGCCAGGCACTCCCTAAGCTCATGCATCTTCTGAAATCAACACTCCCTGTCACCATCGTCCCAAAGAATCCCGAGGACCAGGTGGGGGTGGAGGAGAGGGGCTTGGTGGGGCAGAAGGCAGAGCCCGAAGGCAAAGTCAGGGCAGCTTCTCCAAGAGGCATCTGATTGATCTTTCCAAAGACCCCAGCCAGCCGCCTGCCAGTAAGGTAAACAGGACGAAAGAGATCACTGTCTTTTAGAGATGTGTCAGATGGCTTGTACACAGACAGCCCCGTGGAGGGCTTTCTGGAGTATGTGGGGCCTTTTAACATCCCATCACCAGAAACACACACACCCCCGCTGCAACACACACCAGTCTGTACACTGGTGGACCTCACTCAGGTAGTTTTGCCCCCAGGGACACGCAGCCATGTCTGGACGCATCTTTGCTTGTCACAGCTTAGGGTGGGGAAGGATGCTATGGGCACCCGGTTAGTAGCAGTCAGGGGTGCTGTTAAACATCCTATTATGCAGTGGACAGTCCTTGAGACAGAGAATCATCGGGCCCAACACTTCAGTTGTGCTGGGGGTGAGAATCCCTGCTCTAAAATGACGAAGCTGCCTACGAGTTTGTGCTAAAAAGACCTTGGGATTTCTGGTCAGTTCCCCTGAAGGGACCATGCCGAGGCTCTACCAGTCATACATACATGCGCTGTTGGCATCAGTCTATGTAGATGTCTGCCTTTGATAAAGTCAGCCCTCTTTCTCAACCACTTTGTAAGATTCTGTAGGTGCACACACACACACACACACACACACACACACACACACACACACACACACCCCAAACACATTCCCTTGAGAACACACAGCCTATTTCTTTCTCCTAGTGGAAATCCTAAGTCCAGTCCCTCTGGCAATGCTGAGAGTGATCACAGAGACACACTCAGAGCCTTTAAAAATTGCCAGTAACTAAGGAAGTTAGAAAAAATTTTCAGGATGGTGTAATCCGTGTGAGGGTATAATTCCTCACCCCCTCATATGCAGAGCGGAAATACGAATTGAGAGTACATCTTCTCTCTGTTTGGTGTTCAAAAGCTTCTTCGGGTTGAAAGGCTCGAACTTTAAAAGATGGATGATGATATAAAGACAATTGAAATGTCACTTGACAGATGGCAGCATTTGTCTTTTCACTAATTTAGACTCATTTTTCACTGCAATTACACTCCACTGCCATGGAGATTCTCAACGGGGTCGCCTCGCTTTCAGTACAAATGAAAGCCACCAAGCAAATTTCATGCAGAGGAAAACATTCTGCCTTCTTCTCTCAGGGACTTTGCTTCCTCATCTTCATCTGAAAGCCTGAGGGAAAGCCAGATGGAGGGAGTGTCCAGTTTTCTCACGACTGTGACCCTCATGCTTTAAAAATCCTAGAAACTCTTCATTCAATTTGGAAGAGTTTGGAGGAGAAATTCAGTTCTCCTTCATTTCTCCTGGTTGGTGGTGTGAATCACTGCCAGTCCCCCACATACAAACAAATTCCATCCCTGAGCATGTTTGTAAGTCCAGTTTGTTCTCAAGTTCAACAAAGTTAGCCTAGGTACCCAACTAACACAATCGGCCAAATAGTAGTGTCGTGCTCTAATAGGTTTATCATACTTTTCACACAAATGATATATAAAAATAAGCACAAAGAATACAGAAAACACTTCTGATCTTACAGTAGAGTACCTTGAAAAGTACAGTGATTCAGGACAAAAGCTGGCATGCAGGGACTGGCATCGAGTGAACAGGCAGGAAGGCTCAGTGACTGGAGGAAGGAGAGGAGGTGGGAGATGGTGGAGCTGAAGCATCGCCAGCAACAGGAGGCGGAGAGCCAGCTGCCAGCTCACTCACCCCTGACGCTGCCAGAAGGCTCGCTCATATCTTTGAAAGTAGAATCCCAGGGACAGGGGAGCCTGGTGGGCTGCCGTCTATGGGGTCGCACAGAGTCGGACATGACTGAAGCAACTTAGCAGCAGCAGGAAACTGACTGCACTAAGGACAGGGCACTTGAACTTCTCTGGGGAGGTTTCAGCTGGTTTTCTGTTTAAAGGGGTACAGCAAAAAGGAACCTCCAAACATTCTCACTTCTCTTTGCTTTTTTCTTTTGTGTGTGTGCTGATAAGCTTTCCAAATTCTCAGAACACCGGTTTAAGAAATCCTGATGAATTTTTTCTACTGAAAGTATACAACAGATAGATCCTTGGACACTTGCCTGAAATAGTTTCTTTAGGGAAGAAACGCACTCCTTCACTAGATACTCTTCTTGGAGAACAGGCGCGAGCTCTGCAGAAATGCTTCTTCTGGTACCTTCTGTGATGGCAAGAGGTGAAGCAGCCAAGACTGGGACAAGTGGGATCCGGGAAGAAGAGGAAGGGATTCAGCTCCAGGGAAGACCCGGACTCCAGTCCCAGAACTGCAGCCCCATGGGACAGAGCTGCCTAGACCTCAGTCTAGGGAAATATAGGACTCAAGGATGCAATGGACATGATTCAGCAGACATGAACTTGGGCAAACTCTGGGAGATGGTGAGGGACAGGGAAGCCCAGCGTGCTGCAGTCCATGGGATGGCAAAGAGTCAGACACGACTGAGTGACTGAACGACTACAAGGACTCAAGGAATCCACTTGGAATTTTCACCGTGTGCTGCCCATCCCTTCCTCATAGGGCATATAAGCCACAATATTCTTAAATATAAATTACAGTGCTTTTAAAATTTCTCTAGTCACTTAATCTGTAATAGGAACGGCTGTTCCTTTAGTTCCTGGGGCAAGAGGGAGAGTGTTCATCTCCCTCAGTCAACAAAGCCTGGTAAATGTGTTCAGGTAGATACACTTCTTCCCAGCAAGAGAAGGCAAGCTCAGAGATTCCGTGAGGAATCGCCATCAGCAGGCTCATTCTGTTTGTTTTGGGGGCTTCTAAAATCCCCTCCTACGAGGTCAGGGTGGGCTGGAGGCCCCACTGGCTGAGCCCTCTTCCTGAGCTGGTGAAAGATGAATGAAGATAGATGGAACAGGCTTGGCAGTTGCCCCGTCAGCGTGATTTACGGGACCTCGATGTGGCTTTCACCAGTGGGCCAGGTGAATCCAAAAGCACAGGTCAGTAAGGAAACAGGATGGGTCCCCAGGCTCTGCATCCTGGAGTCATTTGTCTCTGAACTGCAGGAAACTGACCCTTCAGATCCAGGGAGAAACAGGCGGGAGCCACAGGAGCGACATGTCAAGGGCAGCAAAGCAAGGCCAGACTCAAGCCAGTCACAGGCCTGGACCCCCCAGCGTGGCCTCCTCCTCCACCACGGTTGCCAGCAGGTGGCACTGTTCTGAAAGCTGGGCGACCTGATCCAGTGGTCATGTATGGATGCGAGAGCTGGGCCATAAAGAAAGCTGAGCGCAGAAGAATTGATGTCTTTGAACTGTGGTGTTGGAGGAGACTCTTGAGAGTCCCTTGGACTGCAAGGAGATCCAACCAGTTAATCCTAAATGAAATCAGTCCTGAATATTCATTGGAAGGACTGATGCTGAAGCTGAAACTCCAATCCTTTGGCCACCTGATGCAAAGAGCTGGCTCATCGGAAAAGACCCTGCTGCTGGGAAAGATTGAGGGCACTAGGAGAAGGGAACGACAGAGGATGAGATGGTTGGATAGCATCACCGACTCGATGGACGTGAGTTTGAGCAAGCTCAGGGAGTTGGTGATGGACAGGGAGGCCTGGCGTGCTGCAGTCCATGGGGTCACAAAGAGACACGACTGAGTGACTGAACTGAGCTGAACGGAACTGACCTGATGTGGGGAGGCCAGCCTTGGAAGCAGGGCTGTGGTGGCCGCGGTCCCCCTTGAGGACGCCGTGCGTGCTCAGCGCTGTCCCCAGGGTCAGCCCCTAGTGCAGCGTGGTGCACCCGGAAGTGGGAACCTGACTTCAGCTGTTCCCTCGAGTGATGCTTCTGTCTCTGAAAGAGACGGGTTTTTTGTGTGTTCTGTTTTATGAATATGTGCTTTGAAAGAAGGAGAAAACCACAGACCTATATCCCAAGATTAAAATAAAGGTGGTATTTGGAAATCTTCCATCACATAAGTGCAGAATTTATGACTGGTTTTCTAGGGCACCCTGAAGTGACTTGCTAAACAAAATGCGTATCTGTGTGACAGAGAGAGACAGTATGCCTGTATGTGTGTGTGTGTATATGTGTGTGTGTGTGTGTGTGTGTGTGTGTGTGTGTGTGTGTGTGTGTGTGTATGCCTAGTTTTGAAAGAGTGCTTCTCAGGGAAGGGTTTATCCTACAGCTGTTTCCTCCGTAAACCTGGAAAGCAGGCGAGTGTGCAGGGGTTTAAGGGAGACTTATGAGATGCCGGCAGGGTTGCAGGACAGAGTCCTGTCTTTGGTTTGCATCCTTCCTAGTACCGTGTTACCCAGGAGACAGCACTCAGCAAAGGGTGTGTAAACAAATGGTGAATGAAGGTTCGTGTGCTGGGCAATCGCTGTGAAGCTTCCCGCTGACGGACATCACAGCCGATCTGGCCAGACCAGACAACACAAGACGAGCGAAGGGGGCTTCCCTGCTGGCTCCGTGGTAAAGACTCCACCTGCCAACGCAGGAGAAGTGTGTTCCATCCCTGGTCCAGGAAGACCCCACACGCCATGGAGCAACTTAGCCCACAGGGCACAGCTACTGAGCCTGCACTCTAGAGCCTGGAAGAGCAGCTAAGGAACCCATGTGCACCCTAGAGCCCGTGCTCCATGAGCAGAGAAGCCACCACAATGAGAAGCCCGCAGAGGAACCCCCAGTCACCGAAACTAGAGAAGAGCCCTGTGCAGCAAGGAAGACCCAACACAGCCCAACCTAAACAAATATTAACACAAACAAAAAAGGATGATGAGAGACGTTCCAGCTGGACCTGAGCAGGACCCTCTGGGGCCTTCCCATAAAAGACCCCAGCCCCGTGCCCTCCTCCTGCGTCTCGTCTTCAGAATCTTAGCCAAAGAATAAATGCAATCAATAGCAATGAGAGGTAAATGAGAAAGTGCAGAAGCCCAGCAGAGACCCTCCTGCAAACTCTGCACAAGATGCTTTCTCTTCCCTGTAGACGAAGAAAGGAACTGGGGTTCCAGGGCCATCCTGTGTGGTAGAGGTGAGAGGTCAACCTGGGGAGACCCTGCCAGAGCAGAGGGAGCCCCTTCACCCAGAGAACACCCTGCAAGACATTTTACCAATAACTTCTGTGGCAATCAGCTTCCCCTCCCCTCAGCGCCCCCAGTGGTAGCATTTCCAAGTTCATCAGTTTTCCTGCAGAAACCCTACTCAGTTCAGGTCAGCTCAGACTTGTCCGACTCTTTGCATTCCCATGGACCACAGGACGCCAGGCCTCCCTGTCCATCACCAACTCCTGAAGCTTGCTCAAACTCATGTCCATTGCGTCAATGATGCCATCCAACCATCTCATCCTCTATCATCCCCTTCTCCTCCTGCCTTCAATCTTTCCCAGCAACAGGGTCTTTTTCAATGAGTCAGTTCTTTGCATCAGGTGGCCAAAGGATTGGAGTTTCAGCTTCAGCATCAGTCCTTCCAATGAATATTCAGGACTGATTTCCTGTGGATGGACTGGTTGGATCTCCTTGCTGTCCAAAGGACTCTCAAGAGTCCCAGCAACACAGTTCAAAAGCAAGTTTTCCTGCAGAAACCTGACTCCCATTCCCTTTATTATTCACCAGTCCATGTGCTCAGTTTGTTCACAACCAGCTCGGCATGAAACCTGGGCTGCAACTGCGTGGACAGAAAATGGAAACAAGTCCCTGGACCGGGTTGGGGGGTTCCAGGCCCCCATCTCCCTCAGAAAAGGACAAAGCCCGACACTTCTCCCCTCTCTGGGGACCTTTTCATCCCCATCACCTTCTGCTTAATGAAAGGGCAGGAGAGGAAGAGATTAGCAGGTTTCTGCTTTCAGGTAAACAGGGAGAGATCTTTAGGGTGGGCTGTCAGCCGCCCCTTCTGCAGCGGCCCACGGCTCTGAAACTGATCAGAGCCTCTGCAGGTTCGCCTTTTCCTCGGCCATAGTCTACTGGACCGAGAGCAGCTCCCAGCGCTGGAAAGAGGGTCCTGGGGGGTGGCAGGGGGCCTCCCACTCTCTGCCCCCAACTCAGGGCTTCAGTATGCCTCCTGGGGCCTTGGAGAGCGTGCTCTGGGGCAAGGACCTCACACCTCCCGGGCTCAGCTCCCAGCCTCGTGTTCTGGCCGAGGAATGTCTTCCCGTGTGTCTTCCTCCACCACCGTCCCCAGAACAATGACTCCAGAAGCATTCGCTGATCATCCTCGGGCTGCCAGCTGGCATGACCATCTATCTGCCTCCTGGACAGCCCGCCTCCCTCCCACGTCTCCCATGCACCTGAATTCAGCATCTCCAACAGTGAAGTCTGCCCCATCAGCCGGGACCTGCTCCTCCTTCAGCCACCCTTCCCGAGGGGAAGGCCCCCTACACCCTGCCCCACCTCCAGAAGCCACGAGGGCCTCCTTGTCAGGAAGATCCCCTGGAGGAGGGCATGGCAACCCACTCCAGTATTCTTGCCTGGAGAATCCCACAGACGGAGGAGCCTGGCAGGCTACAGTGCATAGGGTCATAAAGCATCAGGCATGACTGACGTGACTCAGCAGGCGCACTGGTGTAGTGTATATGTGTATATGTTTGTTATATATTTGATTATATTTACATGTATTCAGTTCAGTCACTCAGTCATGTTTGACTCTTTGCGACCCCATGGAATACAGCACTCCAGGCCTCCCTGTCCATCGCCAACTCCCAGAGTTTATTCAAACTCATGTCCATTGAGTTGGTGATGCCATCCATCCATCTCACCCTCTGTCGTCCCCTTCTCCTCTCGCCTTTACATGTATACAAAATAACAAATTTTATAGCCCATCTTTATTACATGTACACACACATATAGAACATAAGACTTTACATCTATGAAGTTATGTTCATATTCATATTACATCTATGAAGTTATATAATGCCCATAGCAAGACAGGGGTCCAGAAGCTCTGGCTTTGTTTTGCTTAACCTAACACCTGTGTCCTCTGCCGAGCATCTCCTCCCCGTCGTCTTCAGTGATATGCTGTGTGGATTCATCTTTTTACATTTCCACGCACTCTCCTCAAACCCCGAAGTGCCGGGTGTTTGGACAGCAATCCCTCAGCAGTTGTAGGATTGAATTACTCCACAAGGGGGACTCTGCCTGTTTTTCTTTTCTCCAATAGTTTTCAGTTAGAATCTACCTGGATGAGGAAAACCGGGGTGTCCTGTCCGAGCTGAATCGTGTAGGACGGGCTGCCTGTCACCTGGAGCCGGTGGTGAGCTGGGGCAGCCAGCGGCCCGGCAGGGCAGATCCTGAGAAGACAGAACTCGGCAAGTGGCCCCAGGCCGCTCAGCAATTTTGAAAGGATGCTCGGCCCCTGCCTTTGGCCCCTTTCCCAGCTCGGTCCTCACCGGTCGCCCTACCCAGCAGAGGCCGGGTGCATGGGGACACACAGCCGCCCCCACTGCCGCCACGGGGCCCATCTCAGACCTGTACTGAATAGCCACTGGCTGAGGGGGTCCTCCTGCGTGGCACCTGCTCTGGGGGACACCGGGATGCCAACATCAACCGGACGCATCCGTGTCACAAGCTGGCAGGTCGGGGTGGGAGGCGGGGGCCACAGGCAACTGAACAAGGCTGCTGTTGTGTGACAAAGCGCCCAGAGGTGCCTGGCGCCCTGGGAATCCACGGATAGCGGTTCCCAGGAGACGACGCCTCATCCCCGCCCCCAGCCTGGCCCCTGTGTCCGCGTCTTCCACCCAATCGCCCTGGACGCTTCCTCCCCCTTACGCTTCCCATCAGGGAATGTGCTCAGGCTTCTCGGCTCACCTTGTTCCTCCCTGCCCCGTCCCACGATGAGGACCTGGAGAGAAGGGGTCCGCCCTTCTCCCTTCAGTCCTCGGGGCCAGGAGGTGGGCTCCGGAGCCCCCTTCCAGGCCTCCCCGAGCAGCTACAGAGCGCAGGTGGGGCTCTGATGTCTGGACTCCAAAGGCTACCCCGAGAGCCAGACAAGGCTGCCTTAACCAGACGCCCCCCACCCAGGTCGTCCACGTCCTCCGCTCACCCATCAGCCCCGTCCCGGGCTTGACTGTGGTCTGGGGCCGTTTCTGGCACAGCCAGCTCTGAGCCTGCCCTCAAGGAACTTGGGTTTTAGAGCCGGAAGGTGGAGACGGAACATCAAACCAAGTGGAAGATAAAGTGCTGGCGATGGGATGAGGGGGTACCAGGCAGAGAGTGAGTCAGGGGTGAGGGGGTGAGGAGAGGGGGTGGCCCCTGCTCAGAGGCCTGGCAGGTGAGAAGCATGGACGGTGGAAGACTGACCAGCACAGGGAAGAGCCAGCCGCAGCCCTTGAGGGTCCCTGGGTCCTCAGCCTTCCCAGGTGCTGCTCAGCAGCCTCTGGGCTGGCAACTGGCGGAGGCGATGGCTACACATCCTCTGAGCCCGTCAACGCGGTTCCACAACCTGTGTCTCAAAACAGTTCCACTGCATTTACAGCAATGCTGGCCCCTCTGGGGTCCATGCTTATAGAATTAACCCACCCGTGTTCATTCAAATAAATCACACATGGATGTTTAACATCTGAAAGGAAAGACATCTCCCCCGCCGCCCCCCCCCCCAAAAAAAGGAGAATCTATTTTCCTTCCTCGGGTTTCATTGGAGAAAATGAGACTCTCTAAGAGCAGTAAATTTATGGGAAATTTCTATTGAGAAGGAATTTAAATGGAGCCTGAGAGGAGTAATTTTTCAAGAAGAGGAAACGTGAGTTTCTCCCTGAGGCCGGGGGATGTTTCGGAGCTCACCCCGCCAGAGGCCGTCAGTCAGAGCCTGTTAGCTGAAATGAATCTCCCCAGCCGCTTAATCCCATCAAAGCGGAGAGAGAGGGTGGGGGGGAGCTGGTGTGGTCACCCCACCCCCGGCCGGGAAGCAAGTCCTTTGCTCCAAAAGCAAGCAGGTTTCCACTCCAGGAAGGATTAGCAAGACTCACAGGAGCCCAAAGCTCCCGATCACTGCCCCCCAGCTGCCGTTTTGCTCCGCTGGCCCCCAGGAGTTGCTCTGATCTGTTCCAGAAAGCCTGGGATGATGCCTCTGAGACTATTTCACTCAGGGATAATACTCAACTTCATGAGAGCTCTCCTGATTATTTTCCTTAAAAAAGAAAGGAATTAATTATAATCCAGAAGCCACGTTGCCCTTTCACTCCATGAGCCCTTCAGAGGGGCCAAGGCACATGTGCCCCCCTGCCCCCCGCCCCCGAGCCCACGAAAATCAATAACAAGTGAAAATTCATTACAAAAATAAATTAGAAAACAACTCCCCAGCACTTCTGCTGTGTGGTTGTTCTTCTTCTGCTCTTTAAAGCCCAATAAAACAATTAACTTTTATAGCTCAATTTCCACACTGGAGAGCTGGTCTCTCCAAGCAGCGCCCTGGCTGGTGGAACCCTCTGCGAGAAAGAAAGGAGGCCTGCGTGGAGGTGGGGAGGTGGTGGTCAGGGGCCCAGGGGCGCAGGCTGTGGGGATTTGCTTTCTGCATCGGGGATTCCTGGGGCTTTGCTGGTGGTGACTGTTCTTCACGGGAGGACAGATGGTCAGGGGCCAGTGGTGGCCGCCATCCATCTCGCAGGCAGAGAAGAAAGAGGTTCTCATAAAAGTCACTCTCTGAGAAGGACGAAGTGAACACTCAAATCTGAGCACGCGTATGCCATCAAGTGGTCTGAGCACGCGGATTTCAGGTAAATTCCGAGTAGGGTTTATCAACCCCTGACCACTGCTCTGGGGCGGCCCCTGTCACCTTCTGTCCGCAGGCGCCAGGGGCCTTGGTCAGGCAGAGGATGCACCTCGGCTGGGCTGGGTGTAGGGCTGAAGGTCTGGGCTTTAGGGGAGTGCAGAGTTCTGGGCAGGTCCCACCAGCCCATGTCAAAGGCAAGCGGGGATCAGACGTCACCTCCAGAGCACCTCCCAACCCCAGGAGCACCCTGAGGGCCGCAGCCAGCAGTGGGGTGCAGAGGGCTGGGGGTACAGGGTCCTGGCCGGGATGTGGTGCCAGGGGAGAACAGATTTCCCGGAGGAAGCAGGGGCTGAGGTCACAGGAGGTGGAGCTGGGAGAGCACAGCATGGGGTGATGAGGCCGCCTGGGGCCACTGGCAGGGGTAGGGCAGTGGGCAGGCAGGGGAAGGCTGGGCGGTGGCAGGGGCCCTGCAAGAAGGATGGGGAGGCAAGGGCAGGCGTGAGGCCCCCTGAGAGCCTGCCTTGAACACAGGGCCCAGAGGATGCTCACAGGTGCTGTGTGGAGCTGCAGATGGGGAGGCTGGGGTTCAGGAAGGAGGAGGCAGGTCAGGGAGAGGGCTCTGTCCGGGGTGCAAAGACTTCTCCGGCTTTCTGCAGAGCTTTCCGTAGTCTCCACTCCAAGCTGAGAGCTGTCCCAGAGGGACTGGAGGTGACGAGGCCCCACCTTGGTGGGGATGTCTGAGAGCATCCCAGGAGAAGGAGGAAGTGGCATCCAGCAGTACAGGCCACAGTGGAAGGACTGAGCCTCCAGAGGGAGGCAGGACCCCCCCGGTCACTCTCCCCTCTCTTCTGCTGGGAGAAAACGGACCCCAGTTGGGAAAAGGCAGCACCCGCCACGAGAAGAAGGCAGGGGGGCCCAAGGGAGGGGGGGGCCAGGGAGCTGCCCCTCTGGATGCAGTAGGGGGGGACACCAGCCCAGCGGGGGAGGGACCCCCAAGGGGGGCTGGTCAATGGGAAGGGGACAAAACCCCCCAAACAGAGCCCACAGCCTCGCTGCTAAGTCCTGATAGAGCTGCAGACCTGCTTGCTCACGGGCCGTCTAACAACACTCTTGTTAAGGACCAATATTCCTGCTCATTGGAGCATCTGTGAGGAACATGTCTCTGTTCAGAAGTGACACTTTCAGGAGAAGCAAATTATTTCATTGCTGCTTGTTTAATCCAATTAGCATGCTCCACGCAGGAAGGACCCCCAACCCCAGTCTGTCACAGTGGGCCCCCAGGAGAAGCCAATGAAACACTGGGGGTGCACAACGCAAAGGAAGTCCTGGAGGACTTCTTGGAGGAAGTGGCATATTCTGACGGCTTTGAACAACACACTGGAAGAAGGAAGAAGCTTAGGTTCTCATGGTCATGTGAGGTGGGGCTGAGAAGGCCCCCTGTGGGGTGATGAGGTCAGCACTTGAGGTCAGGGGGAGAAGGGGGGTTTCCAACACTCCCAATCTACAAGGATGTAACCGGCATGGAATTTCAAAAGGATCTCAGCAAAAAATCAGCCACACAGAGACACCCGTTAAGGGTGATGGCGACATCCCCAGGCAGCTGTCTGGCAGGCAACCCTCCACTTCCTGGAGGAGGGATGTTAGTCCAGCTGCTCAGGGGCTGCCGCCAGCCTGAGGCCATCAGCCTTGGGATGCAGAGGTCTGCGTGTCCCCTGGGCATCACCCAGTGACCTCATCCACGGCCCCGTCTGTGTTCCCAGGCTGGGGAGGTGGAGAGGAGGACCACGTGGCCCCCAGCCCTCCCATCGCCCATCCCAGGAGCCGTGGTCCGAGGAAGGGATCCAGGGGCTCACTGTCCTCAGGCCGAGGGGAACAGCAGGACCACGATGCCGGGAGGGGCGGTCCTTGTTCATTTCCTGCGTAACTTTCTCTTGTTAGTCACCTGCTGCTTTTACCAGTCATCCCTCTCTTCCCCAGACAAGAGGGGGCTGAAGGGAGACACAGAAATCCGGAGAGACGGACTGACCCACGGTGGTGACGGACGTAGTCCCAGAGCCCGTGGACTCCACCAGCCCTGTTCCCCCTGTCGGCATGTGCTCCTTCACCCGGCAAGCTGGGCTCTGCTCCCTCCGGTGCTGCTGGGACAGGCCCTGCCAACCAGCACTGAGCGGGCTCCACTGCTCACCCCCCAGCCCTGGGTTACTGGCAAAGATGGCTGGAAAATGAACAAGAAACCCAACTTAAAACAAGCAAAACCCAAAGCCAAGTGGTCTCCAAAATGGCCAGTTAGCATTTGCCAATGTATGTTTCATGGTGTGGGTGTCACACAGACACACACACACACACACTCACACACACTCAAGACCTTTACATCACATACACCAGAGGAAGACTCAGCTTAGCTGAAGGGGCAGATGCCTTCGCTGCCTGACCTCTGGGAGCGTGAGAGTGTAAACGTGACTCCACAGGGGAGGGCCAGACAGAACCCTCCCAGGAGGAGTATCTCTGAGGATAGGGCAGGGCAGGTCAGTCGCTCAGTTGTGTCCGACTCTGCAATCCCATGGACTGCAGCACGCCAGGCCTCCCTGTCGATCACCAACTCCTGGAGTTCACTCAAACTCACGTCCATCGAGTCAGTGATGGCATCCAACTATCTCATCCTCTGTTGCCCCCTTCTCCTCCTGCCTTCAATCTTTCCCAGCATCAGGGTCTTTTCCAAGGAGTCAGTTCTTCACATCAGGCGGCCAAAGTGATTGGAGTTTCAGCTTCAGCATCAGTCCTTCCAATGAACACCCAGGACTGATTTCCTTTAGGATGGACTGGTAGGATCTCCTTGCAGGCCAAGGGACTCCCTGAGGACAAGCCATCTCGAGTCACTGGGAGCGAGAGCATCCAGAGGGGCATGTGCTCCAGCGTGTGTCTCACATACTAGAGCGGTCCCTTCAGTGGTTCGGACGCAGACTTTTCAGCGACTCCCGCTGAGAACTCAGGACCGCCTGCCAGTCCCAGACGCGTGCACATCTGCGGGGCCGCGGGCCAGGCTCCCGCTGCGCTCTCGCGGGCTTGTACCGCCCTCTCGTGGCTGCGCCTCGGAAGGGCAGCGGGATACGGATGCCAGGGGCTGTGAAAAATCGTCTCTGAGGCCTCCGCCGTGAACGCATAGAGACTCTCAACTGCTTATGCACCGAATTTCAAAAAGATAAAAATATTTCCTTGACTCCACTAGGCAGCGGAGGTACAAGAACAGAAAGGAAAATAAGTTAAATATACTAGAAAGAGTATTTCCGTGACTCACCAGAAACAGTTTCCAGATTGCCTGCTAGGAGACAGTGCTGCTCCGACTGAGAAAGGTGCCTCTAGCGCGGGAGACTCAGAGTAAATATTGCAAATATTAATAGTTAAGGGCTTTGTCGTAACTACTTTGCCTTAGACTATTTTGAGAGGGGCTTCCCTGGTGGCTCAGGGGTTAAAGCATCTGCCTGCATTGCACGAGACCCGGGTTCGATCCCTGGGTCGGGAAGATCCCCTGGAGAAGGAAATGGCAAACCACTCCAGTATTCTTGCCTGGAGAATCCCATGGACGGAGGAGCCTGGCAGGCTACAGTCCACCGGGTCTCAAAGAGTCAGAGAGGACTGAGCGACTTCACTTTCCCTTTCCCTGACAGCTCAGTTAAGAATCCGCCTGCAATGCAGGAGACCCCAGTTCGATTCCTGGGTCAGGAAGAGTCCCCTGGAGAAAGGATAGGCTACTCACTCCAGTATTCTTGGGCTTCCCTGGTGGCTCAACTGATAAAGAATCTGCCTGCAATGTGGGAGACCTGGGTTGGGCGGCTCCCCTGGAGAAGGAAACGGCTACCCATTCCAGTATTTTGGCCTGGAGAATTCCATGGACTGTATAATCAATAGGGTCACAAAGAGTCGGACATGACTATGAGCGCCTTTCGCTTTTAGACAAGGGCTTTGCGGGTCTGTGGGTTGTCATCACGAGCCCTCACCCTGCAGGGCCTCCACCCAGCTTTGCTGTATACCAGTAAAATGTCTGCAAAAGCAGGGGCCTGGCTGGATTTGACCCATGACCCCTGGTCTAGAGCTTCAAGTTACAGGTAAGGAAAACTTGGGGTTGGGGGGTGTCCCTCGGTGCAGGCTGGGGCGGGCAGGCAGAGAGTGCCCAAGGCTGAGAAATGAGGTTCTGACCCAGTGAGAGCAAAGCCAAGTTCCTGGAGCCCCCAGTGTGTCACTCAGCTGGGTGTGGTGGGGGTCAGGGGGGTGAGGGGTGACGAGGAGAGGGCTCAGCTCCGACCCCGGGGAGTCCCTGCAGTTGCCCTCTGACCCACTCCAACACTCAGCCATTCATCCATTCACTCAGGCCTTTGGTGAACCTGCTCACTCCTGCCTCAGGCCTGCCCTCATGGCCGAGCCAGCCCCCTCAGGGCACAGCCATTGTCTTAGAGATGCCCCACAGCCCCGGCTGCCCCAGCAGCCACGCGGGCAGCTCTGGGGTTTTCCTGTTTGCCTTCACGTCTCCCAGGGCATCTGGTCCCGAAGCAGATGCTCAGCATCGTGACCTGACCATACAGCCTGGTGGGGCCAACCCCCCCAGCCACACCACCAGCGTTCCCCCCACACCCAGGATCCACTTGCTTCTGGGCCGGGATGTAGACCAGTGCATCCCAGACAGGTTTTGTTTCTTTTGTTCAGTTCCTCTTGGACTGATACTTCTGAAAAAAAAATCATTAAATATGAAAGCTGGAAAATGTTTTAAAAAAACTCCTATCAGATGTATAATTAGATTAAATGGGCATCAATTCATTTTGCTGCATGTCTGTTAAACTTTCTAAGCTATCAGTCCCTCTCCTTGCCTCCCGATGGGCAGAGAGCAAAGGCCTGTGGCCCCAAGTCTGGAAAGGGCCCTCTGGCTGCTTTGCAAAGCTGTCTGCAGCCGAGTCTGCCGGGGATGGCCGGGGTGGGGCTCCTGAGGTCTGGGGATCTTCATTCTCAGGAGGCACCTTGGAACCCAGGGCCTGGTGCTCTGGTTGAAGTGCTGTGGCTGTGCCTGTCCATGCGATCACTGTCACTGGTGGCTGCTACACCGGTGAGGAGTGTCCCCTCGGGAGTGGCCCTGGGTCACCGGGACCCCTGTCCAGCTGGAGCGCTCAGCACAGCTGCAGATGCACCACTGGGGGGCGCAAAGACCCAGGTCCAGGATAGGGGGCCTCCTACCAGATGGGCGCCTGTTGTGGAGGAGAGCCACACCTCTGGGAGGGGCAGGGAGGCCGGAAGCTGCAGGGGCCTGGAAACCTGAGATGGTCCTGCAAGGCCTGGGCCCCCGGTTCCTGGGAATAGCAGATCGGCATCTCCAGCCCTGGGGGAGCTTGTCTGGACCCCCGATTGAGACCTTTGCCTGTCAGGAGGCTCGGCCAATTCAGCTCTGTGTCCTGTCTCTGTTACAGCCTCTCAGGGAGGGACGGCAAGGTCTGTGGGCCTGAAACCCACAAGTGTGGCTCCATGGCTCCTGGGGGGCCCTGGGATGGAGGAGGCCAGGCTAGGACCCCCCGGTCATCGAGGGCAGGCAGGCGGGTTAGGGTCCAGGGTTCAGGAGTGGGGGTGACCACCTAGCACAGCGGGGAGCAGGGGAAAAACCAAGTCCGGGACGCCGTGCTCAGCAGAGTGAGGAGCATGGGCCCAGGGGAGGGGACCTCGATTTCAGACGGATGAGTGCTGCTTCGCCGGGGCTGCCATGCCTGGTGCCACATGCTGTGGGGCCTCTAGCCTCACAGTCCTGGATGCCAGGGATCCAAACTCCAGGTGACTGAGGGCCACGTTCCCTCTAGACCCGGGCCATCTTCCTGCCTCTTCCAGGTCCCAGTGGAATCTTCCCGGGCATCCCCCGGCTGTGGCTGCATCTCTCCCGTCTCTGCCTCGTTCCCACGCAGCTGTCTCATCCCAGCGTCTCCGTCTCCCCCGTGTGTGCCTCTCTGTCCAAATTCCCCAGGTCTTATAAGGACACTCTGCTGAATTAAGTGTGAAAGTGAAAGTGTTAGTCGCTCAGTCGTGTCCGATTCTTTCTGACTCCATCGACCGTAGCCCGCCAGGCTCCTCTGTCCAGGGGATTCTCCAGGCAAGAATACTGGAGTGGGGTGCCGTTTCCTTCTCCAGGGGATCTTCTCAAGCCAGGGATCAAACACAGCTCTGCCGCACTGCAGGTGGGTGCTTTACCCACTGAGCCACCAGGGAAGCTGGATTAAGGGCCCAATCCAGGAGGACCTCCTCTTCACTAATTCCATCTGCAAGGATCTTGTTTCCATATGAGGTCATATAAGGTCACAGGCACCTGGATTGTCCATGTGGAGCTAGGGTTCTGGGGCCTCTGGCTCATCTGCCAGGCACCATGCACTGAGGCCCCAGCCAATGTGTGCGTCTCTATTCCTGGACATAAAGGGCGCCTTTAAAAAATGTTATTTCTCACTATTATGGGCCACAGTTTAATAAGAAGCAAATCAGCATCAATTAACGAGTAACACTACGCTGAAGGCAAGGGCCAAGTCTTGTCCATCTCTGTGTCTACCCAGGATGCCTTGCAGATCCTCGGGGCCCTCTGAAAGTCAGCGGGCATAGTGGCTTGTCCGAGGCACAGTGGCTGGTTTTAGGGTGAGTCACAGAGGGGTGCTGGGGTGGAAGTGGTCAGGGGCTGACCGAATTGGGATTCTAGCAGAGTTTATGGGTTTTATTCATCCCTTTCCGAGCACATGTTTCATGGCTTAGAGCACGTCCATTGCCTCTGCGATGAAATATGTGAAGTGCAAAGGCTCTCAGCTCCTCCTGTTTCTCGCCCTTCGCAGACAAAAGCTGTAAAATGTTCAGGGCTTGTCGGGAGATTTGTGACATTTGCAGGTCCGGCAGGTGTGAATTAATCCAGCTCTACTTAAGAAAACTGGATTGTCTGCTCGAGCTGTTCAGAATAGCGATTTTTACCTTTTAGAGAAGGATTTGTAAAATCACCTTAAGACTAAAAATGTTTCCTGAAAAATGCCGGAGATGTTTTGAGATTTCTGCATGTAACATATTCACTGCTAATGTTATGCATAACGTTCTTCTCATGGAAACAGATTAATGGGACCACTTGTGAGATTTTGCCAAAGAGGCGTGGAAAAATAGGGAACAAAAAGCAGGTTGGTAACACAGCACAATTGTGGCTTGTGGGAGCTGACTTGGAGTTTTGACCTTGGGCAGCTCAATTTTGTCCTTTTGGACCTCAGTTTGCTCATCTGTCAAATGGAAATGAGCAAATAATGATTCTGTCTCCCGGAACTTTTGTAGTGGAAAGAAAAGATGCTTTGAAGCTATGGAACAATGGCCTAAACCCCAGACAGGACAGAATCTGTGACCATGGCTGCCTTGGTGAAGAAGGAAGGGGAACAGATCCAGGAACTGGGAAGAAAGGAGGCTTCTACCCACATTCTTGGCAATTTTTTGTTTACTTTATGTAAAAATATTAGAAGGGAATGTAAGAGACTTAAAATAACTTTCAGTTCAGGTCAGTTTAGTTGCTCAGTCGTGTCCAACTCTATGCCATCCCATGGACTACAGCATGCCAGGCCTCCCTGTCCATCACCAACTCCCCGAGCTTGCTCAAACTCATGTCCATTGAGTTGGTGATGCCATCCAACCATCTCATCCTCTGTCGCCCCCTTCTCCTCCCACCTTCAATCTTTCCCAGCATCAGGGGCTTTTCCAGTGAGTCAGTTCTTCACATCAGGTGGCCAAAGTATTGGAGTTTCAGCTTTAGCATCAGTCCTTCCAATGAATATTTAGGACTGATTTCCTTGAGGGTGGACTGATTGGGTCTCCTTGCAGTCCAAGGGACTCTCAAGAGTTGTCTCCAACACCACAGTTCAAAAGCACCAATTCTTTGGTGCTCAGCTTTCTTTAGAGTCCAACTCTCACATCCATCCATGACTACTGGAAAAACCATAGATTTGACTAGACGGACCTTTGTTGGCAAGGTAATGTCCCTGCTTTTTAATATGCTGTCTAGGCTGGTCGTAGCTTTTCTTCCAAGGAATAAGTGTCTTTTAATTTCATGGCTGTAGTTATCATCTGCAGTGATTTTTGAGCCCCCCAAAATAAAGTCTTTCACTGTTTCCATTTTTTCCCCACCTATTTCCCATGAAGTGATGGGACCAGATGCCATGATCTTCATTTTCTGAATGTTGAGTTTTAAGCCAACTTTTTCACTCTTTTCTTTCACTTTCATCAAGAGATTCTTTAGTTCTTTACTTTCTTCCATAAGGGTGGAGTCATCTATACATCTGAGGTTACTGATATTTCTCCTGTCAATCTTGACTCCAGCTTGTGCTTCATCCAGCCTGGCGTGTTGCATGACGTACTCTGTGTATAAGTTAAATAAGCAGGGTGACAATATACAGTCTTGACATACTTCTTTCCCTATTTGGAACCAGTCTGTTGTTCCATGTCCAGTTCTAAATGTTGCTTCTTGACCTGCATACAGCTTTCTCAGAAGGCAGGTCAGGTGGTCTGGTATTCCCATCTTTTTAAGAATTTTCCACAGTTTGTTGTGATCCCCATGGTCAAAGGCTTTGGCATAATCAATAAAGCAGAAGTAGATGTTTTTCTGGAACTCTCTTGCATTTTCGATGATCCAGCAGATGTTGGAAATTTGATCTCTGGTTCCTCTACATTTTCTAAATCCAGCTTGAATATCTGAAAGTTCATGGTTCATGTACTGTTGAAGCCTGGCTTGGAGAATTTGAGCATTACTTTGCTAGCATATGAGATGAGTGCAATTGTGCGGTAGTTTGAACATTCTTTGGCGTTGTCTTTCTTTGGGGTTGGAATGAAAACTGACCTTTTCCAGTCCCGTGGTCACTGAGTTTTCCAAATTTGCTGGCATATTGAGTGCAGCACTTTCACAGCATCCTTTTTAAGGATTTGATATAATCAGCTCATCTGGAATTCCATCACCTCCACTAGCTTTGTCCATAGTGATGCTTCCTAAGGCCCACTTCACTTTACATTCCAGGATGTCTGGCTCTAGGTGAGAGATCACACCATCATGGTTATCTGAGTTGTGAAGATCTTTTTTGTACAGTTCTTCTGTGTATTCTTGCAACCTTTTCTTAATATCTTCTGCTTCTGTTAGGTCCATACCATTTCTGTCGTTTATTGTGCCCATCTTTGCATGAAACATTCCCTTGGTATCTCTAATTTTCTTGAAGATATGTCTAGTCTTTCCCATTCTATTGTTTTCCTCTATTTCTTTGCATTGATCACTGAGGAAGGCTTTCTTATCTCTCCTTGCTCTTCTTTGGAACTCTGCATTCAAATGGCTGTATCTTTCCTTTTCTCCTTTGCCTTTCGCTTCTTTGCTCAGCTGTTTGTAAGGCCTCCTCAGACAACCATTTTGCCTTTTTCGCATTTCTTTTTCTTGGGGATGATCTTGATCCCTGCCTCCTTCCTGTACAATGTCACGAACCTCTGTCCATAGTTCTTCAGGCACTCTCTCTATCAGATCTAAAACCTTGAATCTGTTTGTCACTTCCACTGTATAGCCATAAGGGATTTGATTTAGGTCATACCTGAATGATCTAGTGGTTTTCCCTACTTTCTTCTATTTAAGTCAACTTGGCAGTAAGTTCATGATCTGAGTTCATGATCTCAGCCAGTCAGTACCCAGTCTTGTGTTTGCTGACTGTATAGAGCTTCTCCATCTTTGGCTGCAAAGAATATAATCAATCTGATTTCGGTATTGGCCATCTAGTGATGTCCACGTATAGAGTCTCCTCTTGTGTTGTTGGAAGAGGTACTTTATGGAGATATTATTAACATACCATACAACTCACCCACTGAAAATGTACAGTTCAATGGTTTTTAGTATATTCACACAGAGGTGAAACTATCACCACAATTTTAGAAAATTTTCACAATCTCACAAAGAAACCTTGTACCCTTGATGGAGGACTCCTCGATCTTCCTGTCCCCACTCCCAGCTCTAAGGGACACTGGTCTTCTTTCTGTTTTTCCTGATCTCTCTGTGGTGTGAACATCACATATGGATGGAATTTGACAGCACGTGGATTCTTATGTCTGCAGTCCTCACTGAACATCATGCTTTCACGGCCTGTTCATGTTGCAACAGATGTCAGTACTTCAGTCCTTTCTATGGATGAATACTATTCCGCTGCATAGGTACGCATTTTGTTTAGTAAGCCCCAATTTCCGGGGCTTTTCAGAAAAAAACACAGCTACCTTTGCGTCTCCAGTCTGCTCAAGTTCGCCATGCCCTCCACTAATGAATGGGTCCGAAGAGCCCATGTTCATCAGCTTAGGCTGCTAACAAAGTACCACATTCTGGGGGCTCAAACAGCAGACATGTCGTTCTCCCAGATCGGGAGGCTGGAGTCCAAGGTCAAGGTCCCTGCAGACTCAGCTCCTGGTGGGGACTCACGTCCTGGTTTCCAGACAGCAGCTTGCTGACGTCCTGGCCTTTCCTCAGCGCATGCTCACAGAGGGACAGACAGAGCTGAGTCCTCATCATTTTCCTTAAGGATCCTGATCCATCAGGAGGGCCTGGCCTCGGGACCTCATCTAAATCACTCAGATAAGTAAGCAGAATGAGATTGCTGAATCACATGCATAATATTTTTAAAAAGCAACTTTGTTCTCTGTAGTGATGTACTATTTGCTTTCCCACGAGCAGTGGCGGAGCGTTCCGCTTGCTCTCCTCCATCTTTGCCAACATGTGCTATTGTCTCCTGTTTTGTGTCCCTGTGGACCGCAGCGCTCCAGGCTCCTCTGTCCTCCACTATCTCCCGGAGTTGGCTCAAATTTATATCCATTGAGTCTGCTCCGCCTCAAAGCCCACGTACAAGTACCATCCTGTTGGGTTTAGGAATTCGACATAAGAACCTGGAGAGATGTAAGCATTTAGCCCCCAAAAGAACTTTACCAAAAGAATGTGGGAAGCTTTCAAGGTCATCCTGGGAGATACCTCTTGCCACTGGGGACTGTAGCAGATAAACACAGGAGGCTGTTTACAGATACAAATACTACCGATAAACATCCAGAGCAGCCACTGCCGGCATCCAGCTAACAGTGACGAGGCCAGACCATCCCTCATCCTGGTGAACTCCCTCCACAGTGGGGGTGACCTTCATCTTTTTATCCTTCCAGCTTTGCCATGAGACTCAGACTCAACAAGCTGTGCAGCTCAGATTTTACTTTTATTCTATGATTCTGGTTATGACACTTAGACATATAGACCCTGTGATCAGTGACCTGATTTTCCTCACTTCCTGTTCTCTGCCTTTTTTATTTTATTCATTCATTTCTTTTTTTTTTAACATTTATTTATTTTTGGCTGCGCCGGATCTTTGTTGCTGTCCACACGTTTCTCTCGCTGCAGCAAGCAAGCTTCTCGTTGCGATGGTTTCCCTTGGTTCAGAGCATGGGCTTCAGGCTCTCAGGCCTCGGTAGTTGTGGCTCACAGGTTCTGGAACGCAGGCTCAGAAGTCGTGGGGCACAGACTTAGCTGCCCTGTGGCATGCGGAATTTTCCCTGACCAGGGCTCAAACCTGTGTCCCCTGCCTTGGCAGGTGGATTCTAAACCACTGGACCACCTGAGGAGTCCTCTGCCTTTTTAAAAAGAATGAAAGAATGTTGGTCGTCATTTCCAAATATGAAAGTAACCCATGCCAACTGTAGGAACCACAGGAGAATGTAAGAGAAAATAAAACCCAGTGCTTCCCCCCATCAGGAGCGATATCCCGATCAACAGGAGAGCTCCTGCCTATTCCACACATTATTTGTACATATTTTCTTCTCAGTCATCACTTTCAGTGGCTTCATTACATCCCATGATGTGGATATAATTACATTTTACATGTTTCCAACCCCCAGAATTGTCAGTGTCTGGAAAAACAGAGAAAGACATGGCCATCCATTTCTGAGGCTTTTTAAAGACATAGATTCCCACTTACATCTTGGAAACTGTCTAACCTTCCTTTTCAAATATTGTTCCCATAGAGTTCTGTGTTCTGGTCAAAACTATTTTTATCACAGTAGCAAGATGTTACAGAGACATTACTTTGCGGACAAAGGTCCGTCTCGTCAAAGCTATGGTTTTCCCAGTAGTCATGTATGGATGTGAGAGCTGGACTCTAAAGAAAGCTGAGTGGTGAAGAACTGATGCTTTTGAACTGTGGTGTTGGAGAAGATTCTTGAGAGTCCCTTGGCCAGCACGGAGATCCAACCAGTCCATCCTAAAGGAAATCAACTTCGAATATTCATTGGAAGGACTGATGCTGGAGCTAAAGCCCCAATACTTTGGCCACCTGATGTGAAGAACTGACTCATTAGAAAAGACCCTGATGCCAGGAAAGATTGAAGGCAGGAGGAGAAGGGGATGGCAGAGGATGAGATGGTTGAATGGCATCACCTACTCAGTGGACATGGGTTTGAGCAAACTCTGGGAGATAGTGAAGGACGGGAAAGCCTGGAGTGCTGCAGTCCATGCGGTTGCAAAGAGTCAGACACGACTGAGGGACTGAACAACATCAAAGGAAAATGTTATCTGCCTTTTGAACTAGGTTGATAACTTGCACTGGTGGGTAAAATTGCTTGCACCTTGTCACAAATCAGGGGCTTCCCTGGTGGCTCAGATGGTAAAGAATCTGCCTGCAATGCGGGAGACCGGGGTTCGTTCCCTGGGTCGGGAAGATCTCCTGGAGAAGCTAATGGCTACCCACTCCAGTATTCCTGCCTGGAAAATGCCATGGACAGAGGAGCCGGGCTGTGGTCCACTGGGTAGAAAAGAGCTGGGCACTGAATGACTAACACTTTCACTTTGGCCCAAATCAAGACATACTCATCAAGCCGCCAGATGGTGGGAGGTTGAGGGGGGTCGGTTCTAGTTAGGAACACCTTGGATCAAAACAGAAATCTGCACACAGTGTGTTTGCTACGTATGGAAGCACGGTGATTGTCTCCAGGAAAAGCACTTGTGAACTCAGCTGAATTGTGAAGGAAACTTATTGCCTTTTTCATGCAACTCCATTCGATTCAAAAGAATGACTGACAAGCTGTGGAGTATTTGGCAACATTTTCTCAAAAATGAATAAAGTGAGTCTGTCACTTTAGGGAAAACAACTGACAGTATTTGTTGCCAATGATACAATCTGAGCTTTCGAGCAAAGATTCGAATCCTGGAAAACTTGTATCTGCCATCCTGAGCTTACCAGCTTCCCAATCTTTACAGACCTTTCCGATGAGATAGATGGTAAAATTAACAAATGTGAGTTTTCAGTATTTATAATGAACGTGTCAACATTTGGAAGATCTGTGTAAGTCAGCGAACCAGTATTTTTTAAGTCATCAATATGTGATGTTAGAAAAGCATGCATGCTTAAATGATCCAGGCACGCTAGACAAGAGACCAGTGCGAAGAACACACCGTGTTAAGGTAGCAGAGAAGGGAAAATTCACTCCCATGGTTTTAGACTCCACATTGCATCTGACCTTAAAGCAAAGACACATAAAGGCCCATAAAACACCCCACTCTGTCCGTATCTGCATGTGAGGCTAAATTTTCTTCAACCATGACAGCTGATGGCAGATGGCAGAGCAGACAGAAGGATCTAGCCGTTTTCTGTTAAGTCAGACGTTGTAGAGATCCACAAAAATACAAAAGAATGCCACTCTTCTCTCTAAATTACTTTCTGTTTTTAGAAATAGCTATTTTTCTTTAAAACGTGTTGTTTATATTAACATGTAATGGATTTATTTTTCAATAAATGAAAGACGAACACTTAGCAGCTTTAATTTCTAATATGCTATTGACAGCACCGGCCCACATGAAGAAAAGCTCTGTAGGGTTCTCAAGCAATCTGTGGACACTTTAAGGGGTCCTCCTGAGCCCAGACGGTTTGCTCTTCAGCCACGAGCATCTTGAACGCCACTGGTCTCTACTGTCCTCTGAAAAAGGGAAGCATCATCTCTCTGGTTATCAAAATTCTCTACAAGATTTTATTTAATGGAAGACATCCAGGGTGGCCAAATTTTCCTAAAGGTATTAAGCTAGATGTTTACATTCACTGGGCAGTGTTGGGAGTAGCAGTTTACCAGTTAACTGACTTGGGTCATATTATAGCCAAAGAAACCTTCCATAGGCATCGCATTCACAGCAGGGCCTGAGACACACGTGGGTTGGGACTCTCAGTAAAAAGCCAGAGCTCCCAGACACATGACCTTGGAACTGCCTCAACAGTATACCACCAGCTCCAGGGCACTTATTTGTCAGTAAAAAATGGAGGACTCTGGAAATTAGGAATCTGTTTCAAACAAACCTCATTTTTTTCAAAAGAATAACTTTTTCATATTCTGTTAAGTATACTTGATTGTCATCATCATTCACTCATTGTCCCTTTTCCGAGGTTCTTGCGCATGCTTTTCCTTTTTTAAATGTATTTTATTGAAGTGTAGTTGATTTACAATGCTGTGTTAATTTCTGCTGTACGCTGTGTATCACTTTTGCTGCTAGTGATTCAGAGATATCTCTATATATATTTATATATTATATATTTATATATTATATTTCATATATTTATATATATATATATATTTATATTATATTTCATGTTCTTTTCCATTAGGGTTTATCACAGGATATTGAATACATCTCCCTGTGCCCTACAGTAGGACCTTGTAGTGTATCCATCCTGTCTATGCTAATCTGCATCAGCTAATCTCAATCGCTCATCACCCCTCCCCCGCTCTCCTCCCCCTTGGCAAATACAAGTCTGGTCTGTGAGTCTGTTTCTGTCTCGTTCATAGGTTAATTTGCGTCACATTTTAGATTCCGCATATAAGTGATGTCATGTGATATTTGTCTGTCTCCACCTGCCTTACTTAGTAGGATAATCTCTGGGTCCATCCATGTTGCTACAGATGGCATTATTTGACTTTTCTTAGGCAAATGCTGAAAGGAACGTTTCAACATCACCATACAGCAAAGTAAGACCCCTGCATGAAAGGCTGATCATGTCCTCATGGAATATAACAGCAGCAGAATTCACAAAAAATACTGATAGAAATGTCCTCTCAGAAACACTTACCGTGCATCCTGTACTTGGAACCTTGACCTGTTCACATTTTCTTATGCAAATGTTTCTTTAAACAATGAGCTGAATGAAATTAAGAAAAAAGAAACAAAGGATCTTAAATCTCCTTCTACCCTTTTATTTCTTTTCAAATGAGGAAACAGAGACATGAATCTCTCGAGTTCCTAGATCTGAGCTTCCCTGGCTTTCCATGATGTGACCAGCGGATTAGATTATATCTTCTCTAAGGTCCAGAATTCGGGGTGGAGTGAAGGCCAGGTCTTTCTCAGGGGAACATTCCCAATTAGTTCAGGTTCTCCTTCAAGACGCTCCCAGAGTTTCTGCTTGAAAGCCTCATCAGGTCTGACTCCATGTCCATCCAGCTGGGTTCCCAGCTCCTGTCTCCGGTCTTAAATGGACTAAGTGCGTGCATGCTCAGTCATGTCCGACTCTTTACAACCCTATGGACTGCAGCTCACTGGGCTTCTCTGTCCGTGGGACCCTCCTTGGCAAGAACACTGGAGTGGAATGCCATTTCCTTTTTCAAGGGGTCTTCCTGACCCGGGGATCGAACCTGTGTCTCTTGTGTCTTCTGCACTCGCAGGTGGGTTCTTCACCACTGCGCCACCTGGGAAGCTCTCAATTGACCAAGTGCTCAGTAACTGTTTGTTCACCAAGTCCTCACTGAGACCCAGGTCTCAACACAAAAAGCGTGTGCTTTCTGCACTTTACCCCCTGCCGTCAACAGAACACGTAACCTCTGCTTAGCACAGTGATGGAGCCATCAAGAAGCTTGTCTGTCTTAAGATAAAGATCATAAAGATAACACCGGTGAAAACAGTCAGCTTTTTAAGTCGCAGGAAGATGATTAAGCACGTCAAGGATCCAGCCCACTCAGCTGACCCTAAGGGTCACATACCAGGAGGACGCCTGATGGTGGCCAGGGCCCAGTGCTTGAATGCACACCTGGGACTTCGTGCAATGCTTTGATACACACACAAGAGGCCACCTGGAGGTGATCAGCCCCAGGCTGCATGTCTGCACTGGAATCTCTTTCTGCTCAGTTTCTCCCTTGCTTTGGGATGGCGGACACAACGTTTCACTAGTGTAAGCCTCAGTCCTCATCTGTGAAATGGGTTAATTCTAAACCAGTACCCAATTTTGCTGGGTTTCCAAAAAGTGGGCTGTGGCCCAATTCCTGGAAATCTCCACCCCTTCAAAATAGTTGGGATAATCCTCCTGCTCATTAGCCTATGAAGTTACCCAGCTCGTAAAAGCTAGCCACGCCACATTTCGAGGCCTCACTCGCCCTCTGCGATGGCCCACACTCTGCTCTGGAGCGTGTTTCCCTCTGAATAAATCCACTTCTTACCTATCACATTTTCTCACTGAATTCTTTCTGCAATGAGACATCAAGAACCTGCGCTTCATTAGATCCTGAAACCAGGTCTGTGATCTCGGAGGACCCTGGCTTTTGTCTGGGTTTGAGTCCCAGCCACGTGGGTTAGCATCCCAATCTGAGGTATCTGGTTTCAGCAGGATCCACTGAACTCTCTCCTGCAGGGTGTTTAGGGGAAGCAGACACAGACAGGCAGTGATGTCTGCGCGGCCACACTTTTCTGGAAGCCCCACCATCGGTGCGCTGAATTAGAAAGGCAGAACCCTCCCTTCCAGAAGAGAGATGCCTGAGCTGACCTTTGGGGGAAGTGTCCTGCTTCAGGCCAGCCAGAGGGGCAGAGGAAAGAGTCAAGGTGAAAAATTCTGTCTACCCCTTGTGGTGAGCAGTGGGAGGTGGAGGCGCGAGAGATGCCTGTTTTTAAGTTCCTCTAAGTGAGCAGTCAGAAAAGACAACGTATTTCGAGCTGCATCTTTATTTGTGTGGTTGTTGTTCAGCTGCTCAATCGTGTCTGACTCTTTGCAACCGCGGGGACTGCAGCACGCCAGGCTTCTCTGTCCTTCATTATCCTTGCTCAGACTCACGCCCATTGAGTCGGTGATGCCATCCCACCGTCTCATCCTCTATCACCCCCTTTCCTCCTGCCCTCAGTCTTTCCCAGCATCAGGGTCTTTTCTAATGAAGTCAGTTCTTCACATCAGGTGGCCTAAGTATTGGAGCTTCAGCTTCAGCATCAGTCCTTCCAATGAATATTCAGGGTTGATTTCCTTTAGGATGGACTGGTTTGCTCTCCTTACTGTCCAAGGGACTCTCAAGAGTCTTCTCCAGCACCATAATTAGACAGCATCGATTCTTTAGCGCTCAACCTTCTGGTTCCTCCCTATAGCTCAGATGGTAAAGAATCTTCCCATGATGTGGGAGACCTGGGTTCGATTCCTTGGGTGGAAAGATCCCCTGGAGTAGGGAATGGCAACCCACTCCAGTATTCTCGCCTGGAGAATCCCATGGACAGAGGAGCCTGGTGGGCTACAGTCCATAGGATCTCAGAGAGTCGGACAAGACTGAGTGACTGACACTTACTTAGCCTTCTTTATGGTCCAACTCTCACATCTGTACATGACTACTGGAAAAGCCATAGCTTTGACTATACAGACCTTTGTGAGCAAAGTAATGTCTCTGCTAAACATTTAAGCACTTTGAAAATGAAACTTCCATGTTCTGAAGCCTGTCACAAGGACAAAATTCATTTATCTTTTTGGTAGCTAGGACGTGGTCTGGAATTCTCAGTGATGCTCTAAGGATGATCAGTCCGTGGGTGGCGTGAGGCCGCGGTGCAGGACGGGCAGGGAGCAGCCTGGGCTGGGCTGACATTCCTTGCGTGCAAAATTGCCTTCACGGCATGGAATGCTCCACAGACTTCCCAGGTCTCAGTTCCTCCTTGGGTTCAGCTTTAATAATCCAGTGACCCAGGTCAGCATGACTAACCGGGGCTTACTTTCTATTTTAAGAAAGCACAAAGTCCTGAGGTCGCTGGCTGCCGCTTGGTCTGGGTGTGCCTGGGAGGGTCATGCTGGGGGGACCCCACCCTCTCCGGTCAGGCAGAGGATGTACTTGAAGCAAGTTGAATCTGTTTCACCTTTTTGTTCTGAATGAACCAGATCCGGGTCCCCTGTGAGGCACACAGATGTGGAAATGAGGGGCTGAGCCCCATGGGCAACGCCACGAAGGCCATGTGTCCTGCTGGGCAGGGCTCAGGGGCAGGGACCCCTTCCTTAGTCCCTGATCTCCACCCCTAGCCTCCACCCTCAGCCTCCACCTCCAGCCTCCACCCTCAGCTTCTACCCTCACTCAGATGCAGACACATGTTTGTGGAACAGAAGCAAATACTGGTTAAGAAAAAAAAAAAAAGAACAAGGCCCTGGAGACCTGTGCTTCTTGTCTCTGCCACTTGCCAGCTTCGGATGCCTGGGCAAGTTTACTAACCTCCCTGGGTTTAAGTTGTTTGTGGCTTGTTGACAGAATGAAAGAATTATTAACATAGTTGCTAAAGAGGAACAGGCTCTAGCTTTTGCAATCGCCACCACTCTGCCTGCTCCCGGTTCCGTGGGGAGGGGCCAGGCTGTCAGTTATCAGACCTCTTTACATCCCTCATCGCAGTTCATTCTCACGTCTCTGAGAGCAAAGCTGCTACTACTGTGATCCCATTTCACAGATAATTAGAATGAGGCCTGCTGAGATTAACTTCTCCAGTCCAGGCACCCTGACTGTAGACTTCCTCTGCTCAATCCCACACTGGTTGCCATTTCTATTATTAATTACTTATTGTTTTTTCATCCTGAGAAAACAAAAGCTCAGAGAAGTGGATGGCTTTGCTGGCTTCTCGTGGCTAGCTATGAGATATCAGTTCAGTTCAGTCGTGTTCAACCCTTTGTGACCCCATGGACTACAGCACACAAGGCCCTCCTGTCTAACAGTTTTGCCAAGAGAACGCACTGGTCATAGCAAACATCCTCTTCCAACAACACAGGAGAAGATTCTACACATGGATATCACAAGATGGTCAATACCAAAATCAGATTGATTATATTCTTTGCAGCCAAAGATGGAGAAGCTCTATACAGTCAGCAAAAACAAGACCGGGAGCTGACTGTGGCTCAGATCATGAACTCCTTATAGCCAAATTCAGACTTAAATTGAAGAAAGTAGGGAAAACCACTAGAACATTCAGGCATGACCTAAATCAAATCCCTTATGATTATACAGTGGAAGTAAGAAACAGGTTTAAGGGACTAGATCTGATAGACAGAGTGCCTGATGAACTATGGACAGAGGTTCGTGACATTGTACAGGAGACAGGGATCAAGACCATCTCCAAGAAAAAGAAACACGGAAAGGCAAAATGGCTGTCTGAGGAGGCCTTACAAATTGCTGTGAAAAGAAGAGACACAAAAGGCAAAGGAGAAGAGGAAAGATGAGATGTCAGAGGAGTCTACAAATGGAGTCTCCAATTGTGTCCCTGTGTCCTGGGGGAGGAGGGGTTTGGGGTGAGGACAGAGGTTGAGGACCAGACCGCAGACCGCAGACCGCAGCCCCAGCTGCTAGGGAGGCATCAGCACATTCATTAGCAACTTTCTCTAGTATTGCTATCATAGCCTCTATGTTCTTATAAAGTGGAAGAGCACAGTATTCTATATGGTAACCTAGCTCATTATAACAAGACTACGTGTGTTGATTGGAGGTACTACGACGATCCCTGAAACATTCAAGTTTCATAGAACCATTTGGACCCCTGCCAAATAATGTTTCAGCTGGTTCCGTTAACATGAAAGTAAGAGAACGCACATTTGTTAAACAGGTTTAGAACAGCAAGGCTTTCCAGGTGGCACCCTTGGCCGGGGGACCTATGCATACTGTGCCCTCTGGAGTGGGGGACCTGGGTGCTGTGGTTGGGAAAGCCTGGAGGGGCTCAGGGACCAAGGAGCCTGGCTCCTCTCCAAGCTAGAGTTTCCGATTCCGAACTGACTCTAGACATCCTCCCCCACACATCCTCTCCCACGCACGCCAGGCCTGCATGAGGGTCCAGGCTGTAGAAAGCCATCCGATTAGATCACTAAGAACCTGGCTTCAGATCTGCACTCAGTGGCTGCTTTCTGGGACGAAGAAGATGGTCTCAGGGTGGATAAGGGCAGGAAGGAGAGCCTCTTCTGGAAATTGGTAGGTGTCTGCCTACACTTTGCAGAATAGCCAGTTTCCAGGGCTTCCAAGAGGCCAACCAGAAAGCAAGAGGCTGCCGACGTCTACCTGTGTGGCTATGAACCACACACAGGGGCACCAATACAGCACCTGGGGCTGGCTGCACGATGGTTATTTAGACCCAGAGAAGTGTCAGATCCAAGGAGACAACTCCAATCCACAGGCTTTGGTGAGATGATCAAAAGAAATTGTGATGCTGATGGTCAAGCTAACCTGGATTACCTGGTCTTCTCCCAGCATGCTTTGTAAGCATCAGCTCATTAGAGAAATCCCATCCCTTTGACATTCATTAGCAACTTTCTCTAGTATTGTTATCATAGCCTCTATGTTCTTATAAAATGGAAGAGCACCGTATTCTATATAGTAACCTAGCTCATCATAACAGGACCGCGTGTGTTGATTGGAGGTCCTACGACAATCCCTGAAACATTCAAGTTTCATAGAACCGTTTGGACCCCTGCCGAATAATGTTTCAGCTGGTTCCGTTAACACAAAAGTAAGAGAATGCGTGTTTGTTAAGCAGGTTTAGAACAGCAAGGCTTTCCAGGTGGCTCAGGGGTAAAGAATCCACCTGCAGTGCAGGAGACGGTGTGATCCCCAGGTCGGGAAGATGGAGAAGGAAATGGCAGCCCACCCCTTATGGAGTGGGGAGTTCCCTGAGCAGCGGAGCCTGGCGGGGTGCAGTCCACGGGGTCACAAAAGAGTCAGACACGAGTGAGCAACTTATCAACAGGAGAGCAGCAGAGCATTACTCAGTGGCACCTTCTCCCTGAAAATAAAGCCCCTCACTGTTCCACGGACAGGAGGCCGGGGCAAGAGGCCAGGACTGGGCCTTACAAGAGCGGCTGAGACTGTGAAGAGGCAGCTGGCCTGGTTGTTCCTTAAGAAGTGAGTGAAGTGAAAGTCGCTCAGTCATGTTTGACTCTCTGCGACCCCATGGACTGTATAGCCCATGGAATCCTCCAGGCCAGAATACTGGAGTGGGAAGCCTTTCCCTTCTCCAGGGGATCTTCCCAACCCAGGGATCGAACCCAGGTCTCCTGCATTGCAGGCGGATTCTTTACCAGCTGAGCCACAGGGCAAGCCCAAGGTTTTCACTGAATACCCATTGGCTTCTTTACCTTCTACCTTCAGCGGTGATAGGGGAGCCTGTCTCTTCATTCCCTAACCATGAGCTGTGGTTCCACTCACCTGATTTTCCTATGTCTTAAATATTTCCGCAAATCCATGTATGATCTGAGGAGTGAGATAGCTTGTCCTCTAAAGACACCAAACTCTGTTCAAACGCTGAGATGAGTAAATGCAGGCTTCACCTCTTGCTGTGTCCTTTGCACAAATGTTATACATGAAATGAGAAGCAATTATTACCCTTAGCTTCCTTGTTACTTGTCCCCATTATTAAAATCTGAAATAAAGTTCACGCCACCAAAGAACATAGATGTTTTAGCTTCAAAGAACTTAGAACATTTTCACTGAGGTTGATATTTTTAATACATTCAGTTTCACAATAGGTTAACTTATTAGAATTATTAGAATAAGTTATTAGAATTATAATTTTGACTTTGTAGAACTTGGGGGTGGGAGGTTATGGAGAACTGACTTTTCAAAGAGTGAACATAATTTTGTGGCTAAGTACACATTTCACAGGGAATTTTGACTGCTTTTTAAATATCTGTCTTGACTGTTCAACAATGATCTCCCTGGGGGCGGGTACCTGGCTTAGCAAGGTGTTAACCACATTGCAGGTATGCAGTGCTTCTCGAAGGAAAACGATGTTATTTCCAGGGCAGATTGTTCATCTCTGTTAGTTTCCTAAAGGATTTTACCTTCTGTCCAGAGAACTGCTGCTTTGTAAATTACACTACGGGAATTCTGTTCCCTTAGGCTCTAGTTCTATCACAATGTGAAAGGTGATTATTTCAGAATCCTGACATCATTGACCCGGCTAAAGTGTAGGATATGCAAGTCTAAAAGATTCCCAAAGTGATTTTCTGAGAGAATATCCTACAGGTAAAGTAGGCCAAATCCATCTGGTGTTTTTAAAAAAATATTCCAGGTCACCCACTGTCCTCTCGTGAGCCATGAACTAGTTCCATCCACCTGTGCAATCCATCACTGCGCTGTGCCCCTGCCCTGGCCCTGACTCAGGATATACCTGAAAGTCACAGAACCAGACCCCACTGCTTGCTGAGCCTCCAGCCACCAGGAGTCTGCGATGGGTGATGCTCCCTCACCTGTGTCGGGGACACTGCAGCAGCCGAGCAGAGCGTCGGCTGAAGGGGGTTTCAGAACTCGCCAAAATATGACATTTCTATTTTGACTGAACTAACCACAGTCTTTTAAACAAAAATATATTTAACCTTCTTAGCATGAGGCTATGGAGCTATAATTTCCATCTTTCCTTGATCTTCTTCCTTCCTCGTCTTTTCCCTGCCAAAAGTCCACCTTGGAAACTCAAAACTGAATGTCAGCCTCTCTACCCAGCACTGGGTTTAAGTTAGATCAGAGGCGGAGGGTCCAGAAGTCCAGGTCGCACACCCCTAAGTCTCTCCTTCCCTTCTAACACCCGGCCTAGGAAAAACAATTTCTGGATCCCTCCTTGTCTGCAAGTCTCCATTCACAGGGTGGAAGCAAAATGCGTGGTCCCTCCTGTGGGGAATGAGGTCACAGGTAGCAAAGTGCTTTGAGGCGAGGCGTGTAACACAAGCCTTTATTACTTAAGAGAGTGAGGCCAGGTCAGAAGGTCGACAGGCTCACAATCATGGCCCTGCTTTGAACACGACGCGGACCGCCGAGCTTTCTTCTTCACCTTCCCCACCCTCACGGGAAGCGTCCTTTGTCAAGGATGCATCATTTATGAAGAACATAGTGTCGTGAGATGTGAAAACTGTCCCCGAGTGACGGTCAGACAGGGCCACACTTTTCCCTGCTGATGACTCAGCCACACCAGCCAGTTACTGCTCTGAGAGCTGGCGTTCAACAGGAGACCTAGCCACCAAACGAGGGCACAGACTTCAGAATAGAATTCCATCCCTTGGGGCAGACTCCATGGGCTTTCTCTGCTCCTGCTTCCGCTGGTATCTGGCCTTCTGGTAGAAGATGATGATGACCGCAGTGACCACATTTAGGAGGATGACCAGCAGGGTGAGCCAAAACGAGTATCCATAAGTGTGGGACGTCCCTTGTTGAGTGGCAGCTGGATAGAGCGGATACAGCCTCTGGGCCAGCTCTTCTGAGAGACGATTGGACTGCGTGTTCCCCACAAAGAGCACCATGGTTATGAATGTGAAGGATGCTGAAGGGAAGAAAGAGTTTGTAAATAACATGGTGGTATATTTCAATGAATATTTTTATTTTTAAGATTTTTTTATTGGAGGGTAGTTGCTTTACAATGTTGCATTAGTTTCTGCTGTACAATGAAGTGAGTCGGCCCCATGCGTACATATGCCCCCTCCCTCTTGGACCTCCCGCCCCCCTACCCCAACTCCACCCTCTAGGTCACCACAGGGCCTTGAACCGACTTCCTGTGCTATAGAGCAGGCTCCCCCCAAGCTGTCTGTTTTGCACACGGTGGCGTGTATGTGTCCGTCCTAGTCTCCCCATTCCTCCGACCCTCCCTTCCCCCACTGCGTCCCCAAGTCTGCTGCCTATGTCTGCGTCTCTATTTCTGCCTTGGAAATACTTTCATCTGTTTTCCTGGATTCCACATATAGGCGTTAATGTACATTTTTAAGGTCACTTTTTTTCCCTTTATCAAACATGCGCACTGTGGGCTTTCACTGAACGTCTACACTGGGATTTACTCTCTTCTCCACATTAGGGAGAAGGTAAAAGAAATAAAAGACGCACGCTAGACTCTAGACCCCAAAAGCTAGCAATAACACAGGGCAGCTGTGACCAGGAGCAAACATTCAGCTCAAGCCCTTTCGGAACGAGTTGAACCCTGCCCGCTTCCCAGAGCGATGAACTGAGCCTGCGCGCTGCATAAGCGATGGGACAAGTGATTGATCACGGGGGTCGACAGGACAACTGTCTAGAGAGGACCAGTGTGGTGGGGAGGCCGAGGCAAGACGAGAAAAACAGCCAGCCCAAACATCTATCCATTGTGATGCACGGTGAGCATCCTGGTCTGGGAGACACAAGTCCAGCTGATGGGGAGGGGTCTGGAGGGTCCTGAGCACAAGATACAGAGGCTGAGCCCACCTGGGAAGCTCTGGGGACCCACCAGCCTGGCAACTGGGGTCTCATTCAACCCATAACAGGGGGCAGCGTTTAACCAGGAAGGCTCTCTTTAGAAAGTGAGTGAAAGTCATTCAGTTGTGTCTAACTCTTTACGACCCCATGGACTATACAGTCCATGGAATTCTCCAGGCCAGAATCCTGGAGTGGGTAGCCTTTCCCTTCTCCAGAGGATCTTCCCAACCCAGGGATTGAACCCAGGTCTCCCACATTGCAGGTGGATTCTTTACCAGCCGGGCCACAAGGGAAGCCCAAGAATACTGGAGTGGGTAGCCTATCCCTTCTCCAGCAGATCTTCCCAACCCAGGAATCGAACCGGGGTCTCCCACACTGCAGGCAGATTCTTTACCAACTGAGCTATGAGGGAATCCCTCTTTAGTAAACTCATCCTTTATTATTCACAATGTCCTGCACTAGAGAACCTTTCTTAGTCTTGGCTTTGGAAAGCCCCCTTGGCTTCAACCATGGTTCTGGAGTCAGAGAGAGCAGGGTCAAGGCCTCCAGCCGCAAGTCTTGGGAGATGCGCTCAGCTGCTCTGAACCTCGATCTTCATCTTCCAAAGGTGGGGAGCTACAAACCCCGAGGAGTTTCGAGGCTGTGTGGGGCTATGGGGGTTGCCGGGGGAGGAGTTTCCTTTCGCGGTCAGGAGAATATCCTAAAATCAACCGTGTATTCTGCGAATACACTGGAAATCACTGAATGGCACCCTTAAATGGGTAGACTGTATGGTATGGGAGTCATATCTCAATAGATTGTTCAAAAAGGCAGAGGAAGGAGGGTCAGAAGGCGGCTGTGCTGGATTTGTGATGAGCCGTCCAGTGGAGTCAGGCTGACTGTGCTGGGCGGCCATCCAGGAGTCCCCAGGACGGAGGTCCAGACCGACACACACTCTCTGACTCTTCCTCTGCTGACGTTTACCCAAAACTAGGAGGACATTCAGCACCCAACATGCCCTGCCCATAACCCACACCCAGGACCAGCCCTCCAGAGGCCCTAATTAGAGGGCTTCTGGGTGAGGCGTTTTTATTCCCCTTGAGGACAGTCTTTCATCTTCAACATAATGCATTTATTTCTTAATAATAACAGGAGTGGGAGTGCACGAAGCCCCTCCCCTCTGCGCTGTGTGTCTCACACCCCGTAATTATCCCTCATTCTGCTCTTGGGAAGTTTCTTCTAAAAGCTTTAGTCAGAAAGGAGCAAAACCCAGAAATGGGCTACACACTGTTCTCTGAAGTGGATGCTCACGACTTTGACTTAAACCACGAGGGCACCTGCCAATGGACACAGATGCTGAGCTGAGCCCCCAGCGGAAGGGGACACCGCTCACTGCCTGCTTCTGTGGTTCCTGGGACAGAAGGTTTACGGGGCCTGGAGGGAGCCCTGTGGCAGACGGAGGAGCCCCCAAGGGCTCAGGGCGCTGGCCTTCCACCCCCCTGGCCTGTCCCCGTGGGCGTGGGATGTGCCGATTACAGATAATGATCCCTTATTAGGGCAGTCACCTTGAAAGTGAAAGTGAAGTCGCTCAGTCGTGTCTGACTTTTTGCAGCCCATGGACTGTAGCCTACCAGGCTCCTCTGCCCATGGAATTTTCCAGGCAAGAGTACTGGAGTGGGTTGCCAATTCCTTCTCCAGGGGATCTTCCCAACCCAGGAATCGAACACAGGTCTCCCGCATTGCAGGCAGACGTACCATCTGAGCCACCAGGGAAGCCCTTAAAATTCCTGGCTCTGACACTGAAGCGTTAGGTGGTTTTCCAATAGAGTTCCTCATTCAAGTGAAATCATATTCCATGCCCATTGGCATTGAATTTCAACAGAGATATGCAACGATTTGTTTTAGAGCTTGAACAACTGAACAAGGACCTAAACAGTTTTGCATAAAGTTCAACAGTACTGCTACGAACTTCCTCCAGACCAAGGGCTCCAGCCTGCAGAGCAGCCGACAGACATGAGATGAAGGTGTGAGGAAGAAGCAGAGGAAACAGTTTGGCACGCAAATTCCTCCCTGCTCTCGGTTCCCGGGCTGAGGACCGAGTGTGTTGGGGCAGACCATCTGCAGTGCTCTCCCTGGCTCTGCTGTCATCTCCAGCTCCTCTCAGACTACAGTTCTGTCCCCTGTGGCCAGGGTCACCATGCCAGGCTGGGCTCAGAGGGCACAGGGGCCCGGGAGGGAGGCTGCAAGTCATGCTTTTGTCCTCAAAGCAGCATCTCATCCTGTTGCTTCAGAGACAAGCCAGCAAACTGCTCCCCTTCTTCCTGTAGCCAAGGAGCCTGAGTCCAAGCCCAGCCTGGAGAGGCATGTGCGGCCCTTCCCTTAGCCACAGGGCACCTCAGGGCAGCCTGACCCCGCCCCCGGTGCCAGAGTGACCCAAGGCAGGGACCCGGAGATGGTGTATTTGTGCACAAAGCCCGCTGCAGACTGAGCCTCGGGGGGCCCCGAGTTTTCAGCAATTCTTCAACCAAACGGGGCCCAAGTCTGCCCTTTGAGAGTTGGAGGCTGCTCACCTCCGCCTCACACATCAAAGTCTCTGATTGTGCTTCTGCCCACCTCACAGCCGCTCTGTGTGTCAGAACTTGCCCCGAGCCTGAGGAGGAATGCGGCGGGAGCTTGCTGCCCATCAAACAATTCTTTGTTGTTAGAACCAGGTGTGGACTGGGGGTGGGGAGGCTGCTGGCCTTGCTTCCCATGTCTTCCTCCACAAACATGCATCAGGCCTCTGCCCTGAGCAAAGCCAGCTCATACTCAACAGTGGAGGAAGACACTGAAGCTAGGGGCTTCCTCCTGCAGAGACGAGGGCATGGGTTCTGGACCCTGCAGGTGTAGACAGAGCAACGAGGGTGGATTTTGTCCGCCTGGCCCCACCCAACCCATCCCTCTGGTCCTAGTGATCAACATTGCTCTCAGATCCCTCCCCCTCAGCCCCAGCTCCAGGTGGTCAGTGTCCTCAGCCAAAGTGGGTCAGTCAGTGAATTCAACCCTGCCAGCTATGGAGATAGCTCCAGAAATGGAGGAGGCCAACTCTGGCAAGAGTCAGGTTTTGGGGGAAAAGAAAAATCATCTTTTCTCCTGCGGTTGCTGCATCTGTGATGGGCCAGAAAGAACTGGCAGATGTCTCGCCTTTAGGAGGACCAGCCTAGCTACTTACTGACGGAGGGAACACAGGAGGGAGGAGAGGTCTGAAGGCTCAGGCTGAGATCCTGGATCCAGCTGTACCTGAAGCCACTGCTTCCCTTAGCTTCTTCATCACATGAGCAAAAATTAAAAGAATCTATTTTTTTCACCCTGGCAATGAGTGCCAATGAGTGTTGCCTTTGGTTTGGTTGACGTGAACTACAGTCATAGAAGCAGCTTGGGGCACAGAACCCTGGTGTCTGGATGAGGGCCTCTGAGTTTTGAACCAACCCCTCCAGATCCACCGTGAGATGGGAAGCCCAAACGCTCATTCCTGGCCGGCAGCTGATGCCCTTTAAGTTTGTTTTGATCATAAATGCACAGAAAGAAAGGAAAGGGCTGGTCATGTGCGGATGTGGCTACACCAGCCTGATCCCAGATGCTCAGAGCTGAGAGGTGGGTGTGCAGGCTTGCCCGGGGCAGACCGGATTTCCACCTGTTGTCCTGCATGATGTTTAGGAATCCCAGCTTGTTTGGTCAGAGTGTTGAGAGGCTCTCCCTGGTATCCATGCCAGAATGGGGCTGGCTTCTTAAATATGAGCTTGAAAGAGGCCACAGTGGAAGCACGTGTGCACTCACACCACACAGGGCTGCGCTCAGGGCTTCCCTCCACAGAAAGCCAGCTGTCCGTGGTCTCAGCACAGCCCTGCTGGGATCCACAGCACAGCGGCGCCTCCAGCCACCTGCACTGGCCAGTGTGACGATGGCCTCACAGGACAGGAAGCTGCCCAGAGCCCGCCATCCGAGACTTCTTGATGCCCCTAGATCCAGAGCACCTATCTTCTCCCTGAAAGTTCCTGGTCTGTGTTTAAATATACCACGTGCAACACACACACGACCACTGCCAGGGCCAGCCCATTAGTTCAGTTCAGTTCAGTCACTCAGGCGTGTCTAGCTCTTTGCAACCCCATGGACTGCTGCATGCCAGGCCTCCCTGTCCACCACCAACTCCTGGAGCTTAATCAAACTCATGTCCATTGAGTCAGTGATACCATCCAACCATCTCATCCTCTGTCGTCCCCTTCTCTTCCTGCCTTCAATCTTTCCCAGCATCAGGGTCTTTTCCAATGAGTCAGTCCTTCACATCAGGTGGCCAAAGTATTGGAGTTTCAGCTTCAGCATCAGTCCTTCCAATGAATATTCAGGACTGATTTCCTTTAGGACTGATTGGTTGGATCTCCTTGCAGTCCAAGGGACTCTCAAGCGTCTTCTCCAGCACCACAGTTCAAAAGCATCAATTCTTCGGCACTCAGCTTTCTTTATGGTACAAATCTCACATCCGTACATGACTACTGGAAAAACCATAGCTTTGACTAGACAGACCTTTGTTGGCAAAGTAACGTCTCTGCTTTTTAATATGCTGTCTAGGTTGGACATAACTTTTCTTCCAAAGAATAAGCATCTTTTAATTTCATGGCTGCAGTCACCATATGCAGTGATTTTGGAACCTCAGAAAATGAAGTCTCTCACTGTTTCCACTGTTTCCCCATCTATTTGCCATGAAGTGATGGGACCAGATGCCATGATCTTAGTTTTGTGAATACTGAGGTTTAAGCCAGTTTTCTCACCACTCTCCTCTTTCACTTTCATCAAGAGGCTCTTTAGTTCCTCTTTGCTTTCTGCCATAAGGGTGGTGTCATCTGCATATCTGAGGTTATTGATATTTTTCTTGGCAATCTTGATTTCAGCTTGTGTCTCATCCAGGCTGGCATCCCATTAGTAGGATGGGCCACTTTTGATCCACTCTCAAGATCAGGTTCTCGTGGTAGAGTGAGGGACAGAGCAGGAGAAACCCCACTGTTGGGCAGGGGCAACAAGGCTCCCACTGGACCAAGCCCCTGGGCAAGCACAGTGGCCCCAGAACCCGTGAGACCCTCAGAGAGTTCAAAACACTGTGACCCCAACTGAAACCCACTTCCCATTCCCCACCCCAACGGCTTTCCCCCAACACAGACAACACAACCTCGCAGCACCACCCAGCTGACACCCAGGATTCACAGGTCGCCCACAACGAGGGCGTCGGCCCAGACGCTCCACAAGGGTGTTCTCAGTGGCTCTGTGCCACCTTCGTGTTTAGATGTTAGGCCAAGTCGACAGCTGTTCTATGGGGGCAAGAAGGGGACTAAGTAAATGTGCACATGTGTGTGTGTGCACATGTGTGTGTGCACGTGTGTGCCTCTCCACCTCACATGGAACCTACTTTGCAGTCAAGCATGCAGCAGGAGCCCAGGGAATGCTTTACTGACGTGCGTGTCCCTGTTTAACGCCTTACCCTGGATACTCGAAGGCAAAGACTGGGTATATCATACATTTTAAACACCTAACACGCCCTCCTTACCCACAGTCCACCCCTCCCCAGGGCACCCGAAGCACATCTGAAGATGCTGAATAAAAGCTGAAGGCTTAAAAAAAAATAAAAATTAAAATTAAAAAAAATAAACAAGAAAAAAAATTTTTTTAAAAGCTGAAGGCTTGTGAAAATAAGCCTCAGCCCCCCGCACTCGACTCAGCACATTCTGAATGCCCAGGGTCCGACAGTGAGTGTGTGCGTCCTCATGTGAGAGGGAACCAGGGGGACAGAGGCCGGGGCTGGCCGATACTGACCGCTGAGCCCGCTCCAGGTGTACACGCCCATCGGCCCCAGGAACGTCTGGTAGGGGTTGCTGACGCTGTTGTAGAAGGTGAACCCGGCACTCAGCAGCGAACTGAACAAACCAAGGGCCAGGAACACGATGACCACCGAGTGCAGAGTCTTCGGGGAAGAATTGGTCAATGTCCCTAAAACTGAAACAAGGTCTGGTAAGTACGTGGTGCCCCCGACGCAAAGACCAGCTTTGGACCCAAGGGCTGGTCCACCCTCCCGGGGCCCCTTCCCGTTCCACCGGCTTAGGCACTGGGGCTAGACACCCTCAGCCTTTCCATAACAGTTCCATATTTCCGGAGTGCAGGGGAGCGCCAGACATGGATCTCCACACGTGTGAAATGAAACACGGACGCCCTGGGCCCTCTGCCATCAGTCCCTGCTTTTGTCACCCTCCTTTCTCTGACCACCAGCCAGCCTCCCCTGGTGTCTGCTTTCCCTGCTCCCTCCGCTGTTTGCAATACAAGATGGTCAGCCACCAGAGGTGCATTGGCCCCACTCATCTGGGAGCCCAGCCACGTGTTTATAGAACATCTCCAAGAGCTGTCTGTGCATTGAGCCCCTTAGGAGACTGCTGCTACATTCAGTAAAGTGTTTACCAGGACATGCAGTGAAAGAAGGCAAAACTAACCTGGGAGTAAGATTTCAGAGTCCTCAGGAATACACTAACAACATCACTGGAATGGCAAGGTGTGGGAACCGTGGTAGGAGAGACAAGAAAGCCCTCCTCAGTGATCAACCAGCCCCAAGAAAAAGAAATGGAAAAGGCAAAACGGTTGTCTGTGAGGCCTTACAAATAGCTGAGAAAAAAAGAGAAGCAAAAGGCAAAGGAGAAAAGGAAAGATATATCCATCTGAATGCAGAGTTCAGATGGAAAGCCTTCCTCAGAGATCAATGCAAAGAAATAGAGGAAAACACTAGAATGGGAGAGACTAGAGATCTCGTCAAGAAAATTAGAGATACCAAGGGAACATTTCTTGCAAAGATGGGCTCAATAAAGGACAGAAATGGCAGGGACCTAACAGAAGCAGAAGATATTAAGAAGAGGTGGCAAGAATACAGAAGAACTATCGTCATCTCACAGGCCAGCAAAGTAATGCTCAGAACCCTTCAATAGTAAGTGAACCGAGAACTTCCAGATGTTCATGCTGGATTTAGAAAAGGCAGAGGAACTGGAAATCAATTGCCAACATCCGTTGGATCATCGAAAAAACAAGAGAGTTCCAGACAAACATCTACTTCTGCATCATTGACTATGCTAAAGCCTTTGACGGTGTGGATCACAACAAACTATGGAAAATTCTGAAAGAAAAGGGAATACCAGATCACCTGACCTGCCTCCTGAGAAATCTGAATGCAGGTAAGAAACAACAGTTAGAACCAGACATGGAACAACAGACTGGTTCCAAATTGGGAAAGGAGTACGTCAAGGCTGTATACTGTCACCCTGCTTATTTAACTTACATGCTGAGTATATCATGAGAAATGTCAAGCAAGATGAAGCGTAAGCTGGAGTCAGGGTTGCCAGGAGAAGTATCAATAGCCTCAGATATGCAGATGACACCACCCTTATGGCAGAAAGTCAAGAAGAACTAGAGTCTCTTGATGAAAGTGAAAGAGGACAGTGAAAAAGCTGGCTTAAAACTCAATGTTCAAAAAACTAAGATCATGGCATCCGGTCCCATTACTTCATGACAAATAGGGGAACAATGGAAACAGTGAGAGACTTTATTTTCTGGGGCTCCAAAATCACTGCAGATGGTGACTGCAGCCATGAAATTAAAAGATGCTTGCTCCTTGGAAGAAAAGCTATGACAACTTAGACAGCACATTAAAAAGCAGAGACATTACTTTGTCAACAAAGGTCTGTCTAGTCAAAGCTATGGTTTTTCCAGTGGTCATGTATGGATGTGAGAGTTGGACTATAAAGAAAGCTGAGAGCTGAAGAATTGATGCTTTTCAACAGTGGTGTTGGAGAAGACTCTTGAGAGTCCCTTGGACTGCAAGGAAATCCAATCAGTCCATCCTAAAGGAGATCAACCTTGAATATTCATTGGAAGGACTGATGCTGAAGCTGAAACTCCAATACTTTGGCCACCTGATGTGAAGGACTGACTCATTGGAAAAGACCCTGATGCTGGGAAAGATTGAAGGCGGGAGGAAAAGGGGACGACAAAGGATGAGATGGTTGGATGGCATCACCGACTCAATGGACATGAGTTTGAGCAAACTCTGGGAGCTGGTGATGGACAGGGAGGCCTGCAGCCCATGGGGTCCCAAAGAGTCAGACACAATTGAGTAACTGAACTGAACTGAGGAACCAGGGTGGGGGCGGGAGAGAAAGAGTCAGAGCTTCCTTCTTTTCATTCCTGTTTCTCAGGGCCCCTAGGAGACAGCCGGAGTTTCTCACATCTTCACCCAGAGCAGCTTAAAAGAACAGAAACCGAAATAGCCACAGAAGCTTTCTTGTTCTGCTGTGGGTGGTGAGTTTTAAGGAACAGGGCCCTGGAAGCCAGAGGGGACCCCGGATGTCGTGCAGGCGGGAGCTGCTGAGTATCATGCCAGACCACGTCCTGGGAACAAGGAGCCCTCCGTCTGCAAGGTGGCCCTTTCCATCCCTGTGGTACCTTAGCCGTTCAAAGGTTCTTCATCCTGCATTTCTATGATATTAACCCTGGGTCCTAATGCTCCTTTGGGACCAATGCAGAATCCACTCCATCCTCTCCTGCCTGGAGCTTCTCCCAACATTTGAAAAGAGGATGTAAACCCAGTGAGTTATTCATAAGACATGATTCCACGGCTCCTGGCATCCTGGCCCTGACTGCACACACACTCTAGTCTGACCATCCTCCCCATTCGTGGTGGCCAGATGGGCTCAGGACTCCTGTTAAGATGCGGCACTCCCTGTGCCATCTCTGTCTATCTCTAACACCTACGTGTTAGTCGCTCAGACATTTTTATTTTAAACCAGCAGTATTCTGTGAAGGAGCTAAATTTGTCATCAATGGACAGAGGGTAGATATGAGAGATTTGAGCCAGCAAGTCAGCCTTCAGACATCCCGGCAGTGGGGATACAGTCGTAAAGACCCTCGTGCGTGACAGAGTTCATCCTGAAGGCCAGGTCACATGGCCCGGCCTGGGCTGGAACCATCCCTGGCTGGACGGAGCGGGGACGCAATGCCAGGCATGCAGGGCTGAGCAGAAGGCAGGCAAGCGTGGCAGCCAAAGCCTGCAGAAGAGGACAGAGGCAGGAAAGGAAACAGCCAGGAGGGAGACACAGGTGTGGTCTCCGGTAAGCAGCCGCAGCCCTGCCAACCCCACAGGGGACCAGGGAGGACAGGAGAGGGAAATACCAGCTCAGCAACACGCAGGCCATGAGCTCACTGCCCAGGAAGCCAGGCCCCAGGGGCAGAGTCCAGCACACACATGGCCGGTCCGCTCCTCCCTGGTACTGTCTGGCCCTGTCGCCATTTCTGTTGGTGACCCATGGGCGGGGATTTCTGTTGGTGACCCATGGGAGGGGCTAAGTGCTCTGCACAGCTCGCTGGTTTACGCACTTTGGATATGTCCTCTTGGTGATGCACTCGGTGAGAAGTCTGACAGGCCTTGGCTTAGCTGAGGACATGGTCCTCTCTGTCATCTGCTGTCGCCCAGGCGAGGAGCCCTGCCCTCCTCGGGGGAGGGACCATCTGCACTGAGACTGTTCCAAGGTCCGACCCTCAACCCGAGGCTCTGGCTTCTTGGTCTCTCACCCCGGAGACGAGTGAGGAGCTTTGCCAGGCTGTGAGGCAGCACACTACTATTTAGTGACTTGTGGAAGATGACGTCAGAGTAAAAAACAAGAAGCAGGACACACCTGTTTCAAGGCACAAGGTCAAATGCTGTGGATCCTTCCAAACTTAGTCACCCCGGGGAAGAACCGCTTCTCCTACGTTCCACGACCCCCTGGCTCTGCCTGAGCACCAAGGAGGAAGCTCCAGCTCCAGATCAGAAGTTTCCTGGGGACTAAGGGAACTCTGTCCTTAGCCAATGAGACATAATTTGGATGCTTAACTAGAAAATAGGGCTCCCCAGATGGCACTGGTGGTAAAGAACCCGTCTGTCAACGCAGGAGACACAAAAGACGCAGATCCAATCCCTAGGTCCCCTGGAGGAGGAACTGGCAACCCACTCCAGGATCCTTGCCTGGAAGATTCCATGGACAGAGCCACCTGGCGGGCAACAGTCCAAGGGGTTGCAATGAGTCGGATACCACTGAGCAACCTAGCACACTAGAAAATAAAAATTTCAGCATGGGACAAATGTCACGTGTCCAAGTGCCCGAAGTTCCCTAGGGAAACCTTACCAAATCTGTAAATGGATGGTCATTTTTGAATGGTTACTATTCCACATTGTAGAGTAAATTAGAAAGGAGCAACCTGGTGAAGCTCAGTGGTAAAGAATCCACTTGCCGATGCAGGAAACGCAGGAGTCCTGGGTTCGATCCCTGGGTTGGGAGGATCCCCTGGAGTAGGAATCCCACTCCACCATTCTTGCCTGGAGAATCCCACGGACAGAGAAGCCTGGTGGGCTACAGTCCATGGGGCCACAAGGAGTCAGACATGACCGAGCGACTGAGCAGACACCCAGACATCAGTTCTCAAAGCGGAGTCAATTTGACTGATGCTTTTCTATGAATTCATGTGACAGTTTAGGTTAAGTTTAACTGCCACATTTCAAAATTGTATTTCAGCCTCTGAGTTGCCCCACAGGTATGACAGCTGTATCTCCTGTACCTTCCAGCCACCCAACCTTCCCCCCAACCCCGCTTAGAACTCAGACAGTGAAAGCTATAAATTCAGTGAAAGTTGAGCAAGAATGAAATCACAATCAACCTCCACAGCATCTGACAGCTGCTCTCTGCCTACGAAATTAGCAAATACATTCAGTTCTTTTTTTCTTGTTTTGAACGGCCCGAGCGTCAGAATTGAGAAAGCCATCCCACAGTTGGAACCAATTGTCAATTCTGGCAGCTCCAGCAAAGAGGCCCGAATGCACTGGGAGGTGGGCAGTGCGGAAATGAGGGGTCATCTGAACATCCGGGCTTCCTGGGCCTAAAGATTTATATTCAAGCCTCACTGGCCACCTGTCCCTTCTAGTCTGCTTTTCAGGAAGTCCCAGGAAATTGAGGCAGAGCCGCTGGCTTTTATGTGGGGAGGAGCAGCCTCCATGCCCCACTCAACCATCTGGGCACCAGGGGTCCTGACCCAAGGGAACTCCTGAATCTCTGGGCCCCAGTGTACCCCTGGAAGGACTCCACACACACCGGAGTGTGGCCTGGGAGCTCTCCCGGCATGTCCCAGCTGCTGGCCTGGGAAACTGACCAGGGTTATCTCAGTCGGGGCAGAGGCAGCAGGTGGCTTCCAAGGTGGCTCGACACAGTGGTTTAGAATCCACCTGCCAAGGCAAGAGACGAAGGTTTGATCCCTGGGTCGGGAAGATCCCTTGGAGGAGGAAATGGCAACCCAGTCCAGTGGGCTGAAGTGGCGTTATCTTGCCTGGGAAAGTCCATGGACAGAGGAGCCTGGTGGGCTACAGTCCATGGGGTCACAAAGAGTCACACAGAACTGAGCGACGGAGCAGGCACGCACACACATCTCTGTGGGAAGAGTAGGGAAAGCCTCTTCTGCCCCTTTATGCTCCACCTCCCTGCGGGGCCACGTCTCTAGTGGCAAATAAGAAGTCACTCCTACCCGAGGGAAAGTGTGGGATGTATGTGGGGTAGGACTGGGCGGGTAGGAATGGTAAGAAGGGGCTTTCTGTACATTCTGGAGATATAAACCTCCTTTCTTTGTTCTTGCAGTTACTTGATTTTTTTGCACCAGATTCACTTCCTTCATCATTTTAAATGTGAGCAAATAGTACAGCTGTAACTTCCCTGAGAACAGAAAGGGATGGAAAGAGACTAGGAGGAGAAGAGGCACACTTGGGGTGAAACTCCCCTGTGTTCTCATAGTGACCTGCACACACCTTTAACCTACAAGTACGGCAGGCTCCTGGATTTAACCGATAAGGGTGTCTTTCTCTAGAAAGACTGAGCGGTGAATCCTCCCAGGCAGGGGCTCTGTGCAGTTCCACTCAGGATCCAAGCCCCTCACTTATGTAACAGCTGCCCAGGGAGGATTTTTTTAAACTGAAATTAAATAACTAGAACTTTTGGAGTAGCCAGGCAACGTGCTCACTCGTGGACACATGGCCCTTTTCATCTGGGTGCTGGACAAGCTGGGATCCTCGGGACGAGGCTGGTGGAGCTCCCGGTGAACCTGAGCTGCCCAAACAGTCTAGTTATGCCATGGATAGGTTCCTCCCCAGGTTGGACTGATTATTTTCCCCGGGTGACACACTGTTGGCTGAATTATTTTTGCACGTTGAGCTCAGCCACCGTGGCTTCACGCTGCTCTTTCATTTCAGAAATCGACAGCCCCAGATTGGCACCATGTGATAAATCCTAGGCTGGAACAGAACAGGGTTTTAGCAATATTTACCACGCTTTGGAGGTTTCAGTCAGACCTCTTCCTGGCTAAGAAACTGACCTGGTTAACTTCTTATTTGAAAAGGCAATCTGTCACTGCAGGGCAGAAAAGTGGCATTCATATCGATGATTTTACTGGGCTGCCAATGGCCAGTTTCTGATTGGAAATGAGCCTGTGTGGTCCTGAGGAAACCATCTCACTGCAAGCTTGTAATCCTGCTCCCTGGGGACCGCGTCCACATACCTACACCTGCCAAGGCACCATCTACCTTGTGGCTACATGGCTTTTCCCCTCTCTGCAAGGACAGTTGGCAAGTGCTCCCACTTCAACGACTGCTAAAGATGCCAGCACTGAAGGCCCCCTGGGTTCTGAGCAGTCCCTAGCAGATTGTTAGCCCCTGAAATTGAGAAGCACCTCAGTGTCGGGGAAGTAGAGTGTCGTCTAAACACCTGTGTGGCTGCAGGCAGGGACCTGAAGCTGGAATGTGGGTCTCTGGGGACCAAGAATAAAAAAAGAGAGGCAGGCAAAGCAAATGCAAATACGCTGCCTCCTTTGCGGGCACACACTGCCCTGCAGTGTCCACCGGGCCCCGCCGCCTTCAGGGTTATCCTTGCCCACGGCTGTCCCCACCCTCCAACAGTCACTGTGCTCACGTCACCCCCTCAGGGCTCTAGAGACAGACTGGCCCACCCAGATCTCTCCTGAGCTCCCCAGGAGGCAGGGAGGCAGGGAGCTCACTGAAGCCCTTTACCTCAAACGGGAACCAATTGATTGTAAACAGACACTGTATGAAAATGTAAAAATTCCCAGCCTGTTAACTCGTATTTTAAAAATTGAACATGTATCTGGAAATTCAGGAGCCGGAGGGAGTTTTGGTTTCGCAAATTGTATTCACAGAACTGCAAGGGGGACTGAATCTCTGAAAGCCTTCGTCTCTGGTTCCCACGGAGTGAATTCTCCTCCTTTTCCCGAGGAGCTGAGGTCGGTTCCAGAGAAGATGCGCAATGCTGCTAAAATACTGGCAGAGACTTTGCTTTTGCTAAGGCCTAAAAGGCAGATTCATAATTTGGAAATATAATTATGCTGCTCTGGAATTCAGGAAGTCATTTCATTAATAAAGTCACAAATTAGAGCTAGAACTTGGAGTTACGGTCAAAGGCTCAAACTCCCAGCATTGTGCATGGCATGAGGACTAAATATTGCATTTGTGTAAGATAGAAAATGATGTAAGTTTCGGGCTTCCCTGGTGGTCTAGGGGCTAAGACTCCAAGCTCCCAGTGCAGGGGGCCCAAGTTCCGTCCCTGGTCAGGAACCTGGATCCCACATGCAGCAACTGAAGAGCCGCATGCTGTAAATAAAAGGTCCCACAACCAAGTGGGAGTCCCACAACTTTAGTCCCACAGCTAAGATCTGGTGCTGAAAATAAACAAAGGAATAAAAATAAACACGAAAAAAAGGCGAGTCAGCACTTGAACAGAATTAGACTTCTGTAAGATAGCTGAGAGCTTTTTCTGTGTTATAAACCTACCATCTTATGGCCTCAGGAAACACTAGTTTTTAAAAAAAATGACGTATGTTTACAAAGAAAAAGGTGATGACTGCATAATACCTGATAAAGCCTGTATAGTAAGCTGCATGAAACACCATTCAGAACAAATCTATTTAAGGTGCTAGTTTATAAATTATGTTTCTAAATTTATAAAGCAGTGGTATGTATTTAAACTTTGAATGCCAAGTAAGTAGCTAAATTGTGCTTATTCTCAATGAATTTTTGTTTTCTGCGCATTGAGAGTAGAGCAGTAGTGTGTACGAAATCAGACAAAAATAGGAATTTCTGTAAAATATTCAATTAATATAAGTGATGGAAATCTAATATCAATTCCAACAGCAATGAGATTGTTTGGAAGTAAGAATGCAAATTCAAATCAGTGAAAGTAATGAACCTGAGATACAGGGGTAATAAATTGCCCATATTTTCCGCTTCATTTTTTCTTGTCAATAAACTGGTGCTGTTTAAGGCTTCCCTAGTAGCTCAGATGGTAACGAATCTGCCTGAGATGAAGGAGACTCAGGTTCAATCCTTGGATCCGGAAGATTCTCCTGGAGAAGGGAACAGCAACCCACTCCAGTATTTTTGTCTGGGAAATCCCAAAGACAGAGGAGCCTGGTGGGCTAAGATCCATGGGGTCACAAAGAGTCGGAGATGACTGAGCCACTAACACACACACACGCGCACACACACGCACACACTCACACACACACACACACACACACACACACTGTTTAAACGCAACTCTACCAGAAGGATTTCGACTGTTTTGCTAATAGACCCAACCAGACCTGAGGAAGCTGAAAAAGTTTGGTGAATTTTCAAGATTAAAAATATAAGATCATATCTACAGCCCAATTAAAATTTACCCGGAAATTATTTCTGAAGGGCTATTTGACCAGAACGCAGGATGACATCAATTTTACCTAGTTAATTCAGCCTCATTGTGTACATTCAAATGAGCTATAATTACCTTCAAAATTTTTGTCTGGTTCTGCAAGTCCATGATTCAATTCTTGAATACTCTTCCCACGAAGGAGCCCATAGGTGATGATCACACTACCATTCGAAGAGGAGTCACTGATGGCGATCGTGCTGCGGATCCACTGCTGGGTCGCCAGAACAACGCAAAGGACAACGAAAGCCCCCAGGCTGGTGACGAAGCTGAGTAAGAATGTCAGCGTTTTCTTCGCCGTGGGCATTTTCTCAGGACGATAAGGGTCCTCGGGTAAAAAAGCAGAGATCTTTTTATGCTATTTTGGGGCCTTCTCTTTTGGAGTCCAGTGTTTAGAAATGAAGTCTCACACTGTCTTGTGAAATATGAAACCTCATTCTTCAAGAGGAAGGGTTACACTGTTGAACATTGGACTGTGACTAGGGTCATAAAGATTTATGGTAGCTGAACTTTGGTCTGGAGTGACAGGTTGCTATGGTTATAGCCAACCGGGAGGAACAGGGGTAAACACGGTCTTCCTGAGACATCGCCAATCACACAACTAACTTATAACTCTTTTTTTTTTAAGTGCCTTGAAAACAAAATCAGCCTACCACATCAGGACAGAACTAGAATTCCTAAATAATACGCCTTGTACCCCTCAAATGTTACTGATTCTAGCAGCCAACAACACAGAGTCCCACCAGCCAAGGGTTAATGATGTGACCCTAACAAAGGTTCCAAAGGAAATCCTAAAGAGATGAAGCTCTTGCTACAAGTCCTAGGGACTGGAAAGAGGAAAGCCGACACCTTATTTTCAGACTTTGATAAAGAAGTGCCCCTTTCAAATTTCCTCTTTCAAACTGGATCACACTCATCTGTTATTTAAATTGTAACTTGAGAGGTTTCATCTCTCTCGTTAGTTCTCTGATGGAACTGATTCTGAACAGTCCTGCTTTGTCTTTGCCACTCTGTTCTCTCTGTTGGGTGATAAATAGTTGGTAAACGATCATTTCTGGCTCTTAGAGGAAGTCCTCCATTTGTCAAGAAGATCATTTCTTGAGTTAATAAATAGATGTTTGCAGCATATTAGATATACTGCTTTTTATTATACTCTATATTGGACTTCCCTGGTGGCTCAGGGACTAAAGAATCTGTCTGCAGTGCAGGAGACCCAGGTTCAATCCCTGGGTCGGACGATCCCCTGGAGAAGGGAATGGCAATCCACTGCAGTATTCTTACATGGAGAATACCCAGGGACAGAAGAGCCTGGCGGGCTGCAGTCCACGAGGTCACAAGGAGTCGGCCACAACTGAGTGACTACCACTTTCTCTGGCTCTAAAGTTAGAGTCATACTGTACATGTACATTTTCATCCTGCGCTTTTCTTGGATAGCACCTAACTTGTTTGTGGAATGAGTTGATACTCTGTTTTTCCCACTAGAATGACCAGGCCACCACTCATTTAACAATGTTCTCTTCTGGCTATTTTGTGTATTCTTAGTTTTTCTGTTCCTATAAACTTACATGAGAACAGATTAAGAATTGTTGGTTCAAACAGACATTTCAATACCAAAGCCAAATTGGCCTCTCACTGATAAGCCCGCCAGCAATGGAAGAGAGTGCTCTTTCCTACAGGACTAGAAAATGCTGGCTATTGATTGCATAAATTGTGGCAATTTTTATAGGGACTATTGCATTCTGTTGGAATTCTATGATTTTCTGTCCCTACAGTTTTGTCTTTTCTAGAATTTCATAGAAATGGTTCCTTACAGTATGCAGTCTTCCTTTCCCAGTTTGAGATTCACCTGATTACCTCTAAATTTGTTTATCTGTTCAGCAATTGATGGATATTTGGGTAGATTCAAGTTATTGGCTGAAAACTCCAATACTTTGGCCACCTGATGCAAAGAACTGACTCATTTGGAAAGACCCTATTGCTGGGAAAGATTGAAGGAAAGAGGAAAAGGGGATGACAGAGGATGAGATGGTTGGATGGCATCACCAACTCAATGGACATGAGTTTGAGTAAACTCCGGGAGTTGGTGACGGACAGGGAGGCCTGGTGTGCCGCAGTCCATGGGGTCCAAGAGTTGGACATGACTGAGCTACTAAACTGAACTGAACTGAAAGTTATTGGCTATTTTGAATAAAGTTGTTCTGAACATTAAAGTACTAGTCTTTCTGTGAATATACGCTTTCCTTTCTTTCACTTAAATGTACAGGAGAAAAATTGCTGGGACACACAGCGAAAGTGAAGTTGCTCAGTCGTGTCCGACTCTTTGTGACCCCATGGACTACAGCCTACCAGGCTCCTCTGTCCATGGGATTGTCCAGGCAAGAGTACTGGAGTGGGTTGCCATTTCCTTCTCCAGAGGATCTTCCTGACCCAGACATCCAGTAAACGTACTTGACTGCTGAAGAAACTGATGAAGTGTTTCCCTAGGTGTCTGTTCCCATATGCATCCCCACAAGCAGTGCCTGGTGTTTCCAGCTGCTTCGTGTCCTCACCAACATTCGCTATCACCAGTGTTTCTAAAAAATGCCATTGTAACGAGTGCTTAGTGGTATCTCACCACGGTTTTGATGGTTTCACAAATATTAATGGTGTTGGACATCTTTTTATGAGCTTATTTTTTACCTGTATCCTTCCTTTGGAGAAGTATCTGTTTGAATCTTTTGCTCTTTTCTTAAATTGGTTTGACCCCTTTTTGTTCAGTTTTAAGAGTTTTTTATATGTATATTTTGCATATACGTCCTTTACTAGGTTTATGTTTTGCAAACATTTTCTCCCAATCTCTGGCTTGCATTTTTGTTTTCTTTATAGTATCTTTCAAAGAGAAACATTTTCTAATCTGGATGAAGTCTAAGTACCAGTAGGACAGAGGAGCCGGCTGGGCTACAGACCACGGGGTTGCAAAAAGCTGAACACAACTGGGTGACTGAGCACACAGACAAACACACACAGTAAGCACCGACTGTTTTAATTTTATGGATTGTGCTTTAAATGTCTGGGCGTCCCTGTGGCTCAGCTGGTAAAGAATCCACCTGCAATGCGGGCTTTGCCTAACCCAAGATTGCAAAGGTATTTTCCCCCTGTTTTGTTCTAGAATATTCATGAATTCAGTTCTTATACTTAAGATTATTTTCTTATTTTGAGTTTTTTTCAAAATAGTATGAAGTAAGGGCTGAGATTCATTCTTATACATGTGGGTATGCAATTGATTTCTTGAAAACAGTATCCTTTCCTTGGTGGATTGTCTTGGCATCCTTATTAGAAATCAGATGACCACATTTGTTTGGGTCTCTTTCTGGATTCTCCATTATAAAGTCTATCTTCCCAGCTCTGTGTCAACTCCAAGCACTGTTGGTCATGCTGCTTTCCAGAGGCTCTTATCTGTGACTCCAGATACCTTCCTCCCACCCGTATGGACCAACCCTCAACCAAAGATTCGAGGGATGCCCTCTGCAGATCTTGAGAGCTTGCTTTTGATTCGTTCTCTCTCCAGGGTCTTACACCAGTCTTAGCCAGTTTTGCTTCCCCAGTCTCTGATTTCTGCACCTCGAGGTGACTATTGGTTCTCCACGGCTTACTCTCCTGCACCATGCCCTGCGGATTCCTCCTTGGAAACTTCCTGATGCAGGGGTCAGTCACACCTCATTCTTTTCTTTTCTCAGGAATGAAAGCCCATATGTGGCCAGATGTCCAGTGTCTAGAAACCACCCTTTTATGTGTAATTTTCCGCTTTATTGCCGAGGGCCAATCTGCCCCCCATTCTTCCATCAGGGTCAGAAGAGGCAGGCAGCGTTTATTCTTGAATGTCAGCATGGTTGCCCCATTGTCTTCCCCTCAAAATTTTGTACATATTATTCTGTTATCTTTTAACATTGAATGATGCCACGCAAGAGTCTGGGGGCAGCTTTGTTTCTTCTCTCTGATTATGACTTTCTTATTCTCATAGCATAGTTGCAAAAGTCTTTATTCATGAAATGCAGTTGCTTGGCCTGAATGTATTTTGTATAGATTGCTCTGTATCTCTTTTTGCTTCTTATTCTGGGATTGTCTTTTCAATATCTCATTTGGTTCATTGCAGATACAGTTTTGTGGGTTTTGGTTTTTGTTTTTGTTTTTGTTTTTTTTTTTTTTGTATCCTATTTCTGTATTCATTGAAATCCTACCTTGAGGCACACCAGTCACTCACGTGTTGGGTTATCTTTGACCTTCACATCCACCATCTCTCCTAATAGCTTTGGTCTCTTTGTCTTCCTTCCCCTGCCTTGCTGTTCCTTTCTTCTCTGAGGCTAGCTCGTCTTTCAGTCAAGTCTTATTCCAGTTTATGTATTTAATCCCAAATCATGCAGTTTGGAGTTTCAGTTTGTCTCCCTCGCTCTAAAGCTTTCCATTCATTTGGGTTTTCTTCTTTTGCCACCTCATCATTTATTTCTTACTTTAATAAACTCTTATTATAAATCCTCACATAGCATACCAGTACTGTTAGTCAGTCAGTTGTGTCCAACTTGTTGTGACCCCATGGACTGTAGCCCACCAGGCTCCTATGTCCATGGATTCTCCAGGCAAGACTAGAGGGGGGAGCCATGCCCTCCTCCAGGGGATCTTCCAGACCCAGGGATCGAACCTGGGTCTCCTGCACTGCAGGCAGATTCCTTACTGTTTCAAATACAAAAGGAATTCTTTACCAGCTGAGCCACCAGGGAAGCCCTATGTTAGCATAAGACAAGCAGAAAGAACAGTTCAGTGAATTGTGTGCTTTTCCAGCGGCAGGCAGTTCATTCGTCTTTATTTCCTTTTGCTGTATATCTGCATACTTGCCTTGGCACTTTTTTAAAAAAATCTTGCTTATTTTTAACCTGGGCAGTTCTGTCCAACCATTGCTGTGCTCTAGTATGTCGCAAATGATTCCCTTGATATTTTTCTTACCTTATCTGGGGTCACTTTGTCTCATCTTCCCCAAGCTTCAGCTTTTGGCTGGATGACTTTCTTGCATTTTTGTTCTCACTGAATGCATCCAGGAAGAAAGAATGAACAGAGCTTTCACAAAATACGTAAATCAAGTTGACATAAGCTCACACACACCTCGGGTAAGTCCATGCAAATCCGCGGCAGGGCCAGAGACCAGGGCACCTGTCTTGTTCTCTTTCCTGGCTAGGTTTCTTTTGGCTCTGCTCCTGAGTTCATGAACTTTCCTCCTTGTCCAGAACTTTCATCCTCTCAGCTTTAAACTATGGCAAAAACAGAAGTAAAATAAATGCCTCTGTCCCAGAAGTCTCTTTGCATTTTATTAGCTCTAATGTTGTTGCACACCTACATCCTAGAGTTGGGGGGAGGGGAGGTCTTGTTACTGGAATTGCTTTAGGTTCATTGTGAATTTCAGTTCAGTTCAATTCAGTCACTCAGTTGTGTCCGGCTCTTTGTGACCCCGTGGACTGCAGTGCACCAGGCCTCCCTGTCCATCACCAACTCCTGGAGTCCACCCAAACCCATGTCCATTGAGTCGGTGATGACATCCAGCCATCTCATCCTCTGTCATCCCCTTCTCCTCCTGCTCCCAATCCCTCCCAGCATCAGGGTCTTTTCAAATGAGTCACCTCTTTGCATCAGGTGATCAAAGTATTGGAGTTTCAGCTTCAACATCAGTCTTTCCAATGAACACCCAGGACTGATCTCCTTTAGGATGGACTGTTTGGATCTCCTTGCAGTCCAAGGCACTCTCAAGAATCTTCTCCAACACCACAGTTCAAAAGCATCAATTCTTCAGCGCTCAGCTTTCTTTATAGTCCAACTCTCACATCCATACATGACTACTGGAAAACCATACTTTGTTGGCAAAGTAATGTCTCTGCTTTTTAATATGCTGTCTAGGTTGGTCATAACTTTCCTTCCAAGAGGCAAGCGTCTTTTAATTTCATGGCTGTGACCTCCATCTGCAGTGATTTTGGAGCCCAGAAAAATAAAGTCAGCCACTATTTCCCCATCTATTTGCCATGAAGTGATGGAACTGGATGCCATGATCTTAGTTTTCTGAATGTTGAGCTTTAAGTCAATTTTTTCACTCTCTTATTTCACTTTCATCAAGAGGCTCTTTAGTTCTTCACTTTCTGCCATAATGGTGGTGTCACTGCATATCTGAGGTTATTGATATTTCTCCTGGCAATCTTGATTCCAGCTTGTGCTTCCTCCAGCCCAACGTTTCTCATGATGTACTCTGCATAGAAGTTATATAAGCAGGGTGACAATATGCAGCCTTGACATACTCCTTTTCCTATTTGGAACTAGTCTGTTGTTCCATGTCCAGTTCTAACTGTTGCTTCCTAACCTGCATATAGGTTTTTCAACAGGCAGGTCAAGTGGTCTGGTATTCCCATCTCTTTCAGAATTTTCCAGTTTCTTGTGATCCACACAGTCAAAGGCTTTGGCATAGTCAACAAAGCAGAAATAGATGTTTTTCTGGAACTCTCTTGCTTTTTCCATGATCCAGAGGATGTTGGCAATTTGATCTCTGGTTCCTCTGCCTTTCCTAAAACCAGCTTGAACATCTGGAAGTTCACGGTTGATGTATTACTGAAGCCTGGCTTGGAGAATTTTGAGCATTACTTTACTAGCATGTGAGATGAGTGCAATTGTAAGATAGTTTGAGCATTCTTTGGCATTACTTTTCTTTGGGATTGAAATGAAAACTGACCTTTTCCAGTCCTGTGGCCACTGGTGAGTTTTCCAAATTTGCTGGCATATTGATTGCAGCACTTTCACAGCATCATCTTTTAGAATTTGAAACAGCTCAACTGGAATTCCATCACCTCCACTAGCTTTGTTCGTAGTGATGCTTTCTAAGGCCCACTTGTCTTCACATTCCAGGATGTCCAGCTCTAGATGAGTAGGAGTGATCACAACTTCGTGATTATCTGTGTCATGAAGATCTTTTTTGTACAGTTCTTCTGTATATTCTTCCCACCTCTTCTTAATATCTTCTGCTTCTGTTAGGTCCCTACCATTTCTGTCCTTTATTGAGCCCATCTTTGCATGAAAAGGTCCCTTGGTACCTCTAATTTTCTTGAAGAGATCTCTAGTCTTTCCCATTCTATTGTTTTCCTCTATTTTTTTGCATTGATCACTGAGGAAGGCTTTCTTATCTCTCCTTGCTATTCTTTGGAATTCTGCATTCAAATGGGTATATCTTTCCTTTTCTTCTTTGTTTTTTGCTTCTCTTGTTTTCACAGCTATTTGTAAGGCCTCCTCAGACAGCCATTTTGCTTTTTTGCATTTCTTTTTCTTGGAGATGGTCTTGCTTCCTGTCTCCTATACAATGTCATGAACTTCCATCCATAGTTCATCAGGCACTCTGTCTATCAGATCTAGTGCCTTAAATCTATTTCTCACTTCCATTGTATAATCATAAGGGATTTGATTTAGGTCATACCTGAATGGTCTAGTGGTTTTCCCTACTTTCTTCAATTTAAGTCTGAATTTGGCAATACGGAGCTCATGATCTGAGCCACAGTCAGCTCCTGGTCTCGTTTTTGTTGACTGTATAGAGCTTCTCCATCTTTGGCTGCAAAGGATACAATCAATCTGATTTCAGTGTTGACCACCTGGTGACGTCCATGTGTAGAGTCTTCTCTTGTGTTGTTGGAAGAGGGTGTTTGCTATGACCAGTGTGTTCTCTTGGCAAAACTCTATTAGCCTTTGCCCTGCTTCATTCCATACTCCAAGGCCAAATTAGCCTGTTACTCCAGGGGTTTCTTGACTTCCTACTTTTGCATTCCAGTCCCCTATAATGAAAAGGACATCTTTTTTGGGTGTTAGTTCTAGCAGGTCTTGTAGGTCTTTGTAGAATTGTTAAACTTCAGCTTCTTCAGCATTACTGGTCGGGGCATAGACTTGGATTACTGTTATTGAATGGTTTGCGTTGGAAACGAACAGAGATTATTCTGTCGTTTTTGAGACTGCATCCAAGTACTGCATTTCAAACTCTTTTGTTGACTATGATGGCTACTCCGTTTCTTCTAAGGGATTCCTGCCCACAGTAGTAGATATAATGGTCATCTGAGTTAAATTCACCCATTCCAGTCCATCTTAGTTCACTGATTCCTAGAATGTCGATGTTCACTCTTGCCATCTCCTGTTTGACCACTTCCAATTTGCCTTGATTCATGGACCTGACATTCCAGGTTCCTTTGCAATATTGCTCTTTACAGCATCAGACCTTGCTTCCATCACCAGTCTCATTCACAACTGGATGTTGTTTTTTCTTTGGCTCCTTCTTTTCATTCTTTCTGGAGTTATTTCTCCACTGATCTCCAGTAGCATATTGGGCACCTACTGACCTGCAGAGTTCATCTTTCAGTGTCTTATCTTTTTGCCTTTTTATACTGTTCATGGGGTTCTCAAGGCAAGAATACTGAAGTGGTTTGCCATTCCCTTCTCCAGTGGACCACATTCTGTCAGCCCTCTCCACCAGGACCCGCCCGTCTTGCAGTAGGACCTTGTTCATCCAGTCTCTCTCTCTCTATATATGTGTGTGTGTGTGTGTGTGTGTGTGTGTGTGTGTAATACTTGGCATCTGCTCACCCCAAACTCCCACTTCACCCTCTCCCCCCTCTCCCTTGGCAACTGCAGGTCTAATCTGCATGTCTGCCTGTTTCGATTTCTTAGATAAGTTCACTTGTGTCATATTTTAGACTCCACAAGTAAGTGATATCATATGCCATTGGTTTTTCAAAGAGTTATTTTTTAATATATAAAAGTCTTTCTTAACATTGCGATGTTTCATACAACTAAATATATAAAAACCAAATTTCTATCCTGCTTTAATAGCTGATAAGAAATGGTCCTCTATCTCCTGTTTTTTGAGAAACTTTACTTGGTATCTCAATTCTGTATTATATTACATTACCAACATTTTCCTTGGTTCCTGAAGCAAATCAAAAGTAAGGCAAAAACTAAGCAAGAGAGTTCCAGAAAAACATCGATTTCTTCTTTATTGACTATGACAAAGCCTTTGACTGTATGGATCACAATAAACTGGGGAAAATTCTGAAAGAGATGGGAATACCAGACCACCTGACCTGCCTCTTGAGAAACCTGTATACAGGTCAGGAAGCAACAGTTAGAACTGGACATGGAACAACAGACTGGTTCCAAATAGGAAAAGGAGTACGTCAAGGCTGTATATTGTCACCCTGCTTATTTAACTTATATGCAGAGTACATCATGAGAAACATTGGGCTGGAGGAAGCACAAGCTGGAATCAAGATTGCCAGGAGAAATATCAATAACCTCAGATATGCAGATGACACCACCCTTATGGCAGAAAGTGAAGAGGAACTAAAAAGCTTCTTGATGAAAGTGAAAGAGGAGAGTAAAAAAGTTGGCTTAAAGCTCAACATTCAGAAAATGAAGATCATGGCATCTGGTCCCATCACTTCATGGGAAATAGATGGGGAAACAGTGGAAACAGTGTCAGACTTTATTTTTCTGGGCTCCAAAATCACTGCAGATGGTGACTGCAGCCATGAAATTAAAAGACACTTACTCCTTGGAAGAAAAGCTATGACCAACCTAGATAGCATATTCAAAAGTGGAGACGTTACTTGCCTACAAAGGTCGGTCTAGTCAAGGCTATGGTTTTTCCTGTGGTCCTGTATGGATGTGAGAGTTGGACTGTGAAGAAGGCTGAGCACCAAAGAATTGATGCTTTTGAAATGTGATGTTGGAGAAGATTGTTGAGAGTTCTTTGGACTGCAAGGAGATCCAACCAGTCCATTCTGAAGGAGATCAGTCCTGGGATTTCTTTGGAAGGAAAGATGCTAAAGCTGAAACTAGTTCTTTGGCCACCTCATGAGAAGAGTTGACTCATTGGAAAAGACTGTGATGCTGGGAGGGATTGGGGGCAGGAGGAGAAGGGGATGACAGAGGATGAGATGGCTGGATGGCATCACTGACTGGATGGACATGAGTCTGAGTGAACCCTGGGAGTTGGTGATGGACAGAGAGGCCTGGCGTGCTGCGATTCATGGGGTCGCAAAGAGTCGGACATGACTGAGTGACTGAACTGAGCTGAACTGAGGTGAATACTAAATCATTCCATGAGTGAAAACTTCCTGTGGATTACAGATATTTACTTCACGGTGAAAAAAAATTAACTCATTTCTTTCTGCTAGAAATCTGTTGAAGGTCTTCAAGTTTCTCGAAGAAGTAGAGGGGGAAATACACTTTTTCCAAAGCATAAAGCTCTATGATTTTTTGAATGAGGTCTAGGTGGGAGTTCCACGCATCACTTGAAGCGGGTCATGGAAGGTGTTGAATTGTTTTATTGTTTGGCTTTTCAGTGGTATTTACTCCAATTTCTAGATGTCCATTTACTTAAGGGATTGACTCCAACTTTTTTAATCATATAAGAAGTAATTAAGCAATTTGTCATTACAGGTGGACTGGCCACAGCAGTCATACTCACATATGTGAAAACTTATCTCCAAAGAATCACAGAGAGAGAGAGAGAGAGAGAGAGAGACTGCTCATCTGTTTTTAAAAAACAACCTGTGTAGTGCACAAGAGAGATAAGCTCTGCATAGCGCTCTGTGATACCCTAGATGGGTGGGGTGGGGAAGTGGGAGGGAGGTTCAGGAGGGAGGGGGTCTACGTCTACATGGAACTGAGTCACTTGGTTGTTCAGCAGAAACTAACACAACATTGTAAATCAGCTATACTCCAATCAAAAAAAAAAAACCTATATGGTCACCAAGAATGCTATATTCATACATACTCTCATATACCCTGAAATGACATATGAACACATATACGCCACAATGCATTAGAAAATGACTGGGAATAACCTGTGTGGTCTACAACAGAAGCAGAGTTAAACACATTCTGGGGCACCGCATCTTGCTCCAGTGGCTAAATGAACAAAGCAAGTCTAGAAGTTCCCGTGTGGAAAAATACCCATATCATGCGACTTAGGTAACAGAAAATCCATATGCATATATGCTTACTCTGGAAGGACAGATGAGGAACTGGTAACTAAGTTTGTCTCAAAAAAGGCGAACTGGTTGTCTGGGGAATAAGGAAGCAAGGAGACTTAGATTCTTCATTTTTATGCTTGTCGATCCTTTTACGTTTTGAGTCATGCACGTGTGTTCCTGATGTTTTACGTATAAAGTTAACGGCTATTTAAGGGCTTCCCTGGAGGCCCAGACAGTAAAGTGTCTGCCTGCAGTTCGGGAGACCAAGGTTCCATCCCTGGGTCAGAAAGACCCCCTGGAGAAGGAAATGGCAACCCACTCCAGTCCTCTTGCCTGGAAAATTCCAAGGATGGAGGAGCCTGGCATGCTGCAGTCCATGGGGTTGCAGAGTCGGACCTGACTGAACAACTTCACTTTCACTTTCAATTGCTATTCAAATAACAGAACCACTTAACTTTACTAAACTAACTGCAGTTCTGAACAGCATATAACATAAAATTTGAACTGCCATATATCTGTGTGTATTTGTTGCTAAGCTATGTCTGACTTTTCTGCGACCCCATGGACCCCATAGCCTGCCAGGCTCCTCTGTCCAGGGGATTTCCTAGGCAAGAATACTGGAGTGGGTTGCCATTTCCTTCTCCAGAGGCTCTTCCTGACCCAGGAATCGAACCGAGTCTCCTGCTGCAGGCAGATTCTTCCCCATCTGAGTCACCAGTGTTTGTTCATTCATTCAAAAAGCATTCACTCTGACACTCTGACCATTTACGGTGATTGATAGGTGTTAAAGATGCAAAAACGATATAGACTCAGCCTTGGGGGAAGGGATCCATGCAGATAATTACGAAACAGTGCAATACAATTTTAAAATAAAGGAAAGAAGGCCAGTCTTCCTAGGCTTCCCAGGGCCCTGGGCTTCCCAGGTGATGCTAGTGGCAAAGAACCTGCATGCCAATGCAAAAGACGTAAGACATACAGGTTCCATCTCCGGGGTAGGAAGATTCCCTGGAGAAGGGAATGGCGACCCACTCCAGTGTTCTTGCCTGGAGAATCCCATGGACAAAGGAGCCTGGCGAGCTACAGTCCGTAGGGTTGCAAAGAGACACGACTAAGGTGACTTACCATGCACGCACATATTCTAGCCCTACAGTAAGGATTTTACAGACCTATTCTAACAAAAGATTTAACCAGTGTTGCATCCAGCAAATGATTAAAAAAAAAAAAAAAGACCTGCAAAGAAACAGGAAAATCAATAAGGACCAAAAAACTCAATAGATGCACACTCAAATACACAGATGCTAAAATTAGCCAAGAATTTAGAAGTGCTATAATGAATATATTAAAGGGTTTAAAGGAAAAGCTGAAAACAATATGAAGAACCTTAGCAAAGAAATAAAAATTAGTTTAAAAATAATCAAATAAAAATTCTAAGACCTAAAGACAGAATATCTGAAATGAAAATTTCTCCAGAAGGATTTAAGAGAAGATTAAGCACTGTAAAAGAAATGATTGTCAGGCTTAAATACATAGCCGTAAAAACTGGACAAATTGGAACAGACAGAAGAAAAAAAGCTTAAAATTTAAAGAGCTTCAGGGACCTATGGAACAATGTTAGGAGATATTATGTACACATAAATGAAATCCCCCAAAAGGGGGCATGCAGAAAACATTTTTGAAGAAATAATGGCTGAAAAGTTTCCAAATTTGATGAAAACTGTAAACTGATATTATAACCTGTAAGATATACTTTATGAACCAAGAAGCAGGACTAATCCTAAGTGTGAAAGAGACAAAGAAAACTGCACTAAGATGTAATTTAATCAAATTTCTAAAAAAATCACAATGAGAAAATCTTTAGAGAGAGGAAAAAAATATATATTCCCTAAATTATAGGCAATATAGGTAATATACCATGAAACTTTGAAGAGATTTTACTGGGTGAAAGAAACTAGAAATGGAAGCGTATATACTCTATGATTCCATTTATATGAAGATCTAGATCATATTAAGCTATTTATGGTAACAGACATCCGAACAGGAGCTACCTTTAGCAGAAGTGGAGAATTTTCAGGAAAAAGGCACGAGAGAAATTTCTAGAATGATATGCTCATTATCTTGATAGATGAGTTTGTCTTCATTCATTAAATTGTATGCTTGTTGTTGTTGTTCATCAGGATTTTTCCAACGAATCGACTCCTTGCATCAGGTGGCCAAAGTACTGGAGCTTCAGCTTCAGCATCAGTCCTTTCAATGACTATTCAAATGTTGATTTCCTTTAGGATTGACTGGTTTGATCTCCCTGCTGTCCAAGGGACTCTCAAGAGTCTTCTCCAGCACAATTTGAAGGCATCAATTCTTCAGCACTCAGCCTTCTTTATGGTCCAACTCTCACATCTGTAGATGACTACTGGAAAAACCATAGCTGTTACTTTACAGACCTTTGTTGGAAAAGTGATGCTTTTTAATATGCTGTCTAGGTCTGTCATAGCTTTCCTTACAAGGAGCAAATGTCTTTTAATTTTGTGGCTGTAGTCATCATCCACAGTAATTTTGGAACTCAAAAAAATAAAATTTGTCACCGTTTCCACTTTTCCCCCATCTATTTGCCTTGAATTGAAGCTATGATACTTTGGCCACCTGAGGCAAAGATGAAAAGACCCTGAAGCTGGGAAGGATTGAAGGCAGGAAGAGAGGGGACGACAGAGGATGAAGTGGTTGGATGGCATCACAGACTTGATGGACACAAGTCTGAGCAAACTCCGGGAGATAGTGAAGGACAGGGAAGCCTGGCGTGCTGCAGTCCATGGGGTCACAGTCAGATACGGATTAGCAACTGAATGACAGCAATGGGACCAGATGCCATACTTTTAGCTTTCTGAATGCTGAGTGATCTCTATAATACATGATATATTATTCACCAACACAAAGTAATCCAAGGTGGGAGAATGGGGTTAGAATGCTGTAAGGACCTAGAGAAGAGAATTATTGGTTTTTCTGGGATAATAGAGGAAACTTCCAGCAAAGGGCCTGGCCTTGTGAGTTCACTGGTTAGTCAGTGTTAACACTTGGGTATAATTTGGGAAAAGAAGAGGAATAAGGATAGATGGGCAATGTGAAAGTGGAAGATTCTGGATCCCCTAGGGCTACTCATTCTGGCACATTCTAGAGACTGGAGTAGCCAACCTGAACTGCTTCTGTCCTGAAACCAGCCCTCCTTCCTGCCCCTGCTCTGCAGTCAACAGTCACCAAGGCCTTCCGCTTTTATCTCTGAATGCCGGGTGATTTTACGTTCATGCTTCTGGTCGATGTTTAAGCGCAAGCTCATTTCTCTCTACAGACCCAAGTTTGCCTTTTTTTGGCTTCTTCTAGAGACTATTTCTGGCCTCAACATCTTAATGTTAATTGGCATCTGTTGAGCCCTTAAAGCGTGACAACCATTATCTGGGTTGCTGCAGAGAAATCCAGAGGCCCTGTCCTCCAGTAAAATGGAAGACACACAACCACAGTTCATCTCACCAGTCTCAGGAAGACTGCCTCCAGCTGTGTTTTAAAGGAAAGGGGCTGCAGGGCTTGGGGAAGAGGAGGAGGAGGGGAGACAGGCAGGAGGAGAGCCTGCGTGGGGCGGAAGACAGTTTAAACAGGAAGTGCACTGAGGGTTAAAGAGGAAGCTGGGTTGGTAAGAAGGGCCGTGTTCTGGAGTCATAAAGATGAGAGTACATAGGTGTTCAGGATGGCAAGAGGCTGGGGGTGGCCCTCAGAGCCTCAGGAATAAGGGAGCTGACTCTGATGTCAGGAGGGGCGGAAGGAAGATGGATATGGAGGGTCAAAGGGCTTCCAAAGGGAAATCAACATGACCCTGGATCCATGCCTCTGACAACACACTCTTGTGTGGCAGCGATGAATGTCTTTAGACTTCAGAGGTTGAGGGAGATTGCTTAATTCCAGGAAGCATCCTTGGGGTCCCGCAGAGATGACATTACTGGGAGAGCGGGGCCATCTGCCCCGCGCCGTGTTCCCCCGGCTGTGGACTTTCCAGTAGCAGATGTCTGACAAAGGCAACTTGTCCTCTCGTCTCGCATCACAGTCTCCGCCTCTGCAGCCCTGCAGTGTTAACAAGCAAAACTGTGCTCATCAGGGTTTGAAACGATCGCCTCCTGTGCGGAAGTCTGGCTCCAGAGGCCACGGAGGCTGGGAATTGACTGCTGGGCGGAGTCACTGGCCTACCTGGCCCTACCTGACCTGGGCTGTTCCCCCCAGGGCACGCTCTGGAGGCAGCCAACTGCCCTGCTGGGCTCCAGGGTGACCGGGCTGCCTGGCACTGCAGCTGGGGCCCTTCTGCCTCTGATCTGTCAGTCCACAGGCTTTTACTGGGAGCCTCCCAGCTATGGTGTTGTGTCAGGAGCTGGAGATGGAGAGGTGATGGAGACAGGCACGGCCCCGAGGAGGGGGAGGGGCAGGAGGGAGGAAAGACTGACACTCAACAAGGGAATCAGTGTATTCCCAACAAGGGGATACACCTTGTGTGTGTATTCACATGCAGAGCAGAAGGGAGTGGTGCAGGGTCATTTCCCAGAGGCGGTCAGGAGGAAGGTGCAGGCCAGGTACCAAGGCGGGGAGTCCCAGGTGGGGAAGAGCTGGACTCTGACCCTGAGAGAGGGTGCTGGGGGGCTGGAACCCAGGGCCCAGGAGCTGCTGAGAAATTAGGCAGAGCCGCCCAGCAATATGGCTTTTATTCCAAATGGAAGCTTTTAAGCAGAAAACTGGCAGGGCCTGGTTTCATTTGTAGGGAGTCTCCCTGGACGGTGTGCTTAGGATGGACTGCCTAAAAAAGAATGAGTCTGGAGTTGGAGGACCCTGCAGTCATCAGATGAAGGTGGCGGAGCGGAGAGGAGGGGACACAGTCAAGAGGCACCACGGAGCGAGACAGGATCTGGACGTGGGGCTGTGTTAGAGGCGGGATGTGAGGTGGAGACAGGAAGCCTGCGGAGAAACAGAGTCAGAGCAAGGGCTGGGTCTGCCTGGCAGACAGCCAGGAAGCCAGAGCGTGGAGGAGAGGGCCACACAGACTGTGCTGTTTTGGAGCTCCCTGCATGCAGATGGTATTTAAAGCCCTGGCACCAGACAAGATCCCCAGGGACAGCATGGGCAGAGCGCCGAGTTCAAATTCTGCACTCTTTCACCTCTCTTTACGCCATGTGGAAGGGATATATAGCATTGCAAATGGTCCCAGCCAATAGGTGGCCACCCTCGCCAGCCTTTGGAGTCCACAGCTCTGTCCAGAACAAGTGCCAGGGGTCCCAGGAGGTGTCTGCTGGCTACTGATGCAGGCAGGGAACCGTGCCCTAAGTGTCACCTTCTCACCATTGGTCCTGCCATTCACAAGCCCTCCAGAGTGAGGTCCCTGCAAGGAGGATGCATTTCCCACGTGAGGGCGGGAGCCTGACGCTCACCTGGAGGGCACAGCACCAGGGCTCAGAACCAGGCTGACACAGGCATCCTTTCTGCCCCTCCCCGTGGGAGTTCCTTCACTCTGAAACTCCTCCAAGGAGCTTTCAGGAAGTCTTCTGCAAAGCAGTCCCTGAGAACGCCTGGTTCAGACCCTTCCTGGTAGTCCCTTCTCTTCCTGTGCCTGCAGGTTACTGCCTTAATGGCAAGCACACGCCTGCCTGCTAAGTCCTGTTCGACTCTCTGTGACCCCATGGACTATTGCCCGCCAGGCTCCTCTGTCCCTTCTTGTCCAGCCAAGAATACTGGAGTGGGTTGTCATGCCCCCCCCAAGGAGACTGTCCCCATCCAGGGATCGAACCCTTGTTTCCTGCATCGCGAGCAAATTGAGCCCAGTACAACATCCACCCAGCACTACCCTTCCTCCCTCTTTGCAGGGAGGGAGACAGCAGCTCAAGAGATTTCTGGGCTCTCCTAGGTTCTGGGCGCCTGCCCTCTGCCCTCCTGAAACAAGGGCATGACCCAGAGCTGGTGTCCAGGCACTCCAGTCCCTGGTGCCCAAGACCAAGGCTGAGAAGGAAGAGCCTTTCCCGCTTGTAAGAGGGTCACACCCTGATACCGACAGTTCGCCCTGGTCCAGGCAGCGGGGCCGCGCGGCCAGGGTCCCCGCGCGTGGGGCGGCCGCGTGGGTCAAGGTCCGGGGCGGCCGGTCGGTCCCTGCGGGGCGGGCCGGGTGCGCTCCCCGCGCCGGGCACCAGGCGTCGCCTCCGCTCCTCGCTGCGCCGGCCCCCGCCCCCGCCGCGGAGCCCGAGCCAGCGGCGCGGAGGAGGCGGCGGCGGCGGCGGGGACCCGGCCCCACAAATTTCCTGCTCGGCGGCGGCGGCGCGGGCGGCGCCCGGACCCCGCGGCCTCCGCGTGTCCCCACGAGCCTCCTGCGCGCCCGGCGGGGACGGCGGGGACGGCGGGGCGCCCCGGAGGGCGGCGGGCGGGCGCCCCGGGAGATGCGGAGTCGCCGCGGCGGCGGCGGCGGGATCGGCGCGAGCGCCCCGGCTCCCGGGAGGTGAGTGCGCGCGAGGGTGCGCGGACCGGGGCCCCCCCGCGAACCCCTGCGGGTGGCCGTGCGCCCGGGGCGGCCCGAGCTGGCCGGGGACACACCGTCTCGGCCGACGCCGCGGGAAGGAAGGGCCGCGCCCGGGTGCCGGGTCCGGAGCCGGGTCTCTGCCGGCCCGGGAGCTTGCCTGGTGCCGGCGTCTGGGGGAGAGCGCGACCCCGGCCATCGGGCCCCCCCGGGGTGGTCCCTCCCCAGCCCAACTTGGCGAGCAGGTAGGCAGCTCTCTCGGGCTCCCTCTGGGTAAACGGACCAGCAGAGTGAGTGTGCCTGCGGGTGGCGATGGCGACAGGGCGAGGTGTGTGAAGGCAGGCTAGACCCAGAGGGGGTGCCGGCGCGTGTGTTGGGGGCTGCAGCACGCAGGAGTCAGACCCGAGCCTTCGGAGAAAGTGACTCCGAGTTGCAGCAACTCCGCGAGCGGCGTGGGCTGCTGTCCGGGCGCCCCTGGCCTTCCCACGGAGGGCAGGGGAGTGGGGTGCCGCTGTGGGGCTTCAGAGATGCGGCAGGGAGCGCTGGGGCAAGTGGGCCCTCCCCTGTGGCCCAGGCTGGCCCACGGTGTCCGCGGGGTGACCTGTCAGAGCGCCTGGGCTGGAGCGCAGCACAAAGCCAAGCCTGCCAGCTCCCCGGGACCATCTGGGAAGGGCTGGACAGCCCCTCGGATGGAGAGGCAGAGCCAAACCTGGAGCGATCGCGCTGAACTTGACCTAAATTCCTTCCTGGCTCGGCAAGCCTTTCTAGAAAGGTGAAACAATTATGCTCGCAGAATTATGCCGTGGATCTCAGATGAGGACCACTACCAGAGTTCCTACCTGGGAAACTCCAGGAAACAGGATTGTGGCTCAATTGTGCTCTAGAGAGAAAGGTGATGGGGTGGGATAACAACCAGCAAAGGCTGGTCAGGTGTTTCAGAAGTTCCCTGTACCACTGTCCAGCCAGCTCCTGACCCTGGGTGTCCCTTGACCTGGGGTGCCTGGAGGTCTTTGTGTCTCAAAGGTCAGTGAAATCCTGATTCTGCAAAATAAAGACCTATGCCTATTTCAGCTGTGAGTGGGGTGGGGTGGTGGGGTGAAGGGAGCGCTGAGCCTTTGCAGAACCAGAGCTCTCAGCCGAAGGAGGGTGCAAAGGGGTGGGCGTGGGTGTCCTGACCGCGCGGTCACTCAGCCTTCGTGGCCTGGGGCAGTGCTCTGTGTGCAAAGAGCGTTGGGAGTCCAGGCTTTCTGAGGATAGGCTCGGAGGCTTTGGGGAGCAAAAAGCCAGGTGGTGACGTAGGCAGGCCCTTCCCAGAGGTGGCACTGCCTCTGACCGTGACCTCTGGCCTTTGTTCACTGGTGTCAGCCATGCTTGTGAACCAACCACTGCCCCCTCACCCCCACCCCGGAAACTTTGCGCATGTCAGCAAGAGCTAAGATCTAGATTTGCTCATGTAGAAGGCTGGGTCTTTGGCTGAATCCAGACGGTTTTAGATGTAAAACCGTAGCTGCTCAGCTCCCCCAGCCGCGTGGGTGGTGGGCACTGAATGAAGAGGTCCTGTGACTGTCACTGGGAGGCCTCTTGTGGAGGCACAGAGGATGTGAAGCTGCTGGCAGGTCCACAGCCCTGCGCCGGGGCCACTTCTCAGCTTTATGGAGGGACCTCCCCCAGCCCCGAGATGACCTGGCCGGTGCCCCAAGGAAGCCAGTGGACGCCTTCCGGAGCTCTGTGTCCTCATGCTTTACCCCTCCCGTCCATCCGTGTGTGTGTGCGCGTGCGCACGCAAATTGTCCGCCCGAAGAGGGGCTGCAGTGGCCGTGGAGTGGGGGCCCAGGGTCCCTTAGAGGGGGCGTGTTGAAGGCAGATGTGTGAGGAGTTGACTGCAGTTGATGGTTGGTGGTGGAGCTGAAACATGGATATGGATCTCCCCTACTCTGCGCTTGTCTCTCCTGCGGCATCACCCCAGGCCAAGCTGCCCGCTTTTAACAAAACTCCCTCCTTCCAGGTCAGAAGCATGTCGTATCCTAGGCCCGTCCTCTGCGAGTCCGAGGCTCAGGCACCCACTTGACATTTCTCCTGGGATGGCAAATGCCCCCAAACTCAACACGTGTCAAGTCACACCTGGGACCTCCCACCCAGCCCAACACTGCCTAATGCTTCCTTTATTCTTCTAATCACACCAGCCTCCATCCTGCTGTGGGAAGATGGGCTGGATTGTTATTTCCCCAGGGAAAATGCTGTGTTCTCAGCACCCAGCCAGGCACCTGACAGGAGGCTCTGGAAACTCATCTGTGGACGAATGGAAACATTTTAGGAACTGGTCTGAGGATGTAGAGGTGTTTGTGTGTTTTTAGGGGATGTCTGTTGTGGTTGATAGGCAGCCACCCTTTTTTTTTTTAACATAGATGGAGAGAGAAGAGACGCCTGCCTAGGGACCAAACAGCCAGTGCTTCTAGAGATGCTGAACGTACTTGCTAAAATGACTGTCTGACTTGGACCAAAGCGACCTCAGATGACCTCCCCAGGAGGCAAGTTGCAGAGCAGTCGGGACACCATGGAAGTCGCTTTCCATTCCTTTATTTGACACGTCTTTTCCATTTATAATGTTTGAGTTATCATTATAGAGGTTTTGCTGTCAAAACAGGAACAAATATATCCATTAAGATAAAGACTGGCCTTCTTAATATTTGATGATCACTAGGAAAAACCTGCGTGTTCCAAGTTCACCTTCACCCCTTGCCTTGGCATGCTGCCTTCTAGTGAACCCATGGGTCCATGCTCCCTGAAGGCACCCCCAGGCTTTCCAGATCCTCGAAGGTAGAGCCTGCTCAGCCTCCTCATCTGAATCTCCTTCCCCCTATCTCCATCTTTGGGACTCCTACCCGTACTTCAAGGCCCACTTCAAATGCCTGGGTCTCCACAAAGCATTCCTAACCCCTCTACCTGAGGTCATTAGTGTTTGCAGAATCCACTCTGACAGATACACAGCATACCTTTTGTATGCCATCCAAAGTGCTCTTTCAAGTCAATGCAGCGAGATATACCAGTTAACTTTTTTTGTGTGATAATTTGAACAAGGATGTAAGATCTGTGTGATTTAGTATTCTAATCTCATAACATGAACTGTGCGCCTTGAACCAATCCGTTCTTTAACACACACCATTGACTCTTGAGTGTTAGAGTGGCCTGGGAGGCGGAGATGCAGTCATTTACGCACATTAGCCTGCGTCCACGGGCTGGATTAAACCAGGCTCTGTGAAAGACGCAAGCCAGCCAAAGCCGGGGTCAAGAAGCAGTGTGGCCTAGATCTAGGGTGGCCCCAAGTCAAGAAAAGGGCTTCTTTATTCTAGGAAATAAAGGCTGTGAAGCCACGGACTGCCCCCCAAACCCTCAGAACTTCACACTTCTTTTCTCCAGAGAGAGACGTGTGGGCATTGGGTCATCTCTGAGCCCCTCCTAACGCCAGGGTGCTGACCGATTTCACGCTACTCACTTGGTCCAGGTGGTGCAGCCCCCCGCCCCCGACCCCATCCACAGCTGGGCTGCCTGCCATTGCTGGGTCATCACAGGGGCCACGTGTCTGTCCGCTCTGGGTGCCAGGCCTACCCAGAGGACGATTAGGCTCATGGGCCCATTTAGTGTGCTGTTAATTTTACGTGCTGACCCCAGACACACCAGAAGGCTTCTCTGGAGAGGTAACTTCTCACTCTTTCATGTCACTTACATTTTTCTCCGGTAGAGTGCTGGATGACCTTCTGGATGGATGGGGTTTTAGATCCGCTGCACCAGAGGTGGAGGGGTTTCGGTGAATTTCACAGATGCAGGCGCACAGTTGTGGGGGGCAGCGTCTGCTGGGTTTGGGCTAAGAGAGCCCTCGTTTGGGGATTACCATGCTGGCTTCCTTTGCTTCTCTCCGTCTGGCTGCTGTTCCCCAAACCTCGTCCATCAAGGGCTGCCCCACCCAGGTGTTCGAACCCAGGAGTTTTGATGTGGTTCGCAGCCTCTTTGAACTCACACAGCTCGCAGCTCGGAGCCAGAAATGTGAGCCTGATGTCTTTCTTTCAACTCCTCAGACACTTCAAAGAAGTTGTCGAAGCTTATGAAAAAAAAATTTTTTTTTCAACATTATCTTTCAAAAAAGCAGCATATCCTTTTATATTGATGTCCAGAAAATAAGAACCAAATAAATACATTTTTTCAATGTGTGTTTTAAAATACGTTTCAAGTATAATCAAGAATGCCAATTAACACGTCACTGACTGTAGGCTTTAGCTTCTGCAAAAATCCCCCAGTCAGTGACGTTAGTGTAGCCAGTGGATGTAACCTGGATGAGAGAACCAAAAAGGGGCCAATGTTTTCTTTCTCCCTGGAACAAATACAAACTCAATTTGGGGACAGAAGGGGAAAAATTATCCTTGGTTAAAGAATTCCACGGACCGAGGAGCCTGGCAGGAGCCTTGCATGACCTCCTTGGGGTCATGCAAAGAGCTGGACATGACTGAGCAACTAACGCTTTCACTTTCACTTTTCGTGTGATTAAAACCAGAAGCGTTTTGGGCAAGCGTTTGCTGTTATATTTATTGGGTGGGGAATGAGGAATTGATAGGAAAGCTAGTCTGGACCCTGCGGCTGGGCTCCAACAACAGCGTGATGTGCCGGAATGAGTGCTGAGCGTCAGCCACCCTCCCCCGGCAGGTGCGTGGCTGCATCATCCTCCCCAGGGATGAAGGTTGCTCGCCAGGTGCCGGAGCTCCCAGAATAGCCCGGCTTCTGAGGGAAGTGGACAGACCCCAGAGTGCGCCAGGGGAGGAGGCTTCATGCTGAGGCCTCTCCCCTGCTCACAGTCATTTCACTCCGTCTGAGAACCAGCAGTGCATCTGAGCCCCGGGCTCTGCTCATCACTGGAAGGCGCCCAGCCCAGGGCTCAGAGCACAGACTGGACCAGAGGGACGGGGTCGAGGCTGGGGCTCCGGGCGCTGCGGTTAGGGGCGAGTGACTTAACACATCTCCCAGGGCGATCCTCCCTGTTTGCAATGGGCGCGATCACACGTCCCCAACAGGGCTGTCGTGTGGATGGATTGCCGTCACCTGCGCGAGCTTGCCAGAGGGTCACGGCACCGCCTCATGGCCAGGCTCAAGATGACCTGAGCTCTGATCTGAGGACGCATCTGCTGTGTCCTCAAAGCAAGTCACGCCACGTCCACTGTCTAAGACGCAGGCGTCATTTTTGGTTATTAATGTCCTGAGATCTATTTGGTTATTTCCAACCAAACATTCAGTTCAGTCGCTCAGTCGTGTCCGACTCTTTGCGACCCCATGAATCGCAGCACGCCAGGCCTCCCTGTCCATCACCAACTCCCAGAGTTCACTCAGACTCACGTCCATCGAGTCAGTGATGCCATCCAGCCATCTCATCCTCTGTCGTCCCCTTCTCCTCCTGCCCCCAATCCCTCCCAGCATCACAGTCTTTTCCAATGAGTCAACTCTTCGCATGAGGTGGCCAAAGTACTGGAGTTTCAGCTTTAGCATCATTCCTTCCAAAGAACACCCGGGGCTGATCTCCTTTAGAATGGACTGGTTGGATCTCCTTGCAGTCCAAGGGACTCTCAAGAGTCTTCTCCAACACCACAGTTCAAAAGCATCAATTCTTTGGCGCTCAGCCTTCTTCACAGTCCAACTCTCATATCCATACATGACCACTGGAAAAACCATAGCCTTGACTAGACGGACCTTAGTCGGCAAAGTAATATCTCTGCTTTTGAATATGCTGTCTAGGTTGGTCGTAACTTTAGTCACTGATATTTGTACTCGAGAGCCAACGAGTTCCGTTTTACTCCTAGGCCGGGAATTGTGAATATTCCCGTCGCCTAGCTACTTGGTTACAATGTGTTGTCCTGAGTGACCTTTGGACTCAGCCTTTTTATTTTATCCCTCGCCCCAAAGGGACTTGGTGTTTTCAGGCAGTGTCCCTGGGCTGGGGCTCCCACGCATCGGCTCAGCCGAGTTCAGTTGGCTTCCAGCAGACTCGGCCGTGACTGTTTGGCCAACATGCCCGAGGGCCCTGGGAGTTGGGGGACGCAGGGTCTGGTCGGTGCAGGCTCCTGGCGCAGCAGGCTCCCCGTTAAACTGTGGGAGCTCCGGCCTTGCTTTCTGCTCCCAATCCAAAGGCTGGTCTTGAAGTGGGGCACCCATTTCCGTGACTTGATGTCATAGGCCATCCTCCCCCACTCCGCCCCACCTCACTCACCAGTCTGTCTGGATGCTTGTCATGGAAGAAAGCTTTTCTTTTGTTGTTTGACATATGGCTCAGGAGGGGCTCTGAGGATACCAAGGGTCAGTTTTTCTGACAATTTTCCCAGGGCTGGCCTGCTCATAGCCATTTTATACTAATGCACTTGGTACAAAGCAGAGAGACAGAGAGACTCAGATACTGAGCTTTTATCTTCCAGTTGTCATCTAAGGAGGCCTCCAAACTCCCTTTCAATCCAGAATAGGGGGCCTGGCTCTAGGTACCTGTAGGCAGGAATTAAATTCCAGGGTGTAGTCTCAGGTGGTTTCAGAGAGCAAAATGGTGACCTGTCACTGTCTTCAAGCACGGGGCTACCAGTTAGACCAAGCTCACCGAATCACAGAAGGAGAAACTCTCACCGAATCACAGAAGGAGAAACTCTCCCACAATTCCAGGGGGACAGGGGTGGGGAATCAGCGTGAATTAACCAGAAGCCAGAATATGTGTGTCCTTTTATGACATTCAAGGGTTTGCAGTAACTCAGTTTGGGCCCTGAAACTGTTGCCTTAGGGCACTTGCTTTAATGACTACTAGACACCTAAGTGCTCTTCCAAGGAGATTAAAATATTTTAACTTCTTAACCATGTACAAATAAACCCATCTTAGTTTCGCTAAGACGTTGGCTAATCAAAAGAAACTCTCCTTTGCAACCATGTTATTTCAAGTCCTCTCAAAACCTGCCTGGTTACTAGTAAAATTATTCCTTGTGATGGACACTTTTCTTCAGTAGGCGGTTTTTCTGGCTCTGAAAGTGGCCTTAGTTTTATAAACAGCTGAACATTTAAGTCCTGGACATAAAAATGCTTTGAAACAGTCACCCCTTCAAGCTCAAGTGCAGTTGGCTCAGCACCCTCTCCTTCTGAGCTTTTGGCAGCACTTTATTAAGTGCATCAGTAATTCAATAAATTACTTTTCAGCCGTGTTGCGAACATCAGCTGAAGCTCAGTCATGTACTGGAGATGGTATCAGTCTGCTCATTTAAATTCCTTGGAGCAAAGTCCTGATTTTGGCTCAACATAATATAAAGATGCAAGAGCCAGAAATTTAATAATTTTGCACGGAACTGTGCCAAGCTAGGCCTATTCTTAGCCAGCCAACAATATTCTTTCAAAGGAACTTTCTTGGTTTTCATCAGATGTGGGTAGTATTGGGAAGAAGTCTGTAAGGTGGTATGGAAGGGACAAATGGGGATGTAAACATTTATTGAGTATCTGTGGTATACTCAAATTGGGCTTAACACTGGCATTACAAAGTAATCACGACACCTGTCCTGTGGGCGCCCTGTAGTCCAGTGGTCCCCAACCTTTTTGGGACCAGGTTTCCAGACAGTTTTTCTGTAAGTGGGAAGTGGGGAATGGTTGGGGGATGATTCAAGGGCATTGCATTTCCTGTGCACTTTATTTCTGTAATTACTGCATCAGCTCCACCTCACATCGTCAGGCATTAGATCCTGGAGGTCGGAGTCCCCTGCCCTCCACCCATAGGAGGGCAAACTTGGTCATTTCCAGGGCGTGTATAATGTAAGCATGGCCGCAGAGGTGGAGCAGAGTTGCTGCGACCGGCTTGTGAAGTGGGGCCTGGAAGAGCTTCGCCAACAAGCAGGCATCGTTTTCAAGAATGTTTTCTTGGCGGCCAACAGGCCTAGAACATTCCAGACAGAGGGACTTCCCTGTGCTTGCCCAGCGGTGAGAAGTGGCATGACCTCTCTGGGGAACGGTGGGTGACTCAGGGGACCTGGGGCCTAGGGGTGGGGAGGCTGGAATCAAACAGACAGAAGAGCTTGGCCTTCCCCAGCCTCTTACCGGCGTCTGAGCTGTGTCTGATGTGGACTCTAAAGTATGCCCCAAGTGCACTCATCCGTGAGACAGAAAGTGACTCGCAGAGAGGACAGCCTGGCGCTTTCTCAGGGAGAAGGGGGTGGAGGGAGAGACAGAGTGGGAGTTTGGGGTTCGCAGATGCCAGGTATTATTTGTAGGATGGATAATCAGCAAAGTCCTGCCATACAGCACAGAGAACCGTATTCAATAACCTGTGATAAATCATAATGGGAAAAAAACACTCCGTAAAGAAGGAACTAAAAGACAACACCAATTCTGCCCTTTTTGTTTTAGGCTTTATCTGTTTGAGGAGGTTGGGGACCCACGTGATCTCCCCGTTTAGAGCGAAAGGGCGATGCCTGCGCCCCAGTGAACATCCTAAGACTTGCCGGGGTCACGATGCCCATTCCCAGGACCACGTCCCGACTCGGACTGAGACTCCTTCTCATGTTCTCCTGAGAGAAGGGGTAGGCTGACCCCTTCACCTCCCTCCCGTATCTGACCCCCTGGTCATGCTTTGGGGTCTCGGGAAATGGAGGCCCCTCGTCTGCTTCCATCACCTGAAAGCCCAGCCTACCTGTCTGTTTCGCCAGGAGTCGAATGTTCCTGCTCCCAGCGGAGCCTGGAGTGGGGGAGACTCCCACCTCACTCCCAGGCCTGCCTCTTCTGTCGGCCTGGCCTAAGTCTCGCCGGCCTGGCCCTCTGGGTGTGGTTGGGGCCTGGCCAGCTGCAGCCAGGCGGTATTTCAGAAGGCAGTCAGTCACACATGTGCTTCTTGTGCCTGGGATGCTTTTGTTTAGCAGATGACTTATTGTATGTCGTGTTGAAACGCACATCCTGAATGAATGGGCAGTGCTGGGCAGGAGTCAATGACATCAATGAATCAATGAATCAATGGCATCAGTCCTAGCTACTTCACTGCACTAAGGATTTTCTCCTTTTTTTTTTGTTTTTCGTTTGTTTGCTTGTTTCAGTATGGCGATGATCTGTAAGTGCTGGACAGAGATGGCACTTTCTTTCGTGACTGGTATTCTGGAGACTGGCGCAGCCAGGTTCCATATGCTGTTTCTAGGCCCCCTAGGTGGGGAGTGTGGCTGTGCTTCCCGGGGTGACTTCTGAGCTGATGGCCCGAAAGACAGAGTGGGCATGGCTTGGCTGTGTGGGTGTCCCTGTTGCCTAATCGATGGCTGCAGTGTGCAGGGAGGCCTGTGGGGTGACTGGTGTCCGGTCACTTGGGGCTCAGCCCCTGTCGCCTCTGATATGGGACACTGGTTAGGCTCCTGTGAGATGAGTCCCTGGGTCTCCCTGGAAAGGCACAGCCCCCGGAGCCTGAGCGGGCTGTGCCTTCCGCAGTGAGCCCCTTGCAGCCTCCACTCTGAGTCTGGTTGAGGGTCCACTGCGCCCCCCGCCCCCAGCCAGGGCGCCTGTCCCCAGGATGTGGGTGGGCGTGCCACCGCTCTGCGGCCACCACCGTCTCCAGGAGGGGGCTCCTGGTGGTGGGGCAGAGGAAACAACTTCCATGGCCGATGCGGCTGGGGCCTCCAGGGCTGTCTGTGGGAGGGTCTGCTAGAGAGTCTGGACCTCAGGGTGGTGCTCCGCCTTTCTTCTACCCAGCCCCACCCTCCGCCCGGACTTCTGGGGGCCCCAGTGCAGAGGAAGGTGTGAGGTCGCCCCGCAGGCTGGGAGAGGCAGGCTCTGTATGATCAGGGATCTTGGGGTGTCAGAGACGGGAGCACAGTTCATCTCACGAGGGACCTCACCAACTTACGTAACTGAAGGTTGGGGATCCAGTGGTTCAGCATCGCCGTCAAGGCCCCACCACTTCCTCCTTCTTGGGACAGGCTCTTCCTCCTGTGTCTCCAGCAGCCTCCTATCCATCATCCCTGCAGGAGAGAGCCCCACCCCCTGCCTGAGCAGGTGAGGCCGTGGACTCCAGAGTGAGTCTCCTTGGCTCTGATGCACCAGGCCTCGGTCACTCACCGCGCTAAAAGCTTGCACTTTGAGGGGCAGGGTTCACGCTATTCTGATTGTCCAGTCTGGGGCCCTGCGTACTGCCAGGTGTCGGGGGTGGAGGAGCTCCCCTCAAACCACTGTACCCTTCAGGGGGAAGTAGCTGGGGCCTTCAGGGGAAGGGAAGAGGGTGGACCATTCAGGGAGAGGAGGGGAGGATCCCTAGGGCCTACCCAGGAATGGTCTTAGAATTAGTGGGTGGACTTGGGCTCCGTCTTGGGCTGGGGGAGGCAAAAGAGTTCTCAGGAAGGGAAGCGCTGATGATGAATGTGTACTGGGAGTGGTTGATGAGGGGTGGGCAGAGGGCAGGAGAGTCTCTGGGTGGTCTTTTCCAGTGAGGCCATGCCTCTGAGTCACAGGGCAGGTCCTAGAACCCCCTGCATATTGTGAGGTCAGGAGCTGCATTTCTTACAAAGCTCCCCAGGGAACCCCAACCTGTAGCTGGGTGGAAAAAGTCGGGGCTTTTTCGGGGGCCCAGGAATGAGGTCAGGACTTTCCATGATGGCAGAGGGCAGTGGGTGGCACTGTGGCTGCCCCGGCAGGTGGAGAAGAAGCACCAATGCCTTGCAGGGCTGACAGTGGGGTTGAGGTGTTACCTGATCCCCATGGCTCACAGGACCAAAATGGAACCATCATGGGGAGGGCACCAGTCCTGGGTGCTGCCCTGAGGGTGGCTGAAATCTTCGGGAATCTCCTTTGTTTGTGTTCTGCTCCTCTTTCAGTCCTGCTGCAGCCACTTCCATCCTAAATGAGAGGTCTTGGATAGACTGACCCATGACAAGGTGTTGGGGACTCCCTGGGGGCCAGTTTCAAGTGTTGCTTTTTAAAAGATGACAGTTTTGGAACGAGGAGGACTAAACCAAGTAAACATTGGGGGGTTGGTTCCTGGCAGTGTGAGGGTGGTGGTGGTGGTGATGATGGTGATGGTGGTGGTGGTGGTGATGGTGGTGATGGTGATGGTGGTGGTGATGGTGATGGTGGTGATCGTGGTAGTGATGATGGTGATGGTGGTGATGATGGTGATCATGGTGGTGATGGTGGTGATGGTGGTGGTGATGAGGGTGATCATGGTGATGGTGGTGGTGGTGGTGGTGGTGATGGTGATGGTGGTGATGATGGTGATGGTGGTGGTGGTGATGGTGGTGATGATGGTGATGATGGTGATGGTGGTGGTGGTGATGAGGGTGATCATGGTGGTGATGGTGGTGGTGATGAGGGTGATGGTGGTGGTGATGATGGTGGTGATGATAGTGATCATGGTGATGGTGGTGGTGATCATGGTGATGGTGGTGGTGATGGTTGAGGTTGGGGTGGGCATTCCTCCCTGCAGCTGTAAGCCCCAGGAGACTCATAGTCATGTACATACATACATACACTCATCATTCAGTAAACACAAATGGGAGAGACCTACTGGGTGCTGGGGCTCCAATGCTGAATAGAATGTACAGATCCTACCCTTGCAGCCTTTACCTGGGGCCTGGGCTTCCGTGTCTGTCTGTCTGTCTGTCTGCCCCCAGGATTCCCCTCAGAGGCCAGTGGCACACAGCTCAGCCTCACTTGGGGGACCATGAGTGGCCAGGGGGCTGCCCCTGGGGTCCTGGTGTCACCCCTGTGGGACCGAGAGGGCCTCCCACACCTGCCTGCCTTCCCGTCGACCCAGAGCACTGTGTTCACGGGGTCCCCATTTCCACTGGGTGTTGATGGCTGAGTCGCTGTCCCTTCCCCCTCACCCCACAGAACTGCAGTTCTGCCAGGCTCTCTTTCAAGAGCCCATCTCTCTGGCAGTGAACCCAGATTCCTAGGACTCTGTTTCCAACCTTAACGTCTGAAGGAGGCTGGACTCTTAAGGCCAGATGGGGAGGGTGGCAGGGTCACCCAGTGGCCTTGTCCCCTCCTCCCCACTGGGCTGTCATGTTTCCCTATCCTCACTTCCACCCCTGGCGCTTCTTTTTTCCAGAACCCCAAGCCCCCCTGAGCTCACCCTCCTGCGTCGGGGACACTCACGCTGTGGAATGAGGGCCCACAGGTGACAGCGGCTGTGGCCTTGTGCCTTGGGCAGCTTTCCTGCCTGCTGCACGCCTGCCTGGGCCAGCGGCCCTGGGACCTGGCACTTCACCGCCGGCATGCCATTCCTTTGAAATGAGTAACAGCCAAGCTGATCCAAGAAATGCCCATTGTCCCCTGCCTGCTGTTGTCCAGTCTCCAAAAAATAAAAAAGACCCGATTGAAAAAAAAAAAAAAAAGACCCGATTGCCTCATCACGTGAGGAGGCCGGGGGAGGGACTTCCAGGAACAGCCCCCCCCCCCACCTGCCCACCAGTGGCCATGGGAGAGACCCTGCCCACAGGACCGCAGATACCCAGGGCTGAGGAGTACAAGCCCGGGAGAACCGAATACCAGAATGATTTGCCCAATTGCTCCTGACTGGAGAATCATTTTGAATTAGTCCTAACAGCTCCATGGAGAGTTTCCACGTCGGGAAAAATTCTATTGAGATACCCTAGTGTTGGAGTTGTGGTCTTTCTTTAACGCAAAGTTCAAACAACACGCATTTCACTTCCTGTTGCCTCTGGCAGGGTCTGGATGAACCTGGGATTGGAGCTGACCTTCAGGTGGGGCACCTGCTCCCTTGCCCTCACCCCACCCAGCCTGATTTCTAGTCAGTAGGAGCTCAGCCCCTTAATCGAGCAGCACAGATCCAGATAAAGTCTGTGTAAATGCGGTGCTGTCTGGTCTGACTGGGGGGGGAACGTTTCCCTGCAGGAGGCTTAAGCTGGAAAATGTCCATGACGAGTACAAGGAGCCTTTGGGTGGAGGTTTAAATACTGTGTCAAGATGCATAAAAAATATAATTAACCATGGTGTGAGGCGGGCCATGTCTCTGGGAAACTGCGTGTCTGAACAAATCAAAGGAACATGTGGGAACGAACTCCTAAGCGTTTTTATCAAGAAAGAGTTTGGGCTGGAAATGGGGATGAGTGATAGGGTCACTGGAGAACGAAATGGCAAGCCACTCCAGTATTCTTGCCTGGAGAATTCCATGGACAGAGGAGCCTGGTGGGCTACAGTCCATGGTATCGCAAAGAGTTAGACGTGACTGTGCGGCTAACTTTTATAGGGTCACAGACCTGGTTCTTCGTCAGGAAGGACAGGGCAGGGGAACCAAGTGTTCTTGAGATGTGTGATTTGGCACAAACATAGGTTTGGTGGCTCAGTGGTAAAGAATCTGTCTGCCAATGCAGGAGACATGGGTTTGATCCCTAGGTCAGGAAGATCTCCTGGAGAAGAATTTGGCAAGCCACTCCAGTATTCTTGCCTGGGAAATCCCATGGGCAGAGGATCCTGGCCAGATACAGTCCATGGTGTTGCAAACAGTTGGACAGGACTGAGTGGCTAAACAACTATTATCAGTAGGATTTCACCGTCAGCCTACAGAGGAACAGAGGCCTCTTCCCCTCTGTCCGACTTCCCTTTCTGTGTTCAGGGGCTATTTCATGACCTAAGTAATAAAAACTGCAAGATTAACCAGGACAGCTTGGGTGAGATGTTCAGTAGGGCCCTATTTGGTTACAGAACATGGAAACATTGGCTCTGACCCAGTCATCTTGGTGCTTTCATCTTCCCTAAAAACTATTGACAATGTATCATTTTTACATCCAGAAGTAGTAGAGCATTGGTGCAACTGTAGCTGAGCTTGCTAGAAAGTAGCTGCGCTAATGAATGAGCAAAGCCAGAAAACCTCCGCCCTCAGCACCCTTGCTGTTTTAAGCAGAGGTCTTCAGAGGAGTCCCTGGGCTACTTTGCAATGCACACTCCCCGGCACTGATGAGGTGGTTCTGTGAAATAAGGTCTGTGCCAAATGTAGCCTTTGGCATAGACCTCAGTTTTCCAAGCTCCAGAACAGAGTTGGCAATTTTGTCTCCTCTCACCTGTCTGAGGGGCTTCTCCAGTGGCTCAGCAGTAAAGAATCTGCCTGCAATGCAGGAGACACGGGTTCGATCCCTGGGTCAAGAAGATCCCCTGGAGGAGGAAATGGCAAATCACTCCAGTATTCTTGGTGGGAAAATCCCGTGGACAGAGGAGCCTGGTAGGCTACAGTCCATAGGGTCACAGAGAGTCGGACGTGACTGAGCAACTGAACATACACACCTATCTGAAGTTGGCATATCTGAGGCTTGGCTGGAGCTGGAAGACCCACTTCCATGGCTGGCAAGCTGGTGTTGGCTGTGGGTTGGAGGCTGCAGTTCCTTCCCATGTGGAGACATACAAAGGACCACTTGAGCGTCCTCATGAGGGGCAGCTGGTTTCCCCCAAGACAGTGGTCCCAGAGAAAGCGAAGCAGAAGTTGAAATATCTTTTAAGACCTAGCCTCAGAAATCACAAGGTCTTTCCTGCCATATTCCATTGGTCATACAGGTTAGCCCCACTTATGCAGAGAAGAATGACCAGTCCTTTCCAAAGAGTAGGTATTGGTTCTTGTTGCTTGGTCATGAAGTCGTGTCCAACTGTTTGCGACCCCCATGGACCAAAGCACACCAGGCTTCCCTGCCCTTCACTATCTGCCTGAGTTTGCTCAAACTCATGTCCATCGAGCCAGTGATGCCATCCAACCATCTCATCCTCTGTTGTCCCCTTCTCCTCCTGCCTTCAGTCTTTCCCATCATCAGGGTCTTTCCCAATGAGTCGGCTCTTTGCTTCAGGTGGCCAAAGGATTGGAGCTTAAGCTTTAGTATCAGTCTTTCCAATGAGGAAAGTGTTGGTGAGGGACCTTTATTCTTTTACTATCCTGGGTGTGTTAGTTGTGGCTTTTAGTTGTAACAGCACAGAACTGAGAAAAGGAACTGGCAGAAGGTTACAGAGTGGGCCTTGGAATCACTGGGAAGGCTGGATAAAGATTCAGAAAAGGGGCAGGGCCCAGGCTCACAGTCTGAACCACAGTCAAGGCAGGGCCACCGAAAGCTCTCAGCAAGGATGTGGCCTGTGGGGCTGCTGGGCGTCGCTGCTATTGGACTCTCGCAGCTGCGCCCTCTGCCCGCCGTTTCAGGACATCCCTGGATCCATGGCTTACCCTGAAGGGTCCGTCAGTCCTGGTAGGATTGATGCTTGCAGCCTGGGCCACCTCCCTGTCAAAACTGGGCTGTAGGTGCTTGGAGGGTGGGGCGGGGAGGTGGGATCCTGCCCTCGGAGGTGGAGCACTTTGAACCACCCATGGTGCACCTAAGCGGGATGCTGAGAAGCGGGAGGAGAGTTGAGGCTCCGAGGGCATCCCCAAACACTGGCGCTCATGCTGCAAGGCTTGCACTGAGCCAAGGGTTATTTTTGTCTCCAAGTACACCCTGTATTACATATTAATATATTCCTGAAAAGTTATGTTAATTTGAATCATGGTTTATATACACTGGCTAAGCTTAATACCTTCTAGAAGTCTGTAGATAATCCTTTTGTAAAGCAGCTAATCCTTTTAGGGAACAAATAATCACTTCGTAATGATTTTTTTTTAAGGTCAAGACTCTGCGTATTGTGTTTTCTCAAGGCAGAGGATCTGACTCTCAGGTTTCCTCTTTTGCTCATGGTGAGAGACCATGACAGCTTTATGTATAACTGTTTGCAGTGTCTCATGCTGTGCAGAAGAAAAAATCACTGAGGGTTTGTTTGTTTGTTTTCTTCATGTTTCCTTCTCGACTGTAATTGATTATTTTCTGGAAGGAAGCAGAGGCTATTAAAATTTTTAAAGAGCTTGTTTTTATTTTGTTCTTGCCCACAAGGCTGTTTTAACATGAGCGTGTTTAGTGGTGAACAAGGGAAGAAGCAAGCATTTTTAGTTGTTCTGCCTGGGAAATTAGATCTGGAAAATTCACCTTTAATGTTAGGTTCCCCCCTTCCTTCTGTGGGAGGCTTCCACATCATAGCAGGAAAATTTGATTCCATTTCCAAGAGTTGTATTCAGGTTTCCTGGTTAACTGGGTACAGGAGCCTGAACGGGAGGGGCGTGGGGAGCAGAGCAGAGACATGGGCACAGCTCTGCGGGGACCGAACAGGTTCTGTGTGTGCAGAGGGATCCGGGTGGAACAGGAGCGAGGAGAGCCATCGGATAAGGAATGGGGTGGGAGGCAGTCAGGCAGCTAGTGTCAGAAGCTTCCAGAGAGACGAGAGATGCAGAGACAGGGAGAGACGCTGGAGACGAGGGGAGACGAGGGGAGACGCTGGAGACGGGGAGACGCTGGAGACGGGGAGACGCTGGAGACGAGGGGAGACGCTGGAGAAGAGGGAAGACGCTGGAGAAGGGGAGACGCTGGAGACGGGGAGACGCTGGAGACGAGGGGAGACGCTGGAGAAGGGGAGACGCTGGAGACGGGGAGACGCTGGAGACGAGGGGAGACGCTGGAGAAGAGGGAAGACGCTGGAGAAGGGGAGACGCTGGAGACGGGGAGACGCTGGAGACGAGGGGAGACGCTGGAGAAGGGGAGACGCTGGAGACGGGGAGACGCTGGAGAAGGGGAGACGGGGAGACGGGGAGACGCTGGAGATGGGAGAGACACTGGAGACGGGAGAGACGGGGAGACGCTGGAGACGGGGAGACGCTGGAGAAGAGGGAAGACGCTGGAGAAGGGGAGACGGGGAGACGGGGAGACGCTGGAGACGGGAGAGACGCTGGAGACGGGAGAGACGCTGGAGACGGGAGAGACGCTGCAGATAGACAGCTGCCATTCAGGCGCCCCCGCGTGCCCCATGTGTCCATCTGCTCTTGTCTTCATCCGCACAGAGCAAGGGGAACAGGAAAGCTGGGGCGCCCTCCACCCCAGGGCGGGTCTCTCATTCCTGTAGGGAGGTGACACGTGTGTTACATCAGTAAGGCTGATTCAGCCCCTTTTTTCCTCCAGCGTTGGAACCCATCAGTGTCATTGGTGGACACTCGAGGAGGCACTGACTTCTCTTTTCAGAGACTGCTATTAAAGCGTAGATTCCCTTTTAAAATAATGTGTTTTTTAAAACAACAACAACAACAAAACATTAGACCCTGGAATCATACTCCTTGTGGCAAGACGCCCCCTCTAAGAAGGGACAGGAGGATGGAGTGGATTCACTTCGTGTCGCTGAATTCTCTTAAGTTGAATGTGTGTAAGATGTCAGCCCATCTTGTGGTTAGCAAAACTAAGCCTTGGACAAGGGACACGAGTTGTGCGGGGCCCTGTCCCCTAGAAGGTGGCAGAGCTGGGCTTCCATCCCAGGTCTGTCGGCTGTCTGAGCAGGGCCTGTCGACATGCCGGCAGGAGGGGTTGTGATGAGCAGAACAGCTTGGAGGAGAGGCCCCTGGGAACCTAGGGCGCTTGTGTTGAGCCTCCTGTAATTCCGGATGGACATCCTGAGACGGCCACCCCTTTGCATAAAATATGTGGCTAAAGAACATACAGTGAATAACGTTTTTCAGTGGGTTATTTTAGTCTGTATTTCAGAATACAAATGATTCTGATTCTGTGGTGGGACTTAGAGTGAATTGCTTTCCTGATTTAATTTTACGTCTAAGTGCGTGCTAAGTCGCTTCAGCCGTGTCCGACTCTGTGCGACGCTATGGACTGTAGCCCGCCAGGCAAGAATACTGGAGTGGATTACCATTTCCCTCTCCAGGGATCTTCCCGACCCAGGGGTCGAACCTTGTGTCTTACATTTCCTGCATTGGTAGGCAGGTTCTTTACCACTAGTGCCACCTGGGAAGTGATTACTTTTAAGAGCGAATAGCAATTTCCATTAATCTGGGTGCCTTTTAGTGTGTTATTTATTATGATTATTATTTTGCTATTGTTATTTAAATGGATTTCCCCATACTTTTGTATATATTTTGGTATAAAACAGAAAAAGCACAATCATTTTTTTTGGCCAAGAAAATTAATGTACTGTGCAAAAACTATTAGAGGGAACATTGACTTCCTAATACGATAATCCTGAATTGCTTCCCCTCCCCCCCCCCCAAGATTTGCAAATTGCATTAGTGGTAGCCTTCAGATTTCTACTTAGAGCAAAATTTCAAAACATTTATCGCTGTTCTTCACTCATTTTCTAGCCATTCTCACACAACCATCTGAACAAACTTTAAAATTCCTTTCATTTCACAGAAAAAGTGGCCTCTCAGCTGCTCCTGATTTGTTTATCCAGTTCTCATCTGTGTGTCGACTTCCTGGCCTTCTTTCCCTTTCAGTAAATCATGTTTGGTATTGACAAGCCCGTTTTGTTTCCTTAGAGCCTGGAACTTCTGAGTGGGAAGGAAATAGGTGAAACCTTAGTGCAGATGCAGCAATTCTTTAACCATTTTTAAATGCACATATTATCATTGGTTCGTATTGATTCTATGCGACCTTCTTTCAGAAGCGTTCCAGTGCCAATCCATTCCCCTGTTTCATGTCTTTACTGGTTTTTCTCTGTGTACCTAGAACTGATTGTTCTGGGGGTGTGACAGATTTGTGTGCTGGGTTAGCTCAACATACATGTTTATGCTGAGTCTATCTACAAGTCTGAGTAAATAGGAAACATCCTACTCTGAGTACAGACTCAGAGGTGTGGACTGGAAACGTGTATCGATCTTTGAAATAACATTTTGGAAGGCACAGTGTTAGGTAGATAAGGGCTGTACTGAAGTCACAGGAAAAAAAATGAAAATCACGGGACTTCCCTGGTGGTCCAGTGGTGAAGACTTCCTGCTTCCAGAGCAGGGGGCCAGATTCCGTTCCTGGTCAGGGAATTAGGATCCACATGCCATGTGGCATGGCCAAAAGAGTTAGAAAGAAAGAAATCGTGGCATTTGATTGCATAATGCTCTTGTCCAGCCTGACTTTCATAACTGAGCCAAATGCTGAGAGCAGTATTAGAGGTCAGTTCAGCTCAGTTCAGTCACTCAGTCGTGTCCGACTCTTTGCGACCCCATGGACTGCAGCAAGCCAGGACCTCCCTGTCCATCGGAGTTCACTCAGACTTGTGTCCATCAAGTCCGTGATGCCATCCAGCCATCTCATCCTCTGTCATCCCCTTCTCCTCCTGCCCCCAGTCCCTCCCAGCATCAGGGTCTTTTCCAGTGAGTCAACTCTTTGCATGAGGTCAAGGTCACCATAAATCAGTTTTCACACTGGAGAACAAAAATTAACTGTATCGTCACACACAGTGACATGTCTGTTAAATACAGAGATTGCTGTGAATAGCTTTATGCATTCAATTTGTTTGCAGTTGTCAAAACCTCATTAATTGTAAGCCCAATGGCATTGTTTGCCGTTTCAAACACATGCGCTACTTAATCTTAAAAGCAAAATTAAACCTTGGATTGGTATACATTTCAAGTTACAACTGTAAGCCATTGTATTCGTGGGGAAGGAGTTGAATACGCACTGTAAAATAAAAATTAGAAGGTGCTTTGCATTCATGGTGATTTATGTAATTAGATTCTGTCAACTGTAATTTTTCAGGTTAATTACTTCCATGGTATAGGTCATGTAAATAATAAAGTTACCAATCTTGATTTGTGTTAAAATAATTATATAAATCCTTAGTATTAAAGCCATAAGATGCTGTGCTGTGCTTAATTGCATCCGATTCTTTGCGACCCCATGGACTGTAACCCACCAGGCAACTCTATCCATGGGGATTCTCCAGGCAACAATGCTGGAATGGGTTGTCATTTCCTTCTCCAAGGTATCTTCCCAGCCCAGGGATCAAACCCAGGTCCTCAGATTCTTTACCATCTGAGTCACCAGGGAAGCCCAAGAATACCAGAGTAGGTAGCCTATCCCTTCTCCAAGGGATCTTCCCAACCCAGGAATCGAACTGGGGTCTCCTGCATTGCAGATGGATTCTTTACCAGCTGAGCTATGGAAGCCCAAATAATACAGTTATTAATCATGATTCATGTTAAAATCATTATATAAATACTTGGTGTTAAAACAAGGTATTTGAAGTAAATTACTTGGAAGTATGAGTTGTATGGTAAACAGGTAAAATTGATTTTTGTGAAGAAATTAACAAAGATGGATATTTCACTTGTTTAACAAATATAGGTGTTTATCAAGTCTATACCTGGGCCAGGTGCTGGGGACCGTAAGAGCAGGAAACCATGGGAACTCGCCCAAGAGTGCGGATCCGGCATGGCGTTTCCAAAGGGCCCTCTGGTGACTGTGCCCCCTCCCCACGCGTCTCTGCTGGGTGTGGTCAGGTGCGCTGAGAGCGGTCGGTGCAGCAGGTGCCGCTTGAAGAGGTGTGGGGACACCAGCGGTTTCCCAGGCGGCTCTAGTGGTAAAGAGCCCGCCTGCCAATGCAGGAGACACAAGGGACGTGGATTCGACCCCTGGGTCGGGAAGATCCCCTCGAGGAGGGCGTGGCAACCCACTCCAGTTTTCTTGCCTCGAGGATTCCCATGGACAGAGGAGCCCGACGGACTACAGCCATGGGGTCGCAAACAGTCGGACACGACTGAAGCAACGCAGCATGCATTTCCAAACAGTTTTGGCCATAGGGACTGTTCTGGTAACACCCCTGAGTGTGTTGGTCTGCACGCTGGGATTCTTAACCTGGAGCCTCCTGGGAGTCGATGGATAAAATTCAGAGGGTCTGGAAATTTAGATTAGGGGGAAATTTATACCTTTATTTTCATATAATTGGCTTCCTTTGTCATTCCTCACATCTTTAAACATTTTTTTTTCATGGTAGGAAGAATATATATGTGTATATATATATTTTAAATTTATGGTTAATTTCTATTTGTTAGTGAAGTATAGTAGATTTACAATGTTGTGTTCATTTCAGGTGTATAGTAAAGTGATTCAGTTACACATATATATTTTGGGGGGATTTTTTTTTCCCTTAGAGATTATTACAAGATACTAAGAGTTCCCTGTGCTGTATAGCATGCCCTCATTGATTATCTATTTTATATATAGTAGTGTGTTAACGTTAATCCCAAACTCCTAACTTCCCTGTTTGCTAACCGTCAATTTGTTATGTCTGTGAGTCTATGTCGGTATTGTATGTAAGTTCCTTTGTATCATTTTTTTAGATTCCACACGAAAGTGATATCATATGATACTCGTCTTTCTCTGCCTGGCTTACTTCACTTAGGAACAATTAAAATTTTTTTCAAACTTTAAAAGGCACTCTTTTTGGTGTACAGCTGCATGAGTTTTCACAATTGCATAGAGATATGTAACCACCACCACCATCAAGAAACAAGCTTTGCCTCCCCAACTAAACACTCTCCTGGGCCGTATGTTTACAGATTCTCTAACTCCACCCCTGGCTCCTGGCAACCATTGATCTGTCCTCCATTCCTAGTGTTTGCTTTTCCTAGAATGTTCTATAAATAGAATCAGACAATATGTAGCCTTTTGGGTCTGGCTGCTTTCACTAAGCATATGGGTTTAGGAGTCATTCTTGCTGTTGTGTATATCAATATTGCCGGGTTGTGTTCTATGTATGGATATACTCACTTGTGGTTAACCATTCTCCACATGGGGTTGCATTTGGGTGGTTTCCAGCTGGGGGCGCTTATAAATAAAATAAGGCTTCCCTGGTGGCTCAGACAGTAAAGAATCTGCCTGCAATGCAGGAGACCCAGGTTTCATCCCTGAGTTCAGAAGATCCCCTGGAGAAGGAATGGCAACCTACTCCAGTATTCTTACCTGGAGGATTCCATGGACATAGGAGCCTGGCAGGCTACAGTCCATAGGGTCGCAAAGAGTCAGACATGACTGGCTAACACACACATTAATAATGTGGCTATAACACGCGCATATAAGTTTCTTTGTGAATCTAGTTTTGTTTCACTTGGATAAGTAAGCAGGATGGGATTGCTGAATCACGTGTGTAACATTATTTAAAAAAAAAAAAAAGCACGTTGCTCTCCATAGCAATGTACTATTTGCTCTCCTGCCAGCAGTCGGAGGAGGGTGCCAGTTGCTCTGCGTCTTTGCCAACATTTGCTCTTGCCTGCTGTTTTGCTGTTGTCAGTTGCTAAGTCGTGTTCCAAGGATCCCTGTCCTCCACTACCTCCTGGAGTTTGGTCAGATTTATATCCATTGAGTCAGTGATGCTATCTAACCATCTCATCCTCCACCGCCCACTTCTTTTGCCTTCAATCTTTCCCAGCATCAGAGTCTTTTCCAGTGAGTCAGCTCTTCCCACCAGGTGGCCACAGTATTAGAGCTTCAGTTTCAGCATCAGTCCTTCTTTGTGACTATTCAGGATTAATTTCCTTTAGGATTGACTGGTTTGATCTCCTTGCAGTCCAAGGGACTCTCAAGAGTCTTCTCCAGCATCATAATTTGAAAGCATCAGTTTTTCAGCACTTAGCCTTCTTTATGGTCCAACTCTCACATCTGTACATGGCTACTGGAAAAACTATGGCTTTGACTATATGGACCTTTGTCTGCACCGTGATGCTTTGCTTTTTAATACACTGTCTAGGTTTGTCATAGCTTTTTAATATGCTGTCTAGGTTTGTCATAGCTTTCCTTCCATGGAGCAAGCGTCTTTTAATTTCATGGCTGCAGTCACCGTCTGCAGTGATTTTGGAGCCCAAGAAAAGAAAATATGTCACTGTTTCCACTTTTCCCCCTTCTATTTGCCATGAAGTGATGGGATCAAATGCCATGATCTTAGTTTTTTGAATGTTGAGTTTCAACCAGCTTTTTCACTCTCCTGTTTCACCCTTATCAGGAGGTTCTTCACTTTCTGCCACTAGAGTGGTGTCATTTGCATATCTGAGGTTATTGATACTTCTCCCGGCAATCTTGATTCCAACTGGTGATTCATCGAGCGCAACATTTCACGTGATGTACTCTGCATAGAAGTTAAATAAGCTGGTGACAATGTACAGTCTTGTCTTGCTTCTTTGCCAATTTTGAACCAGTCTGTTGTTCATGTCCAGTTCTAACTGTTGCTTCTTGACCCGCATACAGGTTTCGCAGGAGGCAGGTAGGGTGGTCTGGTATTCCCATCTCTTTAAGAATTTTCCACAGTTTGTTGTGCTCCACACAGTCTAGGCTTTTGAGTAGCCAATAAGGCAGAAGGAGATGTTTTTCTGGAATTCCCTCATTTTCTATATGATCCAGTGAATGCTGGCAATTTAATCTCTGGTTCCTCTGCCTTTTTAAACCCAGTTTGTATATCTGGGAGTTCTTGGTTTACATACTGTTGAAGCCTAACTGGAAGGATTTTGAGCGTAACCTTGCTAGCAAGTGAAATGAGCACAGTTGTGCAGTAGTTTGAATATTCTTTGGCATTGCCTTTCTTTGGGATTGGAATGAAAACTGACCTTTTCTAGTCCTGTGACTATTGCTGGGTTTTCCAAAGTTGCTGGCATATTGAGTCAGCACTTGAACAGCATCATCTTTTAGGGTTTTAAATGGCTCAGCTGTAGTTCCGTCACCTCCACTAGCTTTGTTTGTAGTGATGCTTCCTAAGGCCCACTTGACTTCACGCTGCAGGGCGTCTGGCTCTGAGTGAGTGACCACAGTGGTTATCTGGGTCAAGACCTTTTTTTATACTTCTGTGTATTCTTGCCACTTCTTCTTACTCTTTTCCGCTTCTATTAGGCCCATACCATTTCTGTCCTTGGATGAGGTGTGCCCTTGAGGTCTCCAATTTTCTTCAAGAGTTGTTTACTTTTCTAATTTTGCCATTCTTCTGGGTGAGTCATAATATCTAGTTGCAGTCTTAATTTGCATAATGACCAGTGTCTTAGAGCATCCTTTCCTGGGTTTATTTGCTAACTGTACATCTTCTTTGATAGTGTCTGTTTAAATATTTTGCCCATTAAAAATATTGAGTTGTTAGTCCTATATAATTTATTTTATGCAATTAAAAACATCATTCCAAGGATATTTCACCAGCCAAAAGGATCCAAGTCACCAAAAAGATTAAGAACCCTTGGGAGATACACAATCTTTGAAATATCTTTGGTATTTACATTTTTAGCTCCCTTCAAGAAAGGAGAAGCAGAGGATGAGATGATTGGATGGCATCACCAACTCAATGGACATGAGTTTGAGCAAACTCAGGGAGATAGTGAATGACAGGGAAGCCTGGCTTGCTGCAGTCCATGGAGTCCCAAGTGACAGGTAGCTTGTCCATGATAGAGCATACCATCATTCTTTTTTCTGTTCTGTGTACATAAAATAGGATTTCACAACATCACTCTCAGCTGTGAGCAGGATCCCTTATGCCTCCCTCCTCTTTGGTGAACCATAAAGCATTTCTTCTGTTTTCATTTGTAAAATCCCTTGGCCCTCTTTGATTCTTAACCCAAATGGAAGAAATCCTAAGTTGTAGGAAAAAGTGAACCAACGTACTCCAAGAGAATAGTCCAGTTCCACCTTCAAAATTAAGAGCTCTTTCTTCAGGCAGGAGACAAGTGTGACTGTGTGTTTGATCGCTGTTTGTGATTTTCTCCACGACACGGAGGACTGACATGTTTTTCTGACTTGATCTGTCTTTTTCATCCAGCTCCCTAACAGAACTCATCTCCCAGCAATTTTTTTTTTTTAAATCTACTGGAGCTATTTTTTAAAGGCTCTGCAGACTCTTTAAGTGGGTAGCTAAATACTGACTCAGTCATATCTGAATCTATGAGTCAAGTTTCAATATAATCTTGAGCGGCTGACGTTTTTAGGAATCATATCCTTATTTATGATCAACAGATTAGTCTTGTTTTGTGGTTCTTCTGTTAAGGGATATAAAGAAGATATAAGGCACAGATATTTGTGCGACACTATTTTATTATTTTACAATGAAGTGTCTTACGTAGGATTCTCCTCTTCCCCACTGGAGAGAAAAAAAAATTGGAAAAGTACATTCAATGTACGTACTGAAAATGAATGCTTGGCACACACACCCCCGAAATGATGCCGTGATGAAGAATTCTTCCATGTGTTAGTTATTGCTTTAGAGTGAATTTTAGTGATAAATAGATGCCCTACATTTTTCATTTGGCACATTAGCGTATGCAAATATATGTTGAGTGCTTATAATTTGGGAAATCAGAGATGTAAAAAGCACCTCCCAGCTGTGCACAGTCCCTCTGGGGAAGAAAAGCCGCACAGGTGAAGTGACAGAGACAGCTGTGAGGCGGCGCCTCGTGGAGCCCAGCGCCGGGCTGGCGGGCCTCGCGTGGGCGCGGCATTGTGGGCTTGCTGTCCCGTCTCTGGTTTTCTTGGAGAAGGGAGGGTAGGGAAAGGCTCTTTTGCTCATTTGCACACACGTGTGTGCCCGTGGCCAGCTTCCCGCTCATCTTAATCCTTTTCCTCTCGCTGCTGCAGTTAAGTTCCCACTAGCTTAGCAGCTTGAAGCAACAGCCTGTTCTGACCCCGCGGCTTCTCTCGGGAGGGCTCTGCCTGGTGTCTCATAGGATGAGATCAGTGTGCCGGCAGGGCTGTGCCCCGAGCTGCAGACTCTGGGAGGAAGGAGCCTGCATTCAGGTCACGCAGGTGAGGCCCGTGTCCATGGTGGCTGAAAGCGGAAGGTGGTCTCCGGGTTCCAGAGGCTGCCCCGCCCCCGGCTCCAGGCCCGCTTCCTCCACCACCAGTCAGCAGCCCCTCTCCTGTTCCCACCGTCTGTGTCCCGGACCCCACCCCACCGTCGCGCCTCTCTTCTGCTCCTTTCCTGCTTTTAAGGGCTCCTGTGACCACCCTGGAGCCACCCCGAGAGTCCAGGATCCTCTGCCCTACGTTAAAGTCGGCAAATTAGGAATCTCAACTCCCCTGCTAAGCCCCTTCCCAGCAGCACCGGGATCACTGCACGCTGGGTGGGACTCGTGGGGGATATTTTTAAAATTCTGCCTCCCAGCTCCCTCCACACCCACGTTAGCATCAAAATGACAAAATTTAAGCTTCTCTTGAGTGACTGTTCGCAGCAAAGGGATTTGTTTCCATTTCTGAGACAATATGTGCAGAGATAATTCTGTGATATTTACACATTTGGTGTTTACGCCTCGCCGACGCCATTATACATATCTTTAGGAATACTCTTTACATAAATTAAGATGATTTGTCTCTTTCCTGAAAACAGCAACATGCCACACATTCTGGATGGAAATGAGGGATTGTTTACATCAGGGACCAAATCAAACTCTGGGAGAATTCCGAAGTAGGATAGATGGAAATGTGCTCGAATGTTTGGCGTATTTTAGGTTCCCTAGGAACTTCCTTGTCAGTATAACCGCAAATTAATATTGCAAAGCTAGTTAATTATGAGGTCATCTAGTATCCTAATGTGTGTCTGAGGTTCTCTGGCATTTAACAGAGAAAGGAATCCTTCCTCGGTGGGCTTGCCCAGGACCACCGCTGTCACCTGGGAAGATGGGTCACCTCCATGTGGTGGAGGTCTGGCGCTGGGGTCAGAGGCTATGGATTCCTTTTTTTTTCTTCGGCTGCGCCGGGTCTTCAATGCTATGCCTGAGCCTTCTCTAGTTGTGGAGAGCGGGGGCTCCTCTCTAGTTGAGATGCATGGGCCTCTCATTGTGGGGGCTTCTCTTGTTGCAGGGCACAGCTCTAGGGTGCAGGGCTTAGGAGTTGGCACACATGCTTAGTTGCCCTGCAGCATGTGGAATCTTCCCGGACCAGAGATCAAACCTGTGTCCCCTGCACTGGCAAGGGTTCTTACCCTCTGTACTGCCAGGGATGTCCCCAGAGGGAATGGATCCTATTTTCTCCCTCCAGTCCCCCTCCCCTCCTGGCTGGGCCATGTGGGGAAGTTCTGTGTTCTCAAGCCTCAGTCTTACTATCTGGGAATAATTCTGACTAGGCTTTAATGAAGTAGCATCTAAGAAGATAATTTGTGAATCAGAAAGAGTTAGACACCTGCTGCTGCTGCTGCTAAGTCACGTCAGTCGTGTCCGACTCTGTGCGATCCCATAGACGGCAGCCCACCAGGCTCCTCTGCCCATGGGATTTTCCAGGCAAGAGTACTGAAGTAGGGTGCCATTGCCTTCTCCGTAGACACCTGCTAGTTAAGGGCTTTCCAGGTGGCTCAGTGGTAAAGAATCTGCCTGCCAATTCAGGAGCCTCAGCATGGTGGGTTCTATCCCTGGGTGGGGAAGGTCCCCTGGAGAAGGAAATGGCAGCCCACTCCAGTATTCTTGCCTAGAGAATCCCACGGACAGAGGAGCCTGGTGGGTTACAGTCCATAGGGTCGCAAAGAGTCAGACACAACTGAAATGACTTAGCGCACATGCAGTTAAGGATGAGATGTTTAGGTAGCATCTTTGATTCAGTGGACATGAGTTTGAGCAAACTCCGGGAGATACTGGAGGACAGAAGAGCCTGGCGTGCTGCAGTCCAGGGGGTTGCAAAGAGTCAGACATGACTTAGCGACTGAACAAGTTTAGCAGCCATAGAGAGAGAATCCACACTTGTTCTGACAACTTCTGGAACCAGTATAGAGGAGATGGGGTTTCTCACATGAAGGTTCTCTGCAGGAGCTAATCTTGGAATCAAAAGCAAAAAAGGTGGGGTTAGCCTTCCCATTTCTTCAGCCCCGGAGCAGCTTCCTTGAGGCGGGGTGTGGGCTCCCCAGTCTCTGTGTCAGTGCTTCCCAAGCAAGAGCCTGAGGGTGAAGCTCTTATATTAAGAGGATGCTCCTGGCCTTTCCCGTGTTAGACTGTTTCTTTGCTGTGGAGAGAGAGGCACACACATTTGCACTTTGGGACTTTGTGAAATCCACCCTCGGGAAATACGATGCTGCCTGCAGACTGAGATTGGCTGTCTCTCCAAAGTGGGAACCCTTGTCTGCTCCGTGGCTCCGGTTCCCTGAGTTCTGCTTCCTTCCCAGGGATAAGAGCATCTTTAGGATGGCCCTTCCTCACCTCCTAGTTCAGCCCTGGTTTAGAAAAATTGAAAGTTAGGGTTTCAACTCTTTGCCACCCCATGGCCTATACAGTCCATGGAATTCTCCAGGCCAGAATACTGGAGTGGGTAGCCTTTCCCTTCTCCAGAGGATCTTCCCAACCCGGGGATCTTACCCAGGTCTCCCGCATTCCAGGCAGATTCTTTACCAGCCAAGCCACAAGGGAAGCCTAAAAATACTGGAGTGGGTAGCCTATCCCTTCTCCAGAGGATCTTCTCAACCTAGGAATCGAACCAGAGTCTCCTGCATTGCAGACGGATTCTTTACTGGCGAGCTCTCAGGGAAGCCCTCTGCTTTAGGAAACTCAGAAGCTGACTCCATGCAGCTTGCATAAGACTCCCTCTATCCCGTGTTCCCTTTCATGGGGAAGGGGACGCTGGTCCCCTAGGGACACAAGGTTGGGAGGGGGCCGGGTGTCTGTGAGGCTGCGGCCACGGACAGCACCCGCTGGGCGGCCTCCTTCTTTCTCCTGCTCTGTCCTTCACTGGGGCGCTGAACGCGGGGCTGGCGGGTGGGGCCCGCACAGTGAGCATCCTCCCTGAGAGGGGATTTCCTGCCCACTCTGCCCCCACGCTGCCCTCCCCATCCCACCCCAGCCTCCACTACTTAGCGGGTGCCCCCACGCGTCCGCCCTTCTCTCCTCCGGTTTCCTGGAGGGGCTGGCAGTGGGGCCACATGAGTGTCCATGCGGTCCTCCCCCGGAGCAGCCCTCTGGTGCTGTGGGGGCGGGGCTCCCCTTTCCCCCCAACACCCGCCCCCAGAAAGGATTATGACACAGGCTCTTCCCCCTGCCGGCCGGTGTCTGGACCCTGCAGCTCCATCCTTTGCTCCCAGTTCTGTCCCAGGGGACCTCCTTCTCCCTCAGGACCCAACCCATCTCCACCCAGGGGTACTTTCTTTGACCCATTCTGCAGGGCCCCTGGCTTGGAAAGGGTCCAGCCACCTGGCAGGGTCACACTGGGGGCATCAGGGCAAGGGTGTCTCCCTCTGGTGCCCAAGACAGGGTCTTCTGAGAGGCTGGACAGCCCCAGGGACCGCCCTCAGGGTCCTCACCAAGGCAGAAGCTCCTGGAAGGAGCTCTGGTGTCAGTCATTTAAGCCCTGAAACCACACGATTTCTTAGAGGCAGTAAATACAGACTCCTGATGGTCCAGTGACCATGGCCTCTGAGCCTCAGACACGCAGCTTCTGGGGCTCAGTGTCCTGGTGCCACAGAGCATTGTGCAGGTGGGGGGAGTAGGGGTGCTCTTTCCTCAGCCCCCCAGACTGCAGCCCAGCCCATCATGTTTCACTGAACACAACCCACCCCTCATCTCTTACATACATTTGAAAATTACTCTGTTTGTACGACATCCCAGGAGATCTGATGTCACCTTTTAGATGGTGACTGTACTATGTGGTACTCGAAGACAGTCTTACGAGCAATCACAGCACGGTAGAGGTGATCCTGGAATGAAGTTCACGTCAAGACTGTTTTGTAAATGCCTGTGAATTGGGGGTTTGTCTTTTAAGTAAGATGTAATTTGAAACCTGACATTATTTGAGCTGTTCATTCGACATTCATGGTGTTTAATTAAGAGGGGCCAGTGTGTGTGTCTATATGTACATCACACACAGTACCTGGGTTTGTCTGGATCATCAACCCTTTCGAAGAGAGAGCTGATTCTGACTCCAAGGCTGGTGGCTGTCGTTACTCTCAGAACTGCTTACCAGACTCACTGACTGTTCAGAACCATTCTCGGATGTTCTAGTGGCTGTTAGCTGGGAATTTCTAACTCCAGTTCAGTTTAAAGATGGTCAAGGGTTTGTTGTTGTCCAGTAAGAAGCAGGAATAATGATTCTTGGTACAGTGGCTGTGGCCTGTGTAGGAATCCACAGGAGTGTTGAGAGCTGAGACTCATAATCCCTACGTCTATATGCTTTTCCTTTCATAGGCAAGTCCATCCTCCTGCAGACAGAGCTCTGATGTTTTCATGCCTGAAAAGGCTTGGAAAACAAACACAGCACAGAAGAAAAGTGCTGATTCTGGTGTGCGTGCTAAGTCACTTCAGTTGTGTCCAGCTCTTTGCAACCCCATGGACTGTAGGCCAACCAGGCTCCTCTGTCCATGGGATGCTCTGGGCTGAATACTGCAGTGGGCTGCTGTGCCCTCCTCCAGGGACCTTCCCGACCCAGGACTCGAGCCTGTGTCTCTTACGTCTCCAGCGCTAGCGGGCAGGTTCTTTACCCCCAGTGCCACCTGGGAGGCCTGATTCCCGTGCTCTGGCTGCAGAATTTTTATGAATGGGATTAAGATCTTAATCATGTGATTTAAATTCATGTCCGACTCTTTTTCGACCCTATGGACTGTAACCTGCCAGGCTCCTCTGTCCATGGGATTTCCTAGGCAAGAATACCAGAGTGGGTCGCCATTCCTTTCTCCAGAGGATCTTCCTGACCCAGGATCATACCCAAGTCTCCTGTATCTCCTGCACTGCAGGAGGGTTCTTTACCCACTGAGCCACCAAGGAAGTCTCTTAAACTAAATTTTTTTCAGGTAACAGTGCTCTTTTAAAAAACCTGCATAACCTGAAGCTCACCTCGGGAAGAAATCAAGGGCATTTTGTCATGAATCGTTTGGCTAAAATGCCTTTCCAGCATCCCATACAGTTCGCTCATGTTGGAATTGGTGAAAATCAGGTGATTTGCAAATCTGCACTTGCCCAGATAAAACTATGAACATAATTTGTAGATAGACACCTAGACTTTCTGAGCTGAATGGAAGTTCTAGCAATTGCCCAACCAGGGATGACATACTGCTCATAAGCAGACAGGAATCCCAAGGATTAGTTCTCACCCAAGTAGAATCAATATCTCAGCAGGCGGGTGGGGGGGGGGGGCGGCGGTGGGGGGAGGGAATTTCTTGAGTGTATCTTTTTTTTTTTAATTGAAGTATCGGCAATTTATAGTGTGTTAATTTCTTCTGTACAGCAAGGTGTCTCAGTTATGCGTGTATATATTCTTTTTCATATTCTTTTCCATTATCCCAGGATATCGAGTATGTAGCATACTCGATACAGCTACACCCTGTGCTGGACAGTAGAACCTGATGCTTATCCATTCTATACATACTAGTCTGGTGTATGCCTTTAATAATGTGCTTGTAAGTGTGTGTGTGTGCCTGTGTGTGTGTAGACTCCATAGCTCTTACCTAGAGGTATTAATAAAGATGCATAGCTAATATTCAATTTGATAATACCATCTCATATTTGTAAACGCTTACTTTTCTTTATCTGTTTATCCTTGGCTGCGCTGGGTCTTCGCTGCCACACATGGGCTTTATCTAGCTGTGCTGAGCAGGGGGATTTCTGCGAGGTGGTGCAGGCTCTTCGCGTTCCGGCGCCTTCTCTTTTGCAGAGCACGGGCTCTGGGGCGCTTGGGCCCAGCTGAGGTCCCTGGGTTCTAGAGTGAGGACTCGGTAGTTATGGTGTACAGGCTTAGTTGCTCTGAGACATGTGGGATCTTCCCGGGCCAGGGATCAAACCCATGCCCTCTGTCTTGGCAGGCGATTCTTATCCACTGTACCACCAGAGAAGTCCTCATATTTTTTTTTAAGAAAAGCTTTCATTTTCCTATATCTCAGACTAGCAGCCTAGTAGGTTTGAAGCTGGTTAAAAATCAAGAGCCCTGGTGTACTTGTTGAATCTTGCCGTGATGTGCATAAAATTGCTTTCGTGTTGGGACCCAGTTTCTTCATTGTGAAGGGAGTTGACAAAATTTCTCAATGAAATAACAGTTGTGAAAGAACCAGCCTGGCAGCCCCTTAATTAGGGGGCGTGTGCTTGGAGCTGGGATCCTCTAAGCTCTAATCACGGAGCACAGCTCAGTCGTGACTAATTGTTGGTTAAAGGGACATTTTAAAAGTAATCTTATGTTTTCTTTGATCCAGAATATTTTTAGAATTCACATTATTATTTTTTGTATATGTTTAAGGTGTAGGACATGATTTCATATGTAGGCACTGTGAAAGTGAAGTGGCTCAGTCGTGTCCGACTCTTTGTGACCCCTTGGACTGTAGCCTACCAGGCTCCTCTGTCCATGGAATTTTCCAGGCAAGAGTACTGGAGTGGGTTGCCATTTCCTTCAAGGATTGCCGCAATCCAGCTAATTAATATGCACCTGAATCGGAAGGATGCCCTAGAGAAGGGCATGGCTACCCACTCCAGTATTCTTGCCTGGAGAATCCCATGGACAGAGGAGCCTAGCAGACTACAGTCCATGGGGTCGCAAAGTGTTGGACACGACTGAGCGATTAACACTTTAACGCTTCACCTTAAGTTATTACCTTTTAGTGTTTGTGTGGTGAGAACACTTGAGCTCTACTCTCTTAGCAAATTTTAAGTATACAGTACCGTGTTATTAACTATAGTCACCGTGCTGTGCATTAGATCCCTAGAACTCACTTATCTTGTAACTGAAAGTGTCTACAAATGACATCTCTCCATCCCCCGCCCTGCAGCCCCTGGCAACCACCTGGCAGTCAACTCTTTGCTTCTGAGCTCAACTTTTTTAGATTCCACATATAAGTGAGATCATACAGTATTTGTTTTTCTGTGTCTGGCTTATTTCACTCAGCAGAATGAAGTCCTCTAAGTTTACCCATGTTGTTGCAAATGGCAAGATCTCTCTCTTTCTTCAAGGCTGAGTAATATTCAATCATCTCTGTCTCGATATATTTATATATAAATGCAATGAACATGGGGCTACAGATACCTCTTTGAGATAATGATTTCATTTCCTTTGGATATTTACCCAGAACTGAGATTGCTGGATCAATATTACTCTTCTCTTTACTTTTTTTAAAAGCAGCATTATGGTACATTTCACATGATATTACCTCTTAGTATTCTTTTTTTGCTCTGGATGGGAAGTGTGTAAATTGATGAAATTAGTATCCTTGCTTCTGCATTTCAAATTGGAAAAACAGAAACAGAGCCCATCACCTCTGTTAAGGTAATATCTCCACCCTCAGGCCCCAAATCTGTGTACTTCAACCCGACACGGACCTAGAAATCCCAGGGTGCTCCAGGTTGGTGTGAGTTAGGATGTCCTGATATCAGACCTTTTGTGAAAAAGTCGAGGAACCTGCCGTGCAAGGCCTGCTACCCCAGACAGCTATTTCCTTCTCCAAACAAAATTGTAAATGCCTTTCCGAACAAAAGCTCTGAACTAATCCCCACTGTTCATTATCTTTAAATAGCACAACATTCCAGTGAAATGCTTTTGCAGGTATTTCGACAAGTGAAATCACTTGTTTGTGCTTCACAGTACAGCTTTTTTCGGTAAAATGACTTAGAACTTTTCCCTCCTATAAATGAGAGGGAATCAATCCTTCAACTGTAGAATTCTTTGGAGATTATTTTTTTTTTTTGATTCTTTCATCCTTCTTTATTTTTCGAACATTCTAGTCTCCTATAGCAATAACAGGCAAGACATGATAAACTGTGGAAGATGACTGCAGTGTGCAGTTTTCCAAAAAGGAATCTCACATTTTAGATCTAGTTATTCCAGAAAAACCAAAACCAAGAAGAAGAGGCCTACGCACAGGATTGTTTGTGATCATGAGCCATGTAGTACACATTTTTAAAAATTATTTATTTTTAATTGGAAGATAATTGCTTTACAATGTTGTGTTGGTTTCTGCCTTACATTGACACGAATCACACATAGATATACATATGTTTCCTCCCTCCTGACCCTGTCTCCCACCTCCCACCCCATCCCATCCCTCTGGGTTGTTACAGCAAATTCCCACTGGTATCTGTTTTGCGTATGGTAATATATGTGTCTCCATACTGGCCTCTCAATTCATCCCATCCTCTCCTTCTGTGTCCACAATCTGTTCTCTGAGTCTGCGTCTCCACTGTGCAGCGCACATTTTGAAGGGTCCATTCAGCCCAGGTCACTGTGTCTCCTTTCAGGGGACTTGAGGGGCAAGAAGCATGGCCCAGCGCTCACTGGGATTCTAGTCCAGGTGGGCAGGCAGTTCAGATATGTGAGAAGTGGAAAGCAACCTCGGAGACTTTTCCACATGGGCAGGGTGGGGACAGTACCTGGAGGAGCAGAGGGAAGAGATGGGCAGCAAAGTGGGCCCATTTGGTTGTCATTTCAGGGGCTCTGAAGAGCTCCGGTACCACAGTCCTTTATGCCTCGGTGCAGAGGAGGATTCAGGGGGAGGCAGTGATAGGTGAGAAGTGATTTATTAGAATAGGACACTTGTGAGGCCTATGGGGGAAAGGCAAGAAAGGCCACGCCCGAGAACTTAGTGGGCCATGGTTTTATAATCAAAAGAAAAGTGGGGAGAGGCAGAAGAGCTTCTTTGTCTTTCTTGAGTAGACGTCATGCTTCCACCATCACCTCCTCCTCCAGGCTGAGCAGGGGGATTTTCTTGTCTCTGTGTGGTCAAGCTAGGTCCACAGATTGCTGTTTTTCACGTGTGCAGAGAGCATGTCCTAGGGATCATTAACCTTCAGAGCTCACTGGGCAGCTTGTGGGTCTCTTGCTACTGTGGTTTTATTGTTTAGGGGGCTTGTCTCATATTTCTCTTGCGTGGTTTTGTTGCTGAGCAAGCCTGCTTGGTTTTGTGGCTAAGCAAAGCTGCTTTCTTGAGTAATCACTAGTTTACAGGGGTCTTCCCTGGTGGCTCAGACGGTAAAGCGTCTGCCTACAATGCAGGAGACCTGGGTTCAATCCCTGGGTCGGGAAGATCTCCTGGAGAAGGAAATGGCAACCCACTCCAGTATTCTTACCTGGAAAATCCCATGGATGGAGGAACCTGGTTAGGCTACAGTCCATGGGGTCGCAGAGTCGGACACGACTGAGTGACTTCACTCACTCACTCACTCACTCACTCACTCCCATGTTTTTCTATCTATAGTCCCCTAGTGGGATTCACTATTTAATCACCCACTTTGTCCCTTTAACTCTGTCCCTGTCAAGAGGAGAGGCAGGTGGGGGCAGCCCACCCATACTTCTGGTCCACTCTGTACGTCCATTCCTGGAACATCTTTCTGAAAACTCTGCCCTGACTTGGTTGCTTCCTTGATTAAACACCCGAGAGACCCCTTGTCATCTTCATGCAAGGATGCTATCTTCTCAGCCCCAGGGTCAAGTCCCAACCAGGCCCCTCCTGACCTCTGACCACCTCCCCCCCAATCCCGCCACCCTCTGCATGCACTCAGAAGGGGCTCAGCATGAGCTTGGGAACCAACAATGAAGGGCCTTCCCCAGGGGCCCATGCAGGGCAAGACATCAGCCGGGAGGAGGCAATGAGCTGGCAGAGGCAGGCATTCGTCTGCAGGAGCTCCAGGAACAGGGCTGGACCAGATGGGAAGGAGGGGCAGGGCTGGTGGAAGCAGGAGGCTCTGCAGTATCCACAGCCATCAAGGTCAAGGTCAAGACCATTTAAAAGGCTGGACTTGTGCCAGGCTGCAGAAAGTGCACTGATTCTGGATGTCTCCAAATGTTAAAGTCGAGAACTTCAGATTAAACTTTCTTTCCAGCTAGAATCAGCTTCTTCCTCACCCTGGGATTCCTAGACAGCCAGTACTCATGGGGACAATTTCCTGCATGCCCATTCTGTCCCGTGCCTTGTCCCCTAGCCCTGGGTGAGGTCACAGGGCACAGGCATGGCAGGCAGGTGTGTCTGGGCACCAGGAAAGCAGGGCTGGGAAGAGCAGCACCTGCCCCGACCACAGGGGGCGTCCTGCTCAGGGTAAGCCTGGTGGGGTGGGGGCGGGGAACATCTGATTTTTCAAGATAAATGGCCATCTCCTTTGTGTATGTAGATGGTATAATTTAAAAATGCGGACAACTGAGTAGGATAGTCTTTACATCAGGTGAGCTAAACAGGCTGCATCTCCTGGCTGCATGTGGTCTCTGGGCAGTCGCCTTCTCCTCCCATATCTGATGCATTCCTGGCTCATTTCTATACCTCTGGAAATCCATGCCTCTGTCCTTTCCACAGTGCACCTCTGCCTCCTCATCTCCCTAAGTCCCCACGGGCATCCTCAAAGGCCCTGTCTTTATATCCAGGCTCCTTTGACTCATGGACTCAGGCCCCGGGCGCCCTTACCTGCAGCCAGGTGATTTGCAGATCGGGAACCAGGTAAAGTGGCAAGGCAGCCCCGCCCTCCCCCAGGCCAAGTGCAGAGCTGCTGCGAGGCTGTAGACTGTGTCACTAGGAGGAGGGAAAAAAAGGCAAAGGATACAAGCAAAATGTTGACACTTAGCTGCCAAGCTGAGCATCTTCCTATGATATCTCACAGGGAGAAAGTAGGTCAGCATCGCCTAGTGCAGCCTGGTTTTCCTGCTGTCCCGTCAACAGCATGCAGACGCTCTGCTTGACCTGCCAGGGAGCCGGAGACCGCCCGGCTGGAAGTAATGAGAGGAGACCCTCACGTTCTAGGAAGGCATTTTGAGGAAAGAGAATCCAGGAATCTCACTCCCTCTGCTTGTGATCAGAGGCTGTAAAAATGATTAGGGCTGGAAGAGGACTGAGGATATGAGGGAGTCATGGGGGTGAATGCTGGGTATTGGCCTGTCTATAGTGAAATTCAATAAAATAAAAATTTTTTCATTCAATTGTATGATAGCCTTGATTTTGAAAATTGAATTAACTAACAGGCCCATGCCTTTGAAAGGTCAACTGGATCAAATTCAGTTCGACCCTTTGTCTTTAGATCTGAAAGCCAAGCCATGCAGAGTCCATCAACAAAGAATGGATAAATGACATGGGGTCTGTCCCTGCAGTGGAGTATTATTCAGCCTTGAAAAAGGAATGCTGCCACAGCTATAGTAATGGCTGAACCTTGAGGGCTCAGTGAGATTAGCTGGACACAAAGGATGAACTCTGTGTGATTCCACTCAGGGGAGGTCCCTAGGATCGTCAAAGTCACAGAGACAGAAAGCAGAGAAGAGGTTCCCGGAGACTGGAGAAGGGGATGGGAAATGTTCAGTGGGTGTGGGCTTCCCGTTTGGGAAGATGAAAAAGCTCTGGAGATGCCAGTGGTGAAGGTTGCCCTGTGAAGGGACTTAATGTCACTAAACTGTACACTCAGAAAGGCTTAAAATGGTAAATTTATGTTCAGTCTAGGTTGAAAGTGAAAGTCGCTCAGTCATGTCAGACTCTTTGTGACCCCATGGACCCTACAGTCCATGGAATTCTCCAGGCCAGAATACTAGAGTGGGTAGCCTTTCCCTTCTCCAGGGAATCTTCCCAACCCAGGGACCGAACCCAGGTCTCCTGCATTACAGGTGGATTCTTTACCAGCTGAGCCACAAGGGAAGCAGTCTCCACCACATTTTAAAAATTCCTACTGGCGCCAGAATCTCAGGACAACATCTGGGAGACTCCAAACTCTTTTCTGTCACACAGACCAGGGTTCTTGAGAATTCTCTTCCCTCTTCAGTCTAGCAGAAACCTCAGTGATCTTTTTTCTCTGTTGTCCGTCTCTTGTTGCTCGGCCAGGTACCACCACATCTTGTCCTAACGAAAGCAGTAAGATTCTTTAAACTTGATAAGAGGCCTTTTAAGGAAACCCTCTCTGCGTTTGTGGTTCCAAGCAGAATGTGGTCCTGTCTGCATCAGCTTTGGATAAATGGATGTTCATCTGTAGAAATTAGGACCGTATCAAGAGGCTCTCACTCTTCTCCCGGCCAGTCTTGGCGCATCTGTGACATCTGTGTGGAGGAACAGTGCCCAGCTGGTCCCCACCTAGCTACTGCCCCCCACTCAACCTGCGATCCTCCCACAGGGGCCCCAGGGGCCCTCCAAATTCTGGTTCCGGTTCTGTTGACTCCTGGAGTTCCCTGCCCTGTGTTCTCCCACACTTGGAAGGAAGGGCGGGGAAGGAGGGGCGGGAGCACCTCACTCAGAGTCCTTGTTGGGAGGCAGCACGGTGCAGGCCCTGCCCCACACAGGCCAGGCTGCAGACACCTGAGGACCCCCACCCCTACCCGGCCCCCCAGGAGTCCTGCTGCCTGGAGAGGTCTGGAGGTCTCCCAGCTAGAGAGGTGCCCCCGATCTCATTTCTGAGGCAGATGGCTCTGTGCTGTGGCTGACACTTCCCACGGGGGTTTTTCTGTCCTCCTTTGACTCCGACAGAGCTGAGGAGGCCCTGCTCTTGGGCAGCTGGACAGGCAGACTGGGCTGGCAGTGGCCCTGCCCGGAGCTGGGCCTGCCTGCTGGGGTGGGCAGTGCAGGCCAGGGGGGGGAAGGCACGTGGAGGAGTCTGCTGCTCGGGCTGCAGACTTTGGGGAAGGAGGAGGAGGGGTCCTCGTGGGATACTGGGCCTGGGGAGCCTGGTGAGGAGCGCTGGGGCTGTCCCAGGAAGTTGGGGTTTGGGGGAGCTCAAAAGAAGACGAAGGGGTCCCCATCAGGGACACACATCAGCCAGTGGATGGGGCGGAGGGAGGCCGCAGATCAGGGCCCCACTGACAGCAGGGCTGAGATCCGCGTGCGCAGAGGTTGCCCTGGGGATCTAGAAAAGCAGCCTGGGGATAAAGCAGGACTTAGGACTAAGAGGAAGACCTTAGCGGCTGTCGTCATAATGAGTGCCGTAAGGCCCAGGTGAGCAGCTCTGGGACGCAGACGCTGATTGGATGGGTGGTTGGATGCAGGAGGGTGGAGAGGTGGGTGGATGGGTAGGTGCGTGAATTACCCCTGGATGCGAAGGTTGATGAAGATAGAAAAGCAGCCAAGATCAGATCATGAAGGGCTGGTGAGGAGCCTGGGGACGGTGTGGAAAGCCACGTGCGGAGTTTAAGTGGAAGATCTCTGTGTCTGAGCAGCCCTTCTGGCTCCGTGTGGGCAAGAGGCTGGTGGAAGCCAAGAGCAGTTGGAAGAGAAGCTGTGGGGAGAGGCCACGTGGGTGCCCTGCAGTCAGGTTGAGGGACATGAGCATGCTGCCAGTGGGCCAGGTCCATGAATTAATTCAGGAAGCAGAGCTCTCAGGATGCAGTGTCTTAGATGACTAAGTTAGTCAGATGACTAGTTAGATGACTGGGGTAAAAGCGGGAGGCACCAGGACAGCCCCCAGTCGACTAGACAGCTGGCGGGGACAGCACCACCTTGCTCGGGGGCCGCAGGAGGGAGGGGGTCAGGTTGGGAAGACGGAGGGGTCGTGGGGAGGCTCACGGCGCCTGCAGCGCGGTGGCGTCCGTCCGGCGGCCAGCGCCTCCTCTCCTGGGCCCTGAGGGCCCGCCCTGCCCTCGCTCACGTCCCTGCGTCCCCCGAGCTCAGCTCAGGGAGTCTGAAGATGGACTCACCGGTCTCCCCCCACCCCCAGCAGCCTTCCGCCTCTGAGCCGAGCCACCGCCGTGCCACGGCCTCGGGGAGGTGGGTCAGGTGTCCCCAGGCCCATCCCAGGGCCAGGCCGGTGGGTGACGAGGGGCTGAGCGAGGCTCCCTCTCGGGGTCGCGACGGTGGGGGCCGGAGCCGTTCTGTTTTCCTGTTGGTGACACACTTCCTTCCCGACGTGGCGCCCGCTCCCTGCCCGCTGGCTCTGAGGTGGACGGACGCGCAGGCGTGAGCTCTGTTTATCCGTCCCCATGCCTCCTGACCCTGGGCCTTCTTCTGGTCCCGTGCGGTAGCTCAGGAGAGGGTGGGGGTCACCTCTGGGGGCCACTGGCCTTGGATCTGAGCGACCCCGTGAGCCTGAGGCTTCCCCGAGGGATTCTGAGAGGGGCCTGCTGCGCGGAGGCCGAGGCTTGAGGGCAGCCCCAGAGGGACGGCATGGGGCAGGGTCAGGGTCAGGGTCAGGAGAAGGACTCCCCGTCGATCCCGTGGGAAGGTGAGGGCTGACAGGCCAGGCACGTGGTGGGGCTCCTCCAGCCGCGTGGGTCAAGCTGATAATCCTCTGCTGTGACAGAAGAAAGAGGGGCCTCCTTGTTTCTCACGGCGATTCCAGAAATACACTTGCTGCCCTCGGCGCTTCTGAGACCGTCGGGGGTGACTCACAGGGTCCCCACGATCTTCCCGACAAAGCAGTTGAGCTGCACTCCGTGGGCCCCTCTGGTCAGAGTCCAGCCGGAAAGATTAGCCAGGACATGGGAAAGCAACCTAAACGTCCGCGGGTGGGTGAGTGGATGAAGAAGCTGTGGTGCATACATGCAGTGGGATATTCCTGAGTCACGAGAAAGAGTGAAATCGTGCCGTTTGCAGCAACATGGATGGACCGGAAATTATCAAACTGAGCAAAGTCAGTCAGAGAAAGGTGAAGATAAAGATGCCACCTCTCATATGTGCAATCGGAAAGAAACAGCACAAGTGAACGTATTTGTAAAACAAATCACAGATACAGAAAACAAACGTACGGTTTCCAAAGCGGAAGGGATTAGGGGAGGGATAAATTAGAAGTTTGGGATCAGCAGACAGACACTACTATACATAAGACAGATAAGCAACAAGGACTTGTTTATGTATAGCACAGAGAACTCTGTACCCAATATTCTATAATAACCTATATGGAAAAAGAACCTGAAAAAGTGTCAATATATGTATACCTGTAACTGAATCACTTTGCTATATACCTGAAGTTAACACAATGTTATAAATCAGTTATACTCCAATATAAAATAAAAAGTTAAAAAGGAAAGATCCCATAAGCTCAGAGCATTCTGAGAAAACCCCCACCATCAAACTTTAGTTCTTAAACTTCCCTTATCTTGCTTCAAAGGAATTTCAATTTTCTCTATTTACTGTCCCAGAAATGTGGTAATGTTGTTCAGTTGCTAAGTCGTGTCTGATTCTTTGCAATTCCTTGGACTATAGCATGCCAGGCTCCTCTGTCCTTTACTATCTCCCAGAGTTTGTCAGATTCATATGCAGTGAGTCAGGGATGCTCTCTAACATTGTTGGTGCTTAATGTTGGGAAAATTGTCCTTGGGACAAATTGTAGTGGTGTGAATGAAATGATGCTCCTAAAAGTTTCCATGTTTATGTCGAAGGATAAACACATAGAATGTTTTGGAAGCCTCAAATGATTAGAAATAAATGTGTGCCAATTTAGCTTCAGTAACAAATTAAATAACTTAGGTATTTGGTGGGAGATTCTGCCACAGGGCCTAAACACAGAGCAGAAACTGCACTGAAACACATGGCCAGTGAGAGGGTGATGGCCATTTGTGCCATTACAAAGGAGTATTGACCACCTTCCCAGTGGCCAGTCCTGCTCAAGGCTATAGAAGAAAGAGATGAGAAGTCAGACTCTGCCTTCATTTCAGGGCTAAGTCCTTTGAATGGCAAGGAGATCAAACCAGCCAATCCTAAAAGAAATTAACCCTGCATATTCATTGGAAGGACTGGTGCTGAAGCTGAAGCTCCAATACTTTGGCCACCTGATGCGAAGAACTAACTCATTGGGAAAGACTCTCATGTTGGCAAAGATTGAGGACAGGAGGAGAAGCGGGTGACAGAGGATGAGATGGTTAGATAGCATCACTGACGCAATGGACATGAATTTGAACAAACTCTGGGAGATGGTGGCGGACAGGGGAGCCTGGTGTGCTGCAGTCCATGGGATTGTAAAGAGAGGACACAACTGACCTACTGAACAGTGACAACAAGTGGGAACAGGTGCACAAAGATGTTTACTGTGGCGAAAGATAAAAAATATTTTAAAAATGTGAAGGTCCATCAATAGGGAAAGGCTGATAGAAGCCTGTCTCCCCTGCAGCATCATGGACCACTGTGCAGCCCTTCAGAGGCATCTGTCAGATCTCTGGAGGCTGCAATGCTTCATAACTGAGAAGAACAAAATACGCAAATGCATCGTCATCTCAAAGCCTGCACCCGTGAGCACTTGTCCTTCTGTACTTGTGGGCAAGGACAAAGATACTCAGGCACACACTGCGGGTTATCACGTGTCTGTACTGGATCGCAAGTGCTTTAAAATTTAGTATACGAACTAAAGTGGCATTACCCTGGAACCAGGAGTGGGAAGAGCACAGTTGGCGGTGGATCGCTGAAGCTCAGTGTTCTTGGAGTTCAGGGGAATGATGTGGGGGGGAAGGTGGAGTCCTCAGGTGAGTGGGGACCTCATGGTGAAGGGGTTCTCAGGCCAAGTGTTTAGGCTTTCTGCTGGGAAGGCATGGAGAGCTCTGGGGAAGAGCAAGCAGGGTGAGGATGGCAGGCCTGGGCTCTGGAGACCAGCCCAGAGCCTGAGCTGGGGCCATGCCCACCCCATGGCCTCTTGTTTTTGTTTTTTTTATTTTATTATTTTATTTTATTTTTTAAAATATTTATTTATTTTAATTGGAGGTTAATTACTTTAATATTGTATTGGTTTTGCCATACATCAACATGTATCTGCCACAGGTATACACGTGGTCCCCATCCTGAACCCCCCCTCCCTCCTCCCTCCCCGTACCATCCCTCTGGGTCGTCCTAAACTTCAGTTTTTAGAACAATTTCAGGGTCACAGCAAAACTGAGTGGAAAGTGAAGAGATGACTTATTTAGCCTTTGCCTCCACACATTGTCCCCCACCAGAGTAGAACATGTGTTCAGTTCAGTTCAGTTGCTCAGTCGTGTCCGACTCTTTGCGACCTCATGGACTGCAGCACGCCAGGCCTCCCCGTCCATCACCAACTCCCGGAGTCCACCCAAACCAGTGTCCATCGAGTCTGTGATGCCATCCAATCATCTCATCCTCTGTCGTCCCCTTCTCCTCCTGCTCTCAATCTTTCCCAGCATCAGGGTCTTTTCAAATAAGTCAGCTCTTCACATCAGGTGGCCAAAGTATTGGAGTTTCAGCTGCAACATCAGTCCCTCCAGTGAACACCCAGGACTGATCGCCTCTAGGATGGACTGGTTGCATCTCCTTGCAGTCCAAGGGACTTTCAAGAGTCTTCTCCAACACCACAGTTCAAAAGCATCAATTCTTCAGCACTCAGCTTTCTTTACAGTCCAACTCTCACATCCACACATGACCACTGGAAAAACCATAGCCTTGACTAGATGGACTTTGTTGACAAAGTAATGTCTCTGCTTTTTAATATGCTGTCTAGGTTGATCATAACTTTCCTCCCAAGGAGTAAGTAAGCGTCTTCTAATTTTATGGCTGCAGTCACCATCTGCAGTGATTTTAGAGCCCCAAAAAATAAAGTCTGGCACTGTTTCCACTGTTTTCCTGTCTATCTGTCATGAAGCGATGGGACCGGATGCCATGATCTTAGTTTTCTGAATGTTGAGCTTTAAGCCAACTTCTTCACTCTCCTCCTTCCCTTTCATCAGGAGGCTCTGTAGTAATATGCTGTCTCGGTTGGTCATAGCTTTCCTTCCAAGGAGCAAGTGTCTCTTACTTTCACGGCTGTGCGTGTGTTACAGTCAGTGAACTTGAGTTGACATGTTGTCATCCAAAGTCCGTGTTTACATTAGGCTTTCCTCTGGATTTATACCCTATGGGTTTTGACAAATGCATATGGCATGTGTCCACAGTTACAGCGTCCTATATGATTGTTTCTTTGCCCTAAAAGCCCTCTTGGCTCTGTCTCTTCATCTCTCCTTCCTTCCTAACCCCTGGCAACCACTAATCTTTATTCACTGTCTCCATCATTTTGCCTTTTCTGGAATGTCACGTGGCTGGAATCACACCTACATGTAGCCATTTCATATTGGCCTCTTTCACTTACTGATGTGCATTTAAGATTCCTCCATGTGTTTTCCTGGCTTGACAGCTCACTTCTTTTTAACACCAAACAGTGTTTCATTGAATGGATCACAGTTTATTTATCCATTCACCTATGGAAGGACATCTCAGTTGCTTTTAAGTTTTGGCAGTTGTGAGTAAACATCTGTATGCAGGTGTTTGTGTGAACATAAGTTTTCCACTCATTTGGGTCAATACCAAGAAGCATGATTGCAGGATCACATGATAAAAATATGTTTATAGTTTTGTAAGAAAACACCAAACTGTCTTTCAGAGTGGCTGTGCCATTTTGCATTCCCAGCGGTGAATGAGTTTCTGTTCTTCATGTCCTTGCCAGCCTTTGGTACTGCCAGTGTTTTGGGTTTTGGCCATTCCAGTAGGTGCATAGTAAATCTCTTGTTTCTTTCATTTGTATTTCCTTGATGGCCTGTATGTCGAAACATGTCGTTTTTTCATATGCTCGTCGTCTGTGTGTTTCTTCCCTGAGGCATCTGTTTGGCATTCTGCCCTTTTTTTTGTTTTTTAAATCGTTTTGCCCATTGTGTTCTTACTGTTGAGTTTTGAGAATTCTTTGCATATTCTTGAAAAGTCCTTTATCAGCTATGGCTTTTGCAAATACTGTTCCCCACTGTGTGGCTTGTCATCTCTTCTCTTAACACTGTCTTTCACGAAGCAGAAGTTTTTAATTTCAATGAAGTCCAGATTATTAGTTCTTCCTGTTACGTGTCATGCCTCTGGTTTTGCATCGGAAAAGTCACCATCGTATCTAAGATCGTCTAGACTTTCTCCTGTGTTGTCTTCTAGAAGTTTTATAGTTTTAAGTTTTGCAAGACTGATCCATTTGAGGGGACTTTTTGTGAAGGGAGTAAGCTCTGCGTCTGCATTCATTTCTTTGCCTGTGGATGTCCAGCTTGTCAAGCACCATTTGTTGAACGTGGCTGTCTTTACTCCGCTGTATTGCTTTGTTCCTCCGTCAGAGATCAGTTGCCGGCAGTGACGGGGATTTCTTTGTAGGCTGTCTGATCTCTTCCATTTTTCTGTCCTTCTGCTAATCTCACACTGTCTGGATTGCCATAGTTTTATGGTAAAGCATAAAATCCAGGTAATGTCAGTCTTCCAGCTTTCTTCTCTTTTAGTATTGTGGGGCCTTTGCTTCTCTATCTAAGTGTAGTATCAGTTTGTCAATATCCACAAATAATTTGCTGGTATCTTGGTTGAGACTGCACTGAATCAACAGCTCAAGTTGGGAAGAACTAACCTCTTCACAATATTATGTTTTCCTACCCGTGAACATGAAATATATATTTATTTAGTTATTCTTTCAGTTCATTCATTATAGTTTTGTAGTTTTCCTCACATAGATTTTGAAATTTATCTTGTTCGATTTATACCTAAGTATTTCATCTTGGGGGCATGCTGGTATAAATGGTATTGTGTTTTTTATTTCAAATTTCATTTGTTCATTGCCAGTATATGGAAGAGCAGTGACTTTTGCTCTCAACTTTGTGTCTTGCAACTTTGCTGTAATCGCTTGCCAGTTCCAGGAGTTGCTTTTCCCCCTGCCATTTCTTTCAGACTTTTTCCATAAAGTATTACTGTCATCTGTGAACAAAATATTTTTATTTCTTACTTACCATTAACTATACTTCGTATTTCCTTTTTTTTTTTTTTTTGTCCTATTGCGTTAGCTGGGGCTTCCACTATGGTGTTGAAAAGGCGTGATGAGAGGGGACATGCTTGCCTTGTTCCTGATTTTATGGGAAAACTCCAAGTTTCTCACCATCAAGTATTGCAAGCTGTGGGCTTTTTTTAGTAGCTGTTCTCTATCAAGTTAAGGAAGTTCCCTTCTATTCTTAGTTTGCTGAGAGTTTTTATCATTTATGCGTGCTACGTTTTGTCCCATGGTTTTTCCGTTTGTATTGATATGGTCATGGGATGTTTCTTTTTTAGACTATTAATGTGATGGGTTACATTCATTGATTTTCAAATGCTAAACCAGCCTTACATAGCTAGGGTAAATCCTACCTAGTTGTGGCACACAGTCTGTTTTACACATTGTTGGATTCTGCTTGCTGATATTTTGTTGAAGGTTTTGCGTCTATGTTCATGAGGGATATTTGTCTGTGGTTTCTTTTCTTGTAATGTCTATGCCTGATTCTGATATTAGGGTAATGCAGGCTTCATAGAATGGGTTAGGGAGTACTTCCTTTGCTTCTTTCCAGAAGAGATTATAGACAGGTGGTATAATATAACTTATTCCTTAAACGTTTGGTATTAATAGAATATACCTGTCTGTGCCTGGTGCTTTCTGATTTTGGAGGTTATTAATTATTGCTTCAAATTTCTTTAAATAGGTACAGTTCTATTCAACTTGTCTTTTTTCCTTAATTTTTTTGAAAAAAGAACAATCCAGGTGAATTGCAGGGTAGGGCTTGAGGGAAGTGGAGAAGTACAACGCGTGTGCACCCGGCTCACTCACTCCTCACTCATTCACCATCGTGTTCACATTCATTCACTCCACAGTCACCCAAGGAGCCGGTTTAACAGCGATGACCTGGCGTCAAGATGCCAGCGTCTGCATTTCTTGGCTCCTCCTGTGCTTTTTCTTGAATTCCTTGCCTTTTTGTGTTTCTAAGTTGTAAGTGCACATCTTCAATAATTTAGATTTAATTAGTCTACACTTTGTAATAACCACTGAAATTAGCTTGATAGAAGGCAGTCTTCCTGAAGGCAAAGAAAAGGATCACCAGGCAAGTCAGAAGTGTAAGTCCGTTGTTGGGAAACAGCAGGCCATTCAAATCGCTTTAAGCACATTCTTCATAGTGCTTGGGGCTCTGAAGTGCTCGGGACATGGCTGGAGCCAGACCTGCCAGGGCTGACACTGGCTCAGCCACTTGCCGGCAGGGAGACTTAGGGCGGCCTCCTCGCTGCTCCAGTGTCTTGTCCTGTCTGCTCGCTCTTGTCTTGCTCAGTCAGCCTAATGTCCTGTCTGCTCAGGCACTCAGTCGGGTCTGACTGTTTGCAGTCCCATGGACTGTAGCCTGCCAGGCTCCTCTGTCCATGGGATTCTCCCGGCAAGAGTATCGGAGTGGATTGTAATTTCCTGCTTCAGGGGATCTTCCCAACCCAGGGAGCGAACCCGAGTCTCATGTCCCCTGCATCGGCAGGCGGATTCCTTACCGCTAGTGCCACCTTGTTGGTGGTGTTAGGTCACTAGGTTGTATCTGACTCTTTGTGACCCCATGGACTGCAGCACGCCAGGCCTCCCTGTCCTTCACTGTCTCCTGGAGCTTGCTCAAACTCCTGTCCACCGAGTCGGCAATGCCATCCAGCCATCTCACCCTCTGTCGTCCTCTTCTCCTCCTGCCCTCAATCTTCCCCAGCATCAGGGTCTTTTCCAGTGAGTCGGCTCTTGGGAAGCCCTTAGTCCTCCTTATCTCACTTTTGTGTGCATGCTAAGTTGCTTCGGTCATGTCCGACTCTGTGCGGCCCCATGGACTGTAGCCTGCCAGGCTCCTCTGTGCATAGGATTCTCTAGGCAAGAATACCAGAGTGGGCTGCCATGCCCTCCTCCAGGGGGTCTTCCCAATCCAGGGACCGAACCCATGCCTGTCAAGTCTGCCTGCATAGATGGGTGGGCTCTTTACCACCAGCGGCACCTGGGAAGCGCTATCCCACTTGCAAAATGCAAATAATACCAACCGTGCAGGCCGCTTGTGAGGATAGATGGGGCGGCGTTACAAAGCTCCTAGCACAAGGCTTGGCAGACCACCGGGGAAGCCCTTGTACTTCTGAAGTCATGTGAGTGGAGCTGTATTGGGGTTCTCCTCAGAGCTGCAGCGGGTGCACCGCGCCTGTCCTCACGGAGAATGCAGTCGCCTGGGAAGCTAGAATGGCATGCAGAGTGTTACTCTAGAAGATGGGAAGTGGTCAGAGTTCAAGGGACGTGAGTGCGTGGCAGAGCTGGTCAGAACGGAGACCCCCTTCCCCGGTGCAGCCAGGCTTCCTGGCCTGCCCCTTGCCTGGTGGACTCAGGGTGCCTGGTCCTCAGTGGTCGGGTGGTAGCATCTGAAGTGACCTTAGAAGGGCGACGTGGGATGTCCACGGGAGAGTGGACCTCCCCCACCTGCAGCGTCTACACTGGCCTCTGCGTCGAGCAGACACGGAGTAAACGGGTGCTGGGCTGGATTTCAGAGAGACAGAACAGTTCAAGAAGGACCACAGAGAGGAAAGCCTCTTCTGTTTCCTAAGCCAAGACTTCTTTGTTGTTGTTGTTCAGCCACTAAGTCGTGTTTGACTCTTCGCGACCCTGTGGCCTGCAGCCTTCCCTGTCCTTCACTGTCTCCTGGAGTTTGCTCAGACTCATGTCCGTGGAGTCAGTGATACCACCTTCTGCTGGTCTTGGGCCCTAGGATGACATCTCTGCTGTAACTTAGGCCTCTCAGGATCCCTTCTTGGCATCCAGTTCCAGTCTTCCTGGGGTCTGGTCTCATCTGATCTCCTCTGCCCTTGATCTCCTGGGGACACACAGACACACACACACACCTTTTCACCACATAGCTGTGTCCCTGGAGCCAAGAGTGGAGCCGAGTCCTGTTTGGACCCCTAACTGACTCAGTGTGAATCTGCCATCACCCAGGCCTTCCTAGAATTTATGAACCCCCAAATGTGAGGCTTTTTCTTACCCGGAAGCAGGTGGTCCCCACCGCCTCCCGTTGGCTGTGAGTGCTCATTCACACGATGCCAGAGACGCCCCGGTCCAGGCCGAGCCCTGGGTCTCAGGCAGCCTTTGCTCTTCCCCACGTGTCCCGCATGCATATGGCCTTCTCCGGGGCATATAAGTGCTCGTTTTCAAGCTTCCACAAATGAAAACGATTAGACATTCAGCTAGATATCCCAGCTGCAGCCTAATTATTTCATACCGTGAGTGGTGACAGCCTCCTCTTTTGGGAGCTGGGTTAGCAGGAGGGGAGCAAGAACAGTGTGGGCTTGTTGGGGAGCCGTCCGTAAGGCGCCCGGTGGTGGAGAATTGAAAATGCTTCCTTAGAGCCCTCTTTTCGGGGCTGGGGTGCCAGGAGGCGGTGTTTGGAAGGAGGTCTTGGTAAAGGCCAATGGCAGCCTTGGCACTTTCCTGCGGGAAGACGCCTCCTTTATTTCTGCCCAGGACTGGGGACAGTGCGACAGGACACTGACCCAACAGAGATGGGGGCTCTCCCAGGAGGCTGCAGGGCACGGGGCCTGGCACCTGAGAGTGAACAGAGGGGGCGCCCGGGGTGGAGGCCTCTTGACTATGGTGGGCGCCCCTTCATCAGGAGGCTGCCCTTTACAGCCGTGTGACTGCCCCCACCAGCTTCATCCCTTCATCACTGTCACGTATGCCATTGTGTGTTAACATCATCATTCGTCCCTGTCCACACACAGACACACGTGATGGTGAACCACACTGAGCAGGACCGGGACCCTCTTGCTCCCGCGCTGTCCCCGGGCAGGACAGGTAGATCGCTGAGTGCTTGTACTTGGCAGGTGACTGCGGAATGAATGAATGGGTGAGTGAAAGAAAGCAGGAAACACGCCCCGCGCGCTGCCCGGCATACAGTGACCACCCAGGAGACGCTTGCACGGGGGGCTGGGAGAGGGACCCGAACTGGCCTTCATGTACTCCTGGGTTGTTTAATTTCATTGGACAATAAGCCTTCACCGTCTTCCTTTCCTGTAAGTTTAGGGTAACGACAGGGAAGCGCAGTAAACAAGCTGTCCGTCCTCCTCGCCCAGCCCCAGGGGTCGAGGGAAGTCTGGCCACATGGGACACCAGGCTCTGGCCCCCACCGGGGGAGGGGTGCCCCGGGTACCACCCCTATGCGCACAGGAAGGTGGAGCCTGGTCCTGGTTTCTTTCTCAGAACTCTCAGGGGGCCGAGAGGCCAGCCAGGGAGCCCGGGCCCAAGGGTCAGTTGGCTCAGCCCTGCTCACCCGACAGTGAGTCCAGGCCAGAGCGGGTCCCCACCCCTCTCCGCAGCTGCTCTGCCCCGGGGAACAGAGGCTGCTCTGATGCGGAGGGCAGGGGCAGTGCCCCTGATGCTCAAGGCGTGCAGGGCTGGGGACCGGCCGGGCCTGCAGACGCCCCTCCAGGTTCTCCTGGGCACTGCCACGTCCCCTGCCCGGTCAGCTCACTGTTGGGACGAGACCCTTGCGTCTTTAATCAGCCGCAGTCAAATGCCAGTTCAGTGTTTATGGGGTAAACTGGGTGCCCTGAAGCAGACGCAGCAGGCAGTCTCTGGGATCCCCGCCCATCAGCAACGCCCGGGAGGGTATGTGCTCGGGGTTAGGACCCCGCCCACTCTACGAGGGGTGGGGGGTGGGGGGAGGAGGAATGAACCTCATCCCAAGAAGCCCTCTGACGGCTCATCCCACTGGCCCTGAGAGACTGATGATGCTTGCTGTCAAGAAGGTTGATTTTTTTGCCTGCAGTCTGCTCTCTGGGTCAAGCCCCTGGGATCTTAGACCACTTTAATAAATAGGTCCAGACAGAGAGAGTTCTCGGCTAGTGTTTCCCTTCCCTGGCTGATTAGGATGGGTGACACTTTCATCACTGTGATCAGTGCCACAGATGAAGGCTTATCTTCTTGGCCTCAAAAGGACATCAAAGCTTTACCCTGGAGAGTCTCTACACCCTGTCCCATTCTCCCATCGGTGCGTTCCAGGGCAATGCCCAAGCTCTCTGGGATCTCAAGCATTTACCATTGAAAATGATGCAAAGGGTATTTGTGAAAAAGCAATCATTTGGTTTAAGGTCATTTCAAGGCAAACATACTGTTCATGGGGTTCTCATAGCGAGAACCCCAGAGAGGTTTGCCAGTCTCTTCTCCAGGTTGGCCACCTGATGCGAAGAGCTGACTCACTGGAAAACACCCTGATGCTAGGAAAGATTGAAGGCCAAAGGAGAAGGGTGTGGCAGAGAATGAGATGGTTGGATGGCATCACCAACTCAATGGACATGAGTTTGAGCAAACTCCAGGAGACAGTGAAGGACAGGGAAGCCTGGAGTCTGTGCTGCAGTCCATGGGGTTGCAGCAACAAGGTAAATGTGGAGATGAGTCAGAGATGGTTTGGAAAAGTCATCAACCAGTCTGATAACTTGTAACATCTGTGGGGAGCCAGAGAATGTTTTAAGGCAAGGTCACGGTGTGGTCAGCTCTGCACTTTAGAAGACAGCAGATGGGCAAGAGGAGATGAGACTTGTGAGAGTGTTTGGGACTCTATTACAGGAGTCCATTCATCACACAGACAGACGTGTGTTAAATGTGAAATGCATACCAGGGCAGCCAGAGCTGAACTGAGACCGGAGGTGGTGGAGATCGGGGGGCTTTCAGCATCCTCACGGGCGGGGCGTGAGGCCGAGGGTGCCCTGTGGGGTCAGGAGAGTGGCCCACGGCGGTGGTTCTCACTGTGGGGGATTTTGCACCCTCCCCTGCCATCACTGGCTGGAGACGCGTTTGATTGTCCTGACGGGGAAGGTGGGGGGAGGGACGTTGCTGGTGTTTAGTGGGTAGGGGGCAGGGACACTACCAAACATCCGATGATGCCAGGACACAGGGTTGTCTGGTCCAAGACGTCATCTTGCCACAGCGGAGAACCTGCAGGCTAAGGTAGCGGCCAGGTGGACAGGAAGGGATGTGCCCTCCACAGGAGCCAGGGCTGGGATCTTTGTGCTGCCTAGTCAGGGCACCTGCAGATTCCTCTGTGGAAGTAGAAACGTGGGTCCAGAGACCTCGACTGGGCAGGTGTGGGCCGAGTAAAGCTTGGCTGAGGCTGGAGGAGGCGTGCACTGGAGGAAGGAGGTCCGTGGCAGACAGCCGCTGAGATGGCAGTTAGGCCCCACCCTGCCCCAGGCATGTCAAAGTGCAGATAACCCAGATACCCGGGTCCGCCTCCTACCCCAGGAGGGCTGTGACCAGCAGATGCAGCCGAGGCCGGAGGTGTGGACCCTTTCCCCACACGCTGGTTGTGTGAGCTGTCTGGAGTGCTCTCTCCCACCACCCTCCCATCTACTTAACCTCCATGCCTCCTTTCAGCTCTCAGCCAGAGTCGCTTCCTACAGGAGGCTTCGCTGACTACTAGTCTGGGTCAGGTTGCATCCTCTCAAAGAGCTGTTTGCTGGTGTGAAGTCATGATTGCTGCCTGTCTTCCCCGCCCTGGGAGCTGCCTGAGAGCCAGGGGTGCCTCTGTGTGGGCCCAGCGATACTGGGCTGGCATCTTCAGTTGTTGCTCAGTTGCTCAGTCGTGCCCGACTCTTTGTGACCCCATGGCCTGCAGCAGGCCAGGCTCCCCTGTCCCTCCCTATCTCCCGGAGTTTATTCAGACTCATGGCCATTGAGTCGGTGATGCCATCCAACCATCTCATCCTCTGTTGCTCCCTTCTCCTCCTGCCCTCAATCTTTCCCAGCATCGGGGTCTTTTCCGATGAGTCAGCTCTTTGCATCAGGTGGCAAAGTATTGGAGCTTCAGCTTCAGCATCAGTCCTTCCAATGAATATTCAGGACTGATTTCCTTTAGGATTGACTGGTTGGATCTCTTTGCCATCCAAGGGACTCTCAAGAGTCTTCTCCAACACCACAGTTGGAAAGCATTAGTTCTTTGGTGTTCAGCCTTCTTTTCAGTCCAACTCTCATACGTATACATGACTACTGGAGAAACCATACCTTTGGCTATATGGACTGTTGGTGGCAAAGGGCCCAGCACATAGAAGAGGTTTCATACGTGAGTGCACTTTGTGTTTGATAACTAAGGAAGGGTCTTCTTTGCATCACTCGTGTAACAGTGGAGTTGACAAGTCCAAAGTGGGCGAGAGAAGCATTTCCAACCCTGGAGAGGTCTCCTCCTGCCTCTCCTAGAAACGCAGTGTATGTGCCTGTGTGTGTGTGTGTGTGTGTGTGTGTCTCTGTATATGTGTGTGTCTGTGTGTGGGGAGGTCTGTGTATGTGTGTGACTGTGTGTGTGTCTGTGTGTTTGTGTGTGTGTTTGTGTTTGTATATGTGCTTGTGTCTGTGTGGGTGTGTCTGTGTGTCTGTATATGTGTATGTGTGTGTCTGTGTGTCTGTGTGTTTGTGTGTGTGAATGTGTGTATCTGTGTGTGCATCTGTCTGTATGTGTCTCTGTGTCTGTGCAGGTGTGTATGTGTGTGTCTGTGTGTCTGTGTGTGTGTCTGTGTGTATGTGTGTGTCCATGGGTCTGTGTGTCTGTATGTGTATGTATGTCTGTGTGTTTGTGTGTGTGTCTGTGGGTTTGTCTGTTTGTGTGTATCTGTGTATATGTGCCTTTGTGTATATGTGCATGTCTGTGTGTGTGTATTTGTATGTCTATGTGTTTGTGTGTATGTGTGTGTGTCTGTGTATGTGGGTCTGTGTATGTTTGTGTCTGCGTGTCTATATATGTGTGTATGTGTGTGTCTGTGTGTATGTGTGGGGAGGGGTCTGTGTATGTGTGTAACTGTGTGTCTGTGTGCGTCTGTGTTTCTGTGTGTGTGTGTCTCTGTGTGTGCATGGGAGAGCGAGTGTGTGCAGAAGCTGCTGGGCTGGGGTGCTCTCCAGCAGTCTGAGACCACAGGGCGTGCTCACCTTCTGGGAAAGCCCGGATCCTGGGCCCTGGCTTCTCTGCAAGAGGAAGGAAGGGGCATCTGCTCCCAGCCGAGGGCCTCTGACCCCCATGCCCAAGCTGCCTTTCCCTCTGTGCCGAGATGGAAAGGTGGTTTCTCTCTCTTGGAAACCATCCCTCTTACCGCTCATCCTTTGTTTCAGGGGATCAGTCTTATTTTCTTAAAGCAAGGATCAGGGTTAGTACCGGGCCCAGGTTTTAAGCCTTCCTTCTTATGTATCCAACCTCTTTCCTGTCCAGACCACTCCTTGCAAAGCTAATTGCATTTGAAGTTGAACCCAGGGTAATTGCAGTTCATTGCATACTCCTGGCTGCCGGGATATCCTTTCTGTTTATTAAATTTAAACTTTTAAGAATCTATTTTCATAGATGGTAAGTCTAGCCACCTACAAGGATTAGCAAAGTTCTTCATTCCATTTTTTCAGCCTGAGTCTAATAGTAAACAGTTCTCAATTTTAAGGGACAGATTTACATTTTTGTTCCTAAACCCAAGTGCCTCAGCAACCAATCTCATATTCCAAGGGTGTTGGTGTTACAGGGCTGTCCATCCTGTGAAGATGCAGGTTGGTAACGTTCGGGAGTATTATTTTTGGGACTGCAGACCCTGTGCAAGTAATGATTTAAAAAACAAACCCCAAAGGCACTGTCCTAATGAATGCCATCAAGAGTTTCATTTTCAAGAAGCACTCGTGGTCAGATGTCTGGTTTTCAGAACCCCGGGCTCAGCAGCACTCTTGTAGATATTGGCATTTTTCGGAGGGGTTCTCTGGCAGGAAGCTGTTATCTGGGTGAGTGACAGGGTCCAGCCAACCGGCCTTTCATGTATTCTCCCACTGAAATGCCCTGGAAGCATTTGGGCTTTAAATGACTCTTTTCCCAAATCTCATAACCCTCTGAAGACTCTAGACTCTACTTGCAAAATTCTGTCCAAGGTGGATTTCCTTAATAAGTATGTCACTGCAATAAGTGAGTTTTACTTCCGAAGAAGCTTCTTCAATTGGAACTTCCATAATGATATTTTTATAATCATCAAACGGCAGGAAATAGATGCTGGTTCCCTTAATTTCATCATTCTAAATGTCACAGGAATGGCAAGGATCTTGAAAAGACAAAAGAAGTGCTTCTATTAGTAATTCCCATGGTAACTAATAGAGGTTGGTCTCCCCCCACCCTTTCTGTGGCTATTTTAAGTACTTAAATTGATTTGCATCCCCGTGGAAATGTGAAAAAAAAAAAAAAAAAAAGGCATGGATTGAGTTCGTCCACTCCGCCAGGAGTTTTTCTGTTATAAACCATCTCCTTTCCTTTCTTCCCGAGGTATTTGCGGTAGAAGGTAAGAGACAGACCCTGATCAAACATGTCTCCATTTCCGTACATTAGGAAGAAGCCATGATTTCTTTTCTTTTGCTCTTTGTAAACGTAAACACATAACCAGTTTCCTTTTGTATTCCTCTTACAGTTTATATTAAAACCCAAGTATCCAAGTATTTTAGTGGCCAGACATTAGATGAAAAAACTAGCATAATTTGAGCTGAGCAGGGCAAATCTTCATCGGATACAGTGAGGGTCTGAGCCCAGAAACCTTATCTCTGCCTGGTTCGTGCTGTTCAGACCTTGGCCAGCTCAGGGTCAGGACTGTGTCTGACCTTGCCCACGGGCCGTGGACCACAGCCCTGAGCACTGAGGTCTCCTCTGTGTCTCACCGGCACCTTTCCCTGCGCTGCCCTCCTGACCCTGATCCTGACTTAGTGCCGAGGTTCCCCAGCCCCCAGCTGCCTCTGATGGTCGCCGGTCTCCCCGCTGCGTGCAGTACCAGCTCCCACGCTCACTGAACGGGGCACTAAGCAGGCACGCCAGATCTTCACACGGCATCCAGCCGCTTGAGGATGTGGACGGGCTTTCATCCTCATTTTAACACGAGGAGCTCAGCGGGCCAGGCGCTGCCTCCTGGTCAGTGGGGTTCACTATCTCTGACCAACATCCACTCCCCTCTGGACACGCACGTTCTGAGTGAATGCACTATAATGAACCTTCTAGTTCTCGCGAAGGGGTGTGTGTGTTTCTGTTTTAAAGAGGGTCAGGAAACTGAAGGGGAGGGAGGTCTAGGGGAGACGTCTTGGGTATGATGCGTCAACAGACGCGACAGTCTAAGCACACCCAGAGGGAGGCTTTCAGGAGAAGGCTGTGGTCCTGGTAATGATAAAGAGTCTGTGTTTATTGAGCTCACGGCCTATGCCAGACCCCATACACAGAAGGTCCAATACAAACGTTCCCTGGCACATCCCACGTTCCCACCCGGTGACCAGCCACTCAGTTTGCCGGCGAGTGAGGGGTTTTTCCAGTAGACATGTATAGATGTGAGAGTTGGTCTATAAAGAAAGCTGAGTGCCAAATAATTGATGCTTTTGAACTGTGGTGTTGGAGAAGATTCTTGAGAGTCCTTTGGACTGCAGGGAGATCCAACCAGTCAATCCTAAAGGAAATCAGTCCTGAATATTCATTGGAAGGACTGATGCTGAAGCTGAAACTCCAATACTTTCGCCACCTGATGCAAAGAGCTGGCTCATCAAAAAAGACCCTGATGCTGGGAAAGATTGAGGGCAGGAGGAGAAGGGGACGACAGAGGATGAGATGGTTGGATGGCATCACCGACTCGATGGACATGAGTTTGAGTAAACTCTGGGAGTTGGTGATGGACAGGGAGGCCTGGTGTGCTGCAGTCCATGGGGTTGAAAAGAGTCAGACACGACTGACTGAACTGAACTGAACTGAGGGGTTTACAGGCCCCTAGGATTTTCAGTGTGGACTTCCCAGGTGGCTCTGGTGGTAAAGAATCTGCCTGCGTTGCAGGAGACATACAAGACGTGGGTTCAATCCCTGGGGCAAGAAGATCCCCTACAGAAGGAAATGGCAACCCATTCCAGCAGTCTTGTCTGAGAAATCCCATGGACAAAGGAATCTGGTGGGCTACAGTCCTTGGGGTTGTAAAAAGTCAGACACGACTGAGCAACTAAGCACACAGGATTTTGAATGTAGAACCAGAAAGTGCCAGGCAAAGCTGGGCTAGTCGGTCCCCCCACCCACCTCCCCAGGACAAAGGGAACTCCCCTCGTTTTGTAAATGGAAACCCCACAGCTCAGAAAGGGGAGGCTAGCTGTCCCGGCTCCTCCCTTGGCAGGAGGAGGCATCCAAATCCAGGTGCTTTGACCAGAGCACCCAGGCAGCCCCTAAGAGGCAATCTCTCCCACCACTGAAGGGTCAAGGTCAAGGTCAAGATCAACATCATAAAGATTTGCATTCAAGTTGGAGATTCCTATCCCTACAAGTGAACTTACTTACCAAACAGAAAGGAACTCACAGACTAAGAAAACAAATGTACTGTTGCCGAGGAGAAGGCATAGTCAGGGAGTTTGGGAAGGTCATGTACACACTACACGGCTATATTCAAAATGGATCACCAACAAGGAATTACTGTAGAGCACATGGATTTCTGCTCAGTCGTGTGTGGCAGCCGGGATGGGAAGGGAGTTTGGAGGAGAACGGATACGTGTATATGTATGGCGCAGTCCCTTCACTGTTCACCTGCAGCTATTACAACGTTGTTAATGGGCTGTACCCCAATGCAAAATAAAAAGTTTAAAGTTAGAAAAAAATTAAAACAAGATAAAAACAGATGCAATAAAAGTCAAAAAGTCATTTCAAATAAAGAACTGGCTTAAAACTAAATATTAAAAAACTAAGATCATGGCATCTGATTCCATCACTTCATGGCAAATAGAAGGGGGAAAGGTGGAAATAGGGACAGAGTTCCTCTCCTTGGGCTCTAAGCTCACTGCTGATGGTGACTGCAGCCATGAAATCAGAAGACGTTTGCTTCTTGGCAAGAAAGCTATGACAAACCTAGACAGTGTGTTGAAAAGCAGAGATATTATTCTGCCAACAAAGGTCCATATAGTCAAGGCTATGGTCTTGCCAGTGGTCATGTAAGACTGTGAGAGCTGGACCGTAAAGAAGGCAGAAAGCCAAAGAATTGATGCCTGCAAACTGTGGTGCTGGAGAAGACTCTTGAGAGTCCCTTGGACATCAAGGAGATCAAACCAGTCAATCGTGAGGGTAATCAACCCTGAATATTTGTTGGAGGGACTGACGCTGAAGCTGAAACTCCAGTATTTTGGCTATCTGACTCAAAGAGCAACTCACTGGAGAAGCCCCTGATGCTGGGAAAGATTGAGGTCAGAAGGAGAAGAGGGCATCAGAGGATGACATGGCTGGATGGCATCATTGATGCAAGGGATATGAGCTTGGGCAAACTCTGGGAGATGGTGAGAGACAGGGAGGCCTGGTGTGCCACAGTGCATGGAGCTGCAAAGAGTCAGACACGACTGGGAGACTGAACATCCCCAGTGCAAAGTAAAAAGGTTAAAGTTAGAAAGAGATAAGAACAAAGTAAACACAAATATGGTAAGAATCCAAAGTCATTTCAAATAAAGTTCATGAGTAAAGGTAAATAAGCTTGCTCTCTAAGAAATCAGGCTTCTGACGTCAAACAAGCAAACGCCTGGGGCACAGTCAGGCCAGGGGTCCTGTGCCCTTCGACGCTTTAAGTCTGTCAGTGCTGAGGGTCATCTGTCCCCCTGTTGAGTGAGGAGCAGATAGAGTGAGAACATTTTTCAGTTGACTGTATTTGCAAATTGATGTTTTGAGCCACACTTGTTAATTGATTTGTTTGTTTATACAGGGCAAAAAGTAATACTAGCAGTGATCTGAAATAGCAGATCAAATTAAATCATACCTACGAACTGAACACACAAGTTGGGAAGAATGCATGGAACCTTGGATTTTCATAGAGTGAGCCCCTGGGTAACCTGCCCCCACGCAAGCCTCCTGCTGCTTTTTCCCACCTCACCTTCCAGGGAAACCCCTCTCCCCTCTTCTGCTCCTTGCCTTCGTTCAATCTGCTTTTGAACTTTATATAAACAGAATCAGAGACTGTGTACCACCTTTTACCCCGTGTTTCATGAGCACCCACGATGCGCAAGGCATTGTGCAGATTTTCAGTGAATCTCTGCGGCTTGGCTTCAACTGCATCCCAGTTGGTCCTTACGGGTGCTGGTGTCCCTGTGTAGGTCACAGAGTCGTCGTCTTAGTGGCCAGTTCTCACCAAATGACCAGTGACACATTGTGTGTGTTCAGGGAAGGTGTCACTGCTATGGGAATCGACCCTTTACCGTTCAGCATAACTGCAAGTGCAACAGTGCTTTGGGTTCTGTGTTGCTGGGAGATCTCCAGGACGCTGAAGTCATCTGTGTTCTGGGCTGGAGAAGGCCAGTGGGGATGACGGAGAGTGGCAGCCGCCAGTGAGAGATGGAGGGGGAAGCAGAGGGGCATCGTCTTACGGGGCTGCCACCCAGGGCCTGACGTCCAGCGAAGGCACAGCTATCTGGACGGACCCTGCCTAGCCTGGGGTCTACCCAATAAAGTGCTCACTCATCCCGGCCACCTCAAGGCCACCTCAGAACCAGGGAACTGTGAGTCAGAGCCCGGGGCCGGAAGCACCCATCATTCCCATCCTGGGGATGGAGTTACCATAGTGACATCTTGATAACCTGTGCTCTTTACCGCCGAGAAGTTTCCGGGACGCCAGAGGGACAAGAGGCTGCACAGTGTCAGGGTGGTTCATGATTTGGGCGGGTTTGGGTCTGGTGAGTTAACTCTGCTGTTCTACTCCATGAGCTGGAATAATAACCGGGCGATTGCGAGCGTTCAATTAAAAATATTTGGTTGGAAGCGCCCTGTACAAGTAAGGCATTCCACAGATGCCAGCTCCCTTTCCCTGGAGATAAGACGTGATTGTAATTGTGCCTTAAATCCAGTCCTAAGCTTCCTGGCTGACCTGGCAGAAAACGGAAACACAATGGCTTGTATTGATTGTTCCAGGACGATTAAAAGAACGTCCTGGTTTTTCAGGAAACGTCAACACTTTCCTGGTGCTGGATTCTGTGAGGACTTTATTTTGAAAGCCTGAGTCATCCAGTTGAGCGTTTGCAACAGTGATTTCCCCTGCCCACCCCTCCCCCTCCCGGAAGGTGAAGAAATCCCTTTCCTATCTCCGCAGCATGGATTAATCCCTTAACTTAAAAAATTACAGACCTGAGGATGCTGTACTGAATTAAGGATGGAAAGCTAATACCTTGGCATCGGATTCAGTAAATTCTGGGTGTTTTTTTTTCATTTCTTTCACCTTCTCTTTCTAGTGGAATCTTCTAAGGATAGCGTAAATGAAAGGTTATATAGTCTGGATTAACAAGAGGAGCCCTGGGTTCACCCAGTGCTCTTGAGCCTTCCAGGGTCGCTGTGCGGGTGAGGAGGTGACATGCACACCCACGGCCGGTGGTCCTGTGGCTTCGGCATCTGTAGAGAAGCCGATTGCGCTGGGATCTGTAGAATCTGGTTGGTCAGGACCAGAGTGAGCGGCTGCCACGGTCCTCAGCGTTCAGGGACATGCTGATGCCTACAGTGGGCTCCACTGCCCAGGCTCAAGGGCCCTAGATCCAGGGTCAGGAGCCTTGCAGAAGGAAGCATGGGTGTCTCCCCTCCCCTGCCTGGAAACACGAGAATTCATTTGCCCGCATCATAGCAGTTGAGTTGTTTTCTTTCTTTTCCCTAGAGGAACTTACGTACACACACAGAATGGTGGGTAACCAAGGGGTTTCCCTGGCCCGCAATGGAGCCCGCCATACACTTTGGACCTAGAGAATCAGAGGTGAGGGGCTGGGAAAGGCAGAGGCCATTGCACTGTGCAGATCCTGGGGACTGTCCTCCCAGGGCCTTCAGGGATCAGAGAGCACCGCAGCCCTCAAAGCCCGCCAAGCCAGGGAAAGGCAGCGGCGGGAGGGGGCGGGGTGGGTCCTCGCACTGTAACCGCAGCTTTGCAGGTGAAAGGTCTGTATTCACGGAACTGGCTGGAATCAGAGCTATGGTACTGGACTGCCCTCCTCCTGCCCTCCACCTGCCCAGGACCAGAGTTCAGATTCCTGTCCTGAGAGGCAGCTGCCTGTCCTCCCTGGCTGCTGCCTGGAGTCGGGGGTTGGGGGAAGGATGGGAGGATCCTCCCTCACCACTGTTGAGAGCTCATCTGTGGCACTGTTCTATGTAGCCCAAAGCACCTTGTCAAATGCTTTCGCGTAGTGGAGTGCCTGCGTGCGTGCGTGCTCAGTCATGTCTGACTCTTTGTGACCCTGTGGACTATAGCCCTCCAGGCTCCTCTGTCCGCAGGATTTTCTAGGCAAGAATACTGGAGTGGGTTGCCATTTCCTGCTCCAGGACAACATAGTAGGCATTCAAGAAACAATCGGCTGGTCAACCGATTACATGTTGCAGTCACAGATGGAAAGAGCCTACAGACTCCTATTTTTTTTTTAATTATTATTCTAAACTCTGAAGCTTGAAAACGTAGACATTTTTTTTCAGTAATCCAACAGCATACAAAGTTCACTAACGTATTCTAAATTTTCCATTACAGCTGCATTCACAAATGAAATAACTTGATGTTTCCCTCAACATCAAGATTGAGAGAGTTTAGGTGGATAGTATTCCTACTCAAGTCATTTGCCAGTCGTGTCTGACTCTTTGTGACCCCATGGACTGTAGCCTGCCTGGCTCCTCTGTCCATGGGATTCTCCAGGCAGAAATACTGCAGTGGGTTGCCATACCTTCCTCCAGGGGATCTTCCTGACCCAGGGATCAAACTTAGGTCTCTGGCATCGCAGGCAGATTCTTTACCATTTGAGCTAAACTGAGAAGCCCCATGGGAGAAAGATCATTTCATTTTAGTTATGAATGGTTAGTCATTTAAAAATAGCCCATTCCCCAGGTGAAATTTACCTAGGGCCAGTAGTTGGATAGATTGGTTTCTATGCCATTAAAGTTAGTTGACACGGGGACTTCCCTGGTAGTCCAGGGGCTAAGAGTCCACGCCTCCAATTCAGGGGGGTGGAGGGTTCAATCCCTGGTCAGGAAACTAAATCCCACACGCTGCAACCAAGACCCAGAGCAGCCAAATAAATAATTGTTTAATGTACATAAAATAAAAGCAGGTAACACAGCAAAGTCACCTGGGGTCATTATCCTGAATCGTATGTCCTGTCCTAACCCACGACAGCACAGCCCCCGTGTCCTGTGCCGCACGCAGAGGCCCCGCCTCTGTGTCACACGGAACTGAAGTGTTAGGGAGGGTCTTAACATAACCTGTGATGGGGGCTTCGTTCCTCATGAGCACCGCACCCTGATGCCCATGGCGGTCGCAGAGGCTGGCACGTTTGCACAGAGGGTCGCCCACGTGTGCACAGGCCGCTGAGTCCACTGCTCAGGTGGGATCCGGCCCCAGGCGAGGGGTGAGGCAGCTTTGGGAACACGGCTCTTACAGTAACAGACTCGGGTGGAGAGTGAGGTTTGTTCCGAAACGGAGGGCTGTCACCCAGTCTCAGGGCTTCTGTTTCCTCCTCGGTCACGGGGAGGGTTGGCCTCGGTCTTCACTCTAGGGGGAGGCTTCAGGGAGAAGCTGCCTGCTTGGGGCTGGATACACAGCGGAGCCGCGTGTACACTGGCCCATGCGTGGCGGCCCCAGCCTTACTGTGCTCACGGTCACGGTGATTTCAGTTCTCTTGGATGGAAAAGACCCCTTGGGAAGGAGGGTCCTGTCCAGTCCTGCCCTGAGTGCGTCTGTCTCACGAGGTGGTTCTCAGAGGCTCCTGGGAACCTGTGGTTTCCCGTTTAAAAATGGAAGGAGGTTTGTTACAAACTTGGCAGCCCTGGAGTGAGACCCCCAGCTCTCTGTTGGCCAAAGATGTGGGCAGCAGGGTGGGCAGTTGCTCAGGCCAGTCAGGGGCACCTCCTGGGGTGGCCAGGGGATGGAGAGAGGGTCTGCTTGTCTCCCTGAGGTCCTGCCACATTCAGGCCTGGCCTTGGGCTCTGCACAGCGTCGGCAAATCCAGCTCCCAGAGCTTTACCTTTTCAGAGACCAGCTCTATGTTGATCAAGTGGAGCTGAATTTGCTCCCGAATCACTGACCTGAGTTCCTAACCTGAGGTTAGGCGGGCAGAGGGCTCTGTGGTGTCCTTGGCTGCAGTTATCAGGTTGATGGTGGTTTTTAAGGAAGTGAGGGGGCCATGGCTGAGGAGGCATCTCTGGCAGGCTGGGCCAGGATCCCTTTGTCAGCTGTGGTCCAGGGGGCCGCTCCTCGCATGCGGCCTGTCTCCCAGGAAGTGATTCCTGGCCCTGGGGAATTGAAGCACCAGGATTCCCGAACATTTGGGGGTCTTCCTGCCCCGGGCTGGGGAGCATGAATCCAGCTGGGTTGGTCTCAGGCTTGACTTCTTTCTGACCTCGTAACCCCACGCAGCTGCCTTCCAGGTCATTGTGCAGATTAGAGGGGCCCCTGCAGTGAGCATGTACAGCCTTGAGGCTGACAGGATATCAGGGCCCCTCTGACCCCTGTGCACATGACCCCAGCCCGCCGCCACCCCCAAGGGGGCAGCAGGAACCCCCCAACCCCGTCCTGCGCTGCCCCTTACCTGGACCTCCCCCCTCACTTGCACATACAAGCTCCTTCTCACAATGCTATAGACGTCAGGTCTTCCTCTGAGGTCGTCCGGGATCTCCTGCCCGGAGACTGTGGAAGTACAGGGAGGGTGAGAGGCCTGCCCGAGGTCGCCTAGCTGGGAAGGTCACCCCGCCTCTCATGGTGGCAGGGGGCAGGGCCTGACTTGGGGCGCAAAGGCGCTGCTTCTCCCTCCCTCCCTCGGACTTGGACCTCAGGGCAGACCACCGGCCACGTGGGAGGTAGGGAGGGCCTTGGGGTCCACATTCCACTTCCTGCTTCTGACATCACGACGTTTGCCCCAGTGCCCCAGTGCTCGGGAACGTACAGCTTGCCTGTAGAAGCAGCTCAGATCCATTCATTGGAGGATGATTCCCTGAGTCGTAAAGAAAGAAAACCATTTTCCTTGAGGATGATGGGTGCGCTGCCTCCCCGAGGAAGAGGAGGGCTGACCTTTCTAGGTAGACAAAACCGAATGGCAGTCAAGCACGACACGTCTGTGGCAGTATATTGTTGCCGGATGCGAGGCTACATATTTGTGTCATAATGCCATTTTTGTTTGCAGATGAATGCCGCAGTGTTCTTAACGTGTGGAGGAGGGATTCATCACAAGCTCACAGGACTTCTTCTGTGCAGGCCGGGGGGTGGAAATCGGGGCTTGTCCTCAGTGACAACGCATGTCGAGCCTGGAGACGTTTTTGTTAGAAGCTCAGCAACCGATGAATTCCCCCAAAGCTCACCTTTCATCACGAGCTTGCTGTCAGATGAAGACATTGAGCTTTTTCCCTTTAAGACAACACAGTGAATATGGGAGATCTTCCCTTTCCCCGTGTTGTTTTAATGCCAGCCTCTTCTCTGTGCATTGTCCACAAATTCTTAATAATATAGTTAATTTAGATGGTTCAGATCAGCCAGTTAAAGAGAGGGGAAACTACGAAGTGTTTGAGGGGTCTGGGGCAAAATAACTGGTTGATTCGTAGACCTTTTGGTTGTCTGGTTTACAGATTTTCAAAGTCTTTTTTGGAAATACCTAACGAACTTCTCTGCTCTTTTTACCATGTTCCTGAAAAATGATCGTACCATTTCCAAAAGGTGCTCTCTCTTTCTTTGGACGTGGATGTCTGCTTTCAGAAGCTTGGGGACATTGTATGTCTGTGGGATTTGCGCACACACCACTCCCTGGCGACTCTGAGACAAGCACCCCACCTCCAGGAGTGGCGAACGTCTACACGGGCGCCCAAGTCCAAGGTCACCTTGATTTCTCCCTCCCTTGCTTTCCTCTTCACATACATTCCCCAAGGCTGGTGGGCTCTGCCCCCTGGGTCTTTAAGTAGTCACCTCCCCGCAGCTCCCTCTCCAGTGCCACTGACATCAGGAGTACCCCTCCATCCCTCACCTGGACCATCAGGGACCCGCCGTCCACACTCAGCTCAACCCCGCCTTTGTAACTCCCTGCAGCTACCGCAGTGACCTTGGAGGAGAGCAGAAAGGGACTCCAGGCTGGCAGACTTCTGCAGTCCACCCGTAGCTTCAGCCTAAATCCAAACCAAATGCCTCTGCGGCTTCCCATGGCCCGCCTGCCTCACAGATCCAGATCCTTCTCAGTGACTGGGGTATCTACGGAGTTCAGTCTGGGGTCCTGGATGGGGTTCGTCTCTCAGTTATCAGCCCAGCATGGTAGGGATGTGTATCCTTATTTTGCAGGGGAGGAAACTAAGGCTCAAAAAGGGGAAGCAACTTGCTCTGAGGTCAAAGCCAGGATTCAAATTATTTGCTACTTTTAGAATGCTCCACAAGCTACCCAGCTTCCTAGCCTCTGTTTGTGTCATCTGCCTGGGAATCTCATCCTCAAAGAAAGATACCTGGCTTCAGCCCACATGGCTTAGGGCTGCTACTGTCATCTCTCATAAGCCCCTGGACCCACCAGATCAGACCCTGCTCGCCCCAGTGTTTCAGTGACCTGTTGATCAGCCTGTCTCTGGACTCCTTTAGAGTAAACACCTGGAGCTTCCATCCACGTACTTTTTAAAAATCTCTAAATACTCTGTGCTTGGCATGACCCTAGCATATAAGTAAACGCTTAATGAACAGTCACGTCTGGTTTAAAGCACTTATTCATTCTTCCAACCAGTATTTTCTGAATTTCTAGTATGTGCACAGAACTGTGTATGTAACAAAGAAGTTCGAGTTAGAGATAAAGGTTTTCTGTTCAGAAAGTAGTGAACTCGCCACAGACTGTGGATTTGGGGTGAGTGTCTGCATCCTGCTTCTGTCAGCTGTGAACTCTAGACTGTACCCGCCCACATCACAGGGCAGCCGGGACGGCAGCCGGGGTGGCCGTATCTCCATCCACTGTCTCGTGCATCATGTTGATGTAACGATGGGGCTGGAGGAAGAGGGTGCAGACAGAGGGTGAAGCAGAGAACAGCTGTGTGTCCCTGGGGCAGGAGGAAGAAGACCAAGGTAGCCTAACGGCTTCGATGGGAGGCCTTCGATGAGAGGGCAGGGCTTGAGCACCCCCTGGCAAGTCTGGGGGAGATGGGAGCTTTTTGGGGCAGGGAGCAGCGTGAGGAAAGGGATGGTGTGGGGAGATCTTGGTGTGTCTGGAGGGAAGTAAAACACAGTTTCTCTGGGGAAAGGCCTCTAGAAATTTCTACTCTGGACAATGTTGAGAGAAGCACACTGTGGCTTTTGGAGGGGGTTGCCGAAAGGGGAGCTTGGCATTAGAAGTAGGAGGCCTTAGAAGTAGGATGTAGACCTCTAAGTTGGAGAGTGTCCGGGTACCACTTCTGTGGCCTCTCCACGTCCTGAGATTCTTCCCCGGGAACTTCAGGCTCTGGGAAGCAATCCAGGGCCGGTGATTCCCAACACCTTTGGCTCTTCTTACTGATGCCAGTCTGATGGGCAGAAGCCTGTTGCCTTTATCATTAGCAATACTTACTACTATGTAATAATAAAATTGCATCTCTTTTTTTGTTATAAACCACTATATTTATTGGGATCTATTTTCAGAGTCCGTTATGTTCCGTTGATGTATTTCTTTCCTTTTTTTAAAACCAAAAAACTTTTTCTTTTGTTTTGGGATAGAGCCAGTTAATAATGATGTGATAGTTTCAGGTGAACAGTGAAGGGACTCAGCCACACACATACCTGGATCCCTTCTCCCCCAAACACAGCTCTTAATATGAACCAGGTGGCACATTTCCCTCATCCCTTTGCCAATTGTATATCATTGCTGATAACTGACATTTTAAATAACAGCAACAATTGATATTTTTAAATTAAGAAGCACATGGTAGTTTCCTTTCATCCTGGGTCCACAGGAAGAATGATCCTCCTGAAGAATGAGTTAATGTGGTGGTCCACCCCTTGGAGAGCACGGCTTTGCCCCGGGCATCTGTGCCTTGCTGCCTTTTATGGTGGAGGCTAGGGTGATCACACACAGTTGGTGGCCTGCTCACAGGCCTCGAGCCACCTGGTGAGAAATGAGGGCGTTTCAAATTGACTCTCCAAGAAATAACACCTCCAAACACTGATTCAGTATTTAAATATTAGAGAGACATCATTTTCTCTGAGCTTTGCTGAACGTTCATTAGACCAAGAAAAACATCTGTTTGATCATGGCCTAGACAGACGTGAAGAGCGGAAACTGGAAGCTGTTTGTACTTCCGAAAGTGGAGTCTTGGGCTTACCAATTTGTATAGTTTCCTCATCCAAAGAGGGAACGCCCAACTGTGGGGTAATTAGAGATGTGCGTTTGGGGGGCAGGGGATTGTGCCTCAGAAAACACTCTTGGAAAGCAGGCATGGATCTTCTTCTGAGCAGCTGCCCATGGATAATTGTTAGAAGTTGCCAAATATTTAGAAGGCCAGCTTGTCCGTCATAGAGTGACAGGACGGGAGCCTGAGAAAATGGATTTTTTTTTCAGCCTTGGCAACATCGGTTTAGGGACCTTCCTCCCCCTTCTGCAGGGTGGGCAGAAGAGTCTACCAAACTGCTCATCGTTCAGGGAGGCTACTTCCCCTGTTCAGCAACAACTTCCGGCCTTCCTTTCATGCATTAGAAAATAAAGAAACTCACAGCTTCGCTGATGCCAGGAAGGTAAACAAGGAAGCTGTGAGACGGCAGAGTTATGATATCAGCCAGGATCTGCGGCGGATGATTCAGAGGCGTCTCTCTACTCTCCTTTGAATCAGCACCAGGAAGCAGGGTGAGCTCTGCCCTGGACACGATGCTAAAGCAGCAATGGGTCATTTGGGGGGGTTTCTCCATTTCCACTGCCTTTGGTGGATGCCATGGGGTCTCAGTTGCTTTCCCAGGTGTAGGGATCTTCCCAGGGGACCCCATCCACGTTAACAATCCTGGTCGTGGTGCTGGAGTGTCACCGTGACTGAGAGAAAATGACACTTGGTGCTCTTCCAAGGGCTGTGACCAACACTTCGGGACCAGGTGATGTTTTGGGGGACACAGAGCCCAAGAGAACACCGCCAGGATGGAGGCCCTTCACTCTAGGGTCTGATCATTCCTGGAAGGTGACCTCAAGGCCAGAGTTTACAGTATCGAATCGCCTGTGTTAGATTTTTATTTGTGTGCCCTTGTTTTATAGCATTTTAACCCATCACTAAAAGTTCACATTTTAGATACGCTGTACATGTAGAAATACATATATACAAATTTAAAAATAAAATGTGAATGTACATCCAAATTTTTAAATGTACATCCAATGTACATTTTTTAAAATGCCACCACTGATTTAAAAGAAAAGCATGTCAATACCGCCAATTTAAAAGGAAAAGTTGTCGATACACCCTCGGCAACACATAGTCTAACCACTGGAATGTGTACGGTGCTTCAGGCCCAGGGAAAGGACCTTTCACTTCTGTCTGCGCTTGGAAAGGCTGCCCAGCGCAGAGCTTGACAAATCAGAATAATCTTCATGTTTGCCTTGAATGGAGCAGCCCCGATGGTGCTGTTTTCCTTTCTTCTGAGCGAGGTCTGGATGCACAGTGACATCACTGGGTCTTTCCATATCTTGTGAGCGATCGGGACCAGCCCTGTGGCTGGGTCACTTCCTGGAGGAGTGCCCGCCCGCCTGACCTTGGCTGCCCTCCCTGCCCCGCCTTGGTGGACTTCCCCTGTTCCATAGCCTCGCTCAGTGCAGCCTCTTTCCCGGGCTTCTAGCTAGCCACATCCCCCTGCCTCTGCTCTCTGAAGCCGAGCGGCTGGCCCTGTCCATCCTGGGGACAGACTTCCACACATGTGTGGTCAGAAGCCCAGGCTTCTGTGAGCCCAGCCTCTCCCATAGAACTGCTTTTCCCCACAGGAAGTGTGTGGCCAGCCTGGGCGTTTCTAGATCTTTCCGGCCCTTAGACCGCAGTGGAGCTCCTTCTAGAGTTAGAAGAGGCTTGAAGGAATCCTCCAATATCCCTGTCACCCTGGACAAAAAGTCTTCTGTGGGTCCTTCTCCTGGCAGGCAGCACCCCAGACATTAGGGATGTAAAGATAGGAAAGGTGGTCCCTGGAGAAGTGACGACTTCCGGTGGGGATGGGGGGATGGAGATGAGAAAGGAAAACACAAGCGAACCAGGGGAAGCCACAGTGTAGGCTGCCTTCCCCTGGGCGGCCAGCCAAGAGTGGTCCCAGCATCTCTGGGTTAGCACCCCTGCTTCCCTGTTCTGGGTGACACAGGTCAGAGAGCTCGCCGAGCCTCAGTCTTCTCATCCTTAAAATGGGACTCCTCTTGCCTCTTGCGATTGGCTGTTGGCTGTGGGTGCTGCAGACAGGCACCGAGGCACTCGACGGGCTCAGTGAAGCGGCAGCTTCTCTCCTCTCCTCTTTTGGAGAATCATGCTGTTCCAGGAGGACCAGGAGCCCATCCAGCCGTGGCACTGTGCCCTGTAAGCTCCCCAGGGACAACCCTCTTCAAGAGGAGTGGGTTTGTCCACGGGACCAGCTTCCCCTACCCTCACTTTATAATGTGCTTATTTCACCTTTTCAGATCTTGGGCCACTGTGGCAGTAGGCATCTGCAGAGGGGTCTTGGGCTAAAGGAAGTGTTTGTGTGATGAAAGCTGACTTCAGAGGATATTCTGGTTGCTGGGGTTTTGCTCTAATTCTGTCCTTCAGAGAAGCTGGTAGTTGTGGTTTCAAGCGAGCATGTGTGAGCCCCGAGCCAGCATTAATGTGTGATCTCTTTGTAGTGCCCACTGTTTCGTGTATTTTGGCTTTGTTTAAAAAAAATTTGCTTCAAAGTTTAATTTAAAATGATTAATAATTGGGCTCGTTTAGGATGTAGTCCATCGTACTTTCTCATTTCCTTAACCATCCGCTGACACCCTGCCCACTGGGTTCTACACCCAGCTGGCCTTTTGGTCTTGTGGTTGTTATTTCAGTTTGATTCAAGGCTGCAGGCCTGCTTCTGCACATCTTGGGGTTTTGTTTTACATTAAGATGATTCAGCGTTGTTTTGGAAGAGAGTTGTGAGGATTTCTACGAATCCTCCTGATATATTAAGGGTACCTGGGACCCCTGGCCTCTCCCCATACTTGGCCCCAGACAAAGACCAGAAGTTACTCTTTCTAGCATCTTCCCAAGATCTTTTGCGGGATTAGAAGAAGTGGGCTCTTGTAATAAGTTATCTCTATAAACAGTGGTTTCTGTGCCCCCGATGATTCCCTCTCACCCAACACTTAACGCCCGCTTATCTTTCCCCCGGTGTTCTCTGTGTGCTTCTGGGCTCCTTTGCTCTCTGGGAACTCTGTGACTTTAAACAGGTTGGGTTACGCACTAACAGACTGGGTTTCCATTGCTTCTTTGTAGATTTGTGGAATTTTCTATGTACATGATCTTGTCATCTGAGCATAAGGTCGTATTATTCCTTTCCAACGTCTGTGTATTTTTCTTCCTTGCCTTAGCACACTGATTGGGACTTCCAAGACAACATTAAATGTGAGTGAGAGAGTGGACACCCTTGCCTCTGTCTCAGTTTTAGGGGGGAGCGTTCAGTCTCCCATCATTACCGATACGTAGATGCAAGATTGGGCTTCCCAGGTGGCGCGGTGGTGAAGAATCTGCCTGCCAATGCAGGAGATGCGAGAGACACAGGTTCGATCCTTGGGTTAGAGATCCCCTGGAGTAGGAGATGGCAGTCCCAGTCCGCTCCAGTATTCTTGCCAGGAAAATTCCATGAACAGAGGGGCCTGATGGGGCACGGTCCTTGGGGTCACAGAAGAGTCGGACTCAACCGAGCAACTAAACACACACACACACATCTGCAGACACAGACGCAAGATTCCTCGATATTAGAATTATTTCTTCTGCTGCTTTGGCTTCAAACCTCCTTCCCAGGTCAACTTTTCAATTAGTGCAACAACTTGTTATCAGTGTAATTGGTTTAACACATCTAGCCTGGCCATGGCTAAGATAAGTAGTCTATTTTGGTGGAAAATGCCACGTACTGCATTTGCTGTTTAAACAATGGTGAACATGTATACTATCATGTAAGAATTGAATCGCCAGTCTATGTCTGATGCAGGATACAGCATGCTTGGAGCTGGTGCACGGGGATGACCCAGAGAGATGTTATGGGGAGGGAGGTGGGAGGGGGGTTCATGTTTGGGAATGCATGTAAGAATTAAAGATTTTAAAATTTAAAAAAATAAAAATAAAAAATAAAACATTTTAAATCTTAAAAAAAATAAAATAAAAAAAAATAAACAATAGTGACATCAAAGCATGATTCCACCGTCCATCAGGGCAGAAAGATGATGACAACAGGGTGAGGTCTCCAGCCATTGGGAGATGCCCGCTCCCAGCCCTGGCACGAGGCTGCCTCACTGGCCACTCACACAAGATCCTAGAACATGGTCATGTTGTTCGGCTGAGCAGAATGGATAAACAGAAGGTGGTCCGTCCACATAATGGGAGGGTAGCCTTCCATAGAGGGGAGTCAGAACTAGTACAGGCCATGGCATGGATGGACCTCAAAAGCATACTCCGTGAAAGCAGCCAGTTGCTGTTGGACCCTGTTTATATGAATTTTCCAGAATTGGCAGATCCATATCAGAAAATAGGTTAGTGGTTGCCTGGAGCCAATAGGTGGGGAGAGGGTGGGCGGGGGGAATTAGGAGCTAATGGGTAGGGGACTTCCTTTGGGATGATGAAGTGTGCTCCAGGTAGATGGCAAGGAAGATGGTGAAACTGTGGCTGTGCTGCGTGAGTGCATGCGGGGATTCACCAGGACTATTCGGGGGTCGTGTCCGTGCTCAGTTGCTCAGTCGTGTCCGACTCTTTGCAACTCCATGGACGGTAGCTCGCCAGGCTCCTCTGTCCATGGGATTCTCTAGGCAAGAACACTGGAGTGGGTTGCCATTTTCTCCTCCAGGGGATCTTCCCGGGATCAAACCCCCATCTTCTGCGTCTCCTGCATTGGCAGGTGGATTCTTTACCACTGCGCCACCTGGGAAGCCTGTGATTGTGCTAAATGCTGCTGAATTGTATATTTTAATCGGGTGGGCTTTATGGGATGTAAATGATAGCTCAGTAGAGTTGTTGAATACCAACAGAGCATGAGCGCTAGATGAATGGTGAGTGAGCTGGATACTGACTGAGCTGGAAAAGTGGGGTGCAGGGAGGTGTCCCCAGCGGGCTTGAAGAGGCTGTCTGTGGAGAGACGGGCTGATGGGGTGGCTTGGGAGGAAGGGACACTGTTGATCACAGAAGGAGCCCCTGACAGATGGAGCCCTCAGGGGCCAGAGGCCAACACTTCAGACCCAGGGTGCTCCCTCCCTGGTCAGCCATCAGAGGGCAAGCAGAGACTACAGGAGCGCTCAGGGCAGGATGCTTTTGAAAGCTGATATTTGTGGGGAAAAGGTGTTATTATTGTTGAGATTAAAATGTGTCAGTGTATGTGTGTTAGTCACTCAGTCGTGTCCGACTCTTTGCGACCCCATGGACTGTAGCCCACCAGGCTCCTCTGTCCATGGGATTCTCCAGGCAAGAATACTGGACTGGGTAGCCATCCTCTTCTCCAGAGGACCTTCTTGACCCAGGGATTGAACCCGGGTCTCCTGAAGCTCCCAGATCATGAGGGGAACATGAGCACATTCCACGAGTGCTGTGGAGAAAGCAGTGGCAAAAAAGAGCGCTGTTTTTAACCAGAAAACTGACCCTCTCTTTTTTTCTCTTTCTTTTTCAGACTATAGCCCTCGTTTTCCCTTGGTGAGTACAAAACTTTTCAAAGATTCTCTCTGGTGTGTAGTTAACTAGTGGAAAAAAAAAAAATGTGTTGGCTTTCATTGTTAGAGAAGCATTATCTTCTAGAGAAAGAAGGCCATGTGGTCAGCATGTTACATTTGAATTTTATGCCTTAAATGGCTTGAGCAGGCCCATATCACGGTTTTGGTTATATAATTTCTTTTCTTTTTTTTTTTTTTGGTTTTTCAAATCTGGCTCAGCTGCTCAGAGCCCTGAAATGCATTGTTGAGAACGCAGTGTCCACATGCTTTCCCTCACTGACTTGTCCTCAGTGAAAAGGGCCTCATCTTATCTCAGTGACACACATTTGGGGACTGTTGGGAGCACAGGGTACATAATTGCTTTGATGGTAATTGCTTCTTAAATTGATCTGCTGTGGGGAAAACTGCTGAAAAGGAGCTTTTCTGGATTGCACTTTTAGTAAAAAATAAAAAAAAATAAAAAACAGTGTTGGCATTCCATCAGCTTTTGCCTTTTGAGGTAATATGCTACAGCCTCTAGGTCCTGGTACTTAGGAAAAGAAATACCATCACTTTTTCTGTGTTCACTTCATCCACTCACTGCGGTCAGGTTTCCTAAAGAAACTGAGGGAAGACCATCTAAGAGCTTTTAAAGTGGCTGCAGCTTATGGGCAGGTGACATTTGCTCGGCCCTCCTGTGTGCGTGCCTTTCGCGAGTGAACCAGGATGGGGGCAGTTGCCTTTCTCAAATGTATCACCTTGTTTGAAAACCCTTGACTCTGTTCAGAATTGTTCTAAGGCCGATGGGTCAATTCTTTGCCCCCTTTTTTCAAGGCTGTGCCTTTCATCTGGGCATCCATCTTGTGGTCATTCCTGGTAAGATCAAGGACATTCTGGTCGTGTGGACTGTTTCTGCCTATCTCGAAACATGCTAAATATAGTCAATGATTTATCAAGACAAAGAAGAGGAAAACTTCCATTTCCTACTTACTCAACTCATTCTGTTTCCCATGTTCTTTTTCCTGTAATTATTGGATGTGGATGGTTCTGAGTGGCACGCTTTCCTCGGGCAAATGTCCATGGGGGGAATCAAAGAGAAGGGTCATTCCTGGAACGATATTAGTGGGATGGAGACTTAATTATAGGAAGTCTGCCATCCCTTCTTGTCTTAGGATCCCAAGTGAGAGGTACTGTTCATTCAAATGGGCTGGCAAGGATGTTAAACCTGCTGCCGGTAAAAAGCTGCAGGTCCCGACCGTGCTGGGATGAAATGCGGGAGGACGGGCTCCCAGACTCATCTCCTTCTGAAACTAGGTACGGATTGTGATGTATTAGACGTGGCCAACCTTTGCCTCCCTCTGCTTTTGGCTCAGCATCAGCCCCTCTATGCTAGTAGCCACAGACGCTCGCCCGAGCTGGTCGACCTGCTGCCGGGCCGGGCCTGGGTCAGCCTGGCTCTCAGTTGAGTGAACCCATGACTTGGGAGCCCCTAGCTCCCACCGTCTCAAACCAGTTGCAGATTTGGGAGTTCCTCCCCCGAAAGCTGCTGGGAGTCTGTGTAGGAGTCTGACTTCTGACCTCGGTCTCTGCCAGGGGCACTTGGCAGCCAAAGCTTCGGGCAGCATCTCCTCCCCCTGGTCCCAGCCTCCTTTTCAGCAGGAAGGTAGAGTTGTGCTCAGGGCACTGAGTCCTTAGACTAAGACTGCTTCTGATTTCTAGAATCTTCCTCTTCGGTGTGAGGGAAGTCTGTTGGAAGCGTGAACTTGCGTGCCTACCACAGCTACCTTATTGCTGCCTTTGTTTAGAATCATAGGTCTCTTAGCCTGTGGCAAATTCATTGCTGAACTATTGAGAGCTTCTCTTCCAGAGCTTCAGGGTTTCAGTTAATAGAAAGGAATTTATTTTTAATTCGTGAGGTTGGACACTTGCTTTGTTGAGTCATTTAGAGCTAAATAAATAGGTCACCTTGGTTGGAGGCCAAGGCCGCTTGAGGTTGGAGGCCGCTTGCCAACCTCATTCTTATCTGGAAGCAGTTCCCAGGATTCTTGTGACTTTAAGTGAAATGACCCCAAGAATAAGCGTTTAATAAAACTATTTTTGTTCCTGGTGGCTCAGAGGTAAAGAAACCAATAAATAAATCAAACTATTTAAAAAAATAATGAAGGCATGCAAAAGATAGTGATATATTTGCTGTACTATAATGGATATCGAAAATCATTTCCTTGTCTAGCAATAACATGATTTTTTCATTTAAAAAAAGACACCGGCTTAATATTTGACTTTTTTTTAAAAAAAAAAAAAGGTCAATTTTAAACTGGATTAAGGGGAGTCTTTCTAGTACAACCACCCATTCTCATATTTTCTTCTTTTTTCAATATTTAAAAATAGATTTGGGAAATAATAACTGTAGTTCATATCGATCAAAAATGGCCAAAGTTCCCTCAATTGGGGAATACTTGCAACTCTGAGGATCTCAGTTGCTCAGTGTTTTAAAAAAACGTAGTGGAATTTCAGAATTAAGAACATACAGAAGATACACAATCAACGTTTAAATATTTTCTCCAGCTCTTTGAGGTCTTGTAAAATACATTATTATACCAAACGGTGTCCACCAGTAAGTAAAACTAAACCATACTGTAGCTTGCTGATTTCACTGTGGTTCATGGAAATACCCCAGGAATAAAAGAAAACTTGGAGTGTTAATTATAAATAACGGTGAATTTAATTTTAAAACTCACTTAGAATATCCGTTCACTAGCCTTGTCCTCCGTAAGGCTCTGTGCTTCCAACTCTTATCGGTTTCAATACACACGACTGTCCTTTGCCAAGTCATTTTTTCTCCCTGGTTGTTGGTTTAAACAGCCACCATGGTAGAAAGGGAAGGAATGAAGAGTCTGAAGGTTTTCAAATCACCGGCAGGGGCTTGCTCTCCTGGGGCAGGGGGACCACCCCAAGCGTGCCTTCCGCCCATCTCGGGTTGCAGTTCTGCTGGCAGAATGGGGGCCGTGTGGCCTGTGCCGCTTTCCGAGTCTACAGGAAGACAAGCGAAACATCATGTGCAGGGCACAGGAGATTTGAAAACTTCCCAAGAGATCCAATTCCTATTTCCTTCATTTGCCATGTCCTGGGGGTTTTATTAACACGCGTGGACTGTCCTGTCCAGGCAAAATGTGTTTCTCCCAACAACGAAGCTGTTCCTTTCCCACAGAGTAGAAGCTGACAGCCAGTTGGAACAATGCCTTTGGATCTGATGGTGACAAACGCATTAATCCCTCGCTTATTTCCATTTCCATTTCCCACCCCCAGGAAAGTTTCAACATTCTTCCAAGAAGTGCCTCCTGAAAGCGCCTGCTAGGTATTCATTTGTCATATAGCAAAGGCAGGGATATTGAGCTGTCAGAGTTTCCGCTTAGGGAAAATAGGAACACAGACCTCCTATATAAATGCGCTTCTCATCTCTGAGCTTCCAGCAGACCCAGCTCAGAGCTGGAATTCGTCTAGAAATCCTTTCCAGCTGGCAGGAAGACATGGATTCTGTCGGGCCAGGATGGGTGCCCAGCATCGTCCCCGTGGGACACGAGGTAAAGGGAAGCCGAAGGGCAGCCTTATCCCCGGGGAATCATGCTGTGTTTTATATTTATGTGATATTTTGTATTTATGTGATATTTTATATTTATGTGATATTTTTCTGTAACATCTGATGGAAAAACCCAAGTGAAGTTTTTGGCCACTCTAATCATTCCTAAGGTATTTAAAAACTGGCTTAAAGAATATTATCAGGAAGCATCCATTAAATGAAACATTAGCAAGCCCTTGGGTTAACTCTGTGCCGCCCTGGGCAGGAAATCTGGAACCGATGCTTCAGGAAACCGTTTTAACGGCGCCCTGTTGGATTCTTGGCCACGGCCGGGCCAAGTGGTGCATGGGGATGGTCCAGAGAGCGGTCTGCTTGGGGGCTGGGAGGAAGTCACGTGAGGCTCAGTTTGTAGGAAAACAATCCCCAACCATCACTGGGGCCCTGGGCTGCCTGGATGACACATCAAACTCCTATCCGTTTTAAGTCAGACATTTTCTATTTTTATAGCCAAAACCACCCTTTTCATTTCCCTTAACAACTAGATTTGTGAAGTGGCATTTCAGTTACCAGCGGCATGCTGAGAAAGCGGGCCATGCCCGGGTGGTTGAGCAGCAAGCAGGTCTCCCGGGAGCTGGTGTGTGGGCTCACGAGGCTGGGCTGACCGTCTGGGGACAAGCTTGTCCTGTCCGTGTGGCAAACGTTGCGGGGACAGATGGCATAGTCAGCTGCAGATCTGTGCCCACTGCCTGGCGAGAGGCAGCGTTGACGCTGTGGGGAAGGAAGATAAGACATTTATAAAACCACTGGGGGTGTGACTTACAGAGAACGTTCTCAGACCCATTAAGCCACGGAGTCAGGAAGGAGACCTGGGGTCCCATGGAAGGACCATGAACGAGTCCCCACTGGACGCAGGGCCTCACCCGCAGCTACAGCCCCATCCTGGGCGGCAGGGGTGGCATGTGGCGGGGGGCGGCCTTGTGTGAACTGGGTCATGCAGGCACCATGAGAGTCTGTGCATTCTTTCCAAAATTGCCGATTGGAAGTGACTTTTTAAAAGACTGCTTCCTACGATGCAGAGTTTGCTATCAACTATTTAAAATGTTGGAAAAGGAAAGATCCCCGTGGAATTGCTGAACCAAAATGCGTCACGTAATAGATTCTCTGAGTAGCTTTTCTCCTTGTTTTGAACTGCAATGAACATAAACCAAAGCCAGAACTTGGATTTGTGTTATTTCCTGATGGGGGCCAATGGCATTCTAACAACATTTTAAAAATACATGTTGACGGTATTTAACTGATTTCAGATGACTCTCCCCATAGATCTGCTCTCAGAAATGGTGCTGATTTCGTGTTCAGGTGTTAGATATGTATACATATTTTTAAAGCTACCGTGTTGCTGTTGAGAAGTTAATTTTTTGTTAAACGTCGTGTTGGTGGAAATTATCGTTCCCTGAAACAGGACTTGATCTCTTTCCTGTTTTGCCAGATAATGTAAATGGCTTATCCTGAGAGCAGAGCGGCACTGACAGCTCACGTGCACGCGGGGCAGGGAACAGCTTGCAAAGCAAGCTCCTTGAGCCTCGCGACACCTGGAGTCAGGCTGGGGGTGCACTCTCCCTTCTGCAAGAAAGATGAGGGAGCACACTTGGGGGGCTGTGGAGAGGTGGGTGGGAGGGGGCTCACAGGTCCCTGTGTCCCCTGCATGGAGCCCAGGCTCCTTTCACACCTGGAAACCAATCAGCTCTCAACATCTTCTCCAAAGGTGAGAGGCAGACCTGTCGAAAATGGAAATCACGCTTTTATGGAAAATGTGACTTGACTGTTATGAAAGTAATAGAGTTCATTAGTAACTAGGAGCGTATCCCGTGGATTCTGCAAACAGTTTTCTGGTAGATAATTCTATTTGGGAACAGTTTTATGATCGCCTAAGTTGATCTTGGCCAGGGTTCCAAAATGTTTCCACATGTTATCTGCTGACTGAATCCAGTTTTCTAATCTCTTCCAACACTCTTGCCAGGCTTCCTTTCTCTGTGGCCAATAGCCTGTCCATTCACCCGCCCGGCGTTTATCAGGTGTCTCCTGCAGGCTCATGACTGTGCCAGACCTTGAAAAAACACAGTGGTAGATCCTCATTCTGATTTCAGGAAATACTGCCTGTAAGGTCTCTATTAGAGTCCTTTCTTTAGCAATTCTGAGTGTGTGTTCTGCGCAGTAGCCCAGACAAGGAGTGGACAGAAATAGAGTTTAGCTGGAGAAAGCTGAATGAATTAGATGTGTCCCTTCATGTCTGAGTCACACCTTCTTTGTCTAAAAAGTAGAGAGCCTGGTGAGGATTTTTTTAAAGGCCCTTTCATGACAGAAAGGTCTGTGCTCAGGGGTGGTTTCTCTCTGGATTTTGCATTAACAGCAGAAATGCCCCTCAGGTAACCATTGCTGTGTGTCCTCCGTATCCGGGGCCCATCACCTTCCATTCCAAGATGAAATTTGTCAGTGTTTTATAATCTTCCCTTTGGAAAGCAAGCGTCTATTTTGGTGCTTTCTTGCCCCTGCCCTCTTATTTGTATTAGCTCTCCCACTGTCCCCCAGAAGAAGTGGGAACCGATAAAAGAGCATTTGGCTCCCGGAAAACAATTTTGGAAAAGCAATCTTCTTTCTGTGATGTTGCTCACATACATACAGGAAAGAAAAGTTGGAAACTGTGGGTTTTGATTTCAAAACTTAAGCAGAAGCATGAGTTAATAAAACAAGGGTCCCTTTTCCACTGTTTTGCAGTCCATCCCAGCAAAGAGTTCTGGGGGCCTGAGATGGGGTCTCTTTCATGAGAAGTGATGGGCAAGGAGGGCGAGTTGCTCAGCCTCCTCGGATGCCATGGAAACGCCAGTGCCCCTCTGCTCCCCTCTTGTGATGGCTCTCCAAAGAAATAAATAAAACCAGGCTGGAACCGTGTGCTGCTGAGATGAAGTTGGAGATCTCAAGTGCACACAACGTGAGAAAGATAAGATTCAGAGGCGTCATGATTTCCAGAACCTGCTTTTGGCTTCCTTCCAACGTGAAGCCAACACCGACATTCTGTGGTGCTGTTTCCCGCCGTGGGTGGATTTATTTAATTTTTCATGAGTGATTCACTACCCGTGGCTGTGTGTTTTCCTCCTGTGCAGCTGAGGATTAAGTCATGTTTCCTTTTAAAAATTATTTTTGATAGAACCTGAGTAATGTGGTTTGGGGCGAGAGGACACAGGAGCATCACTGAGATGAGGTGCTCAGCCTCCGCGGCTCGTGTGAAATGGCAGTGATGTCACCTGCGACTGTGACGCTCTCCTCTGGAGGGGACAGCGCTGCTTTGTCAAACAGCCAAAAGCATCTCTCTCTGTCACAGTGCTTTTGTAAGCTGTGTAATTTTTTAAGCTTTTCTTTCCCATGTTGCAGCAAATCCACTCCTGCAGTGCCACGTGGTATGGCGCCCCTGGGCTCAGCCGGTAAAGAAGCCGCTTACAGTGCGAGAGACCTGGGTTCGAACCCTGGGTCAGGAAGATCCCCCGGAGAAGGGCATGGCAACCCACTCCAGTATTCTTGCCTGGAGAATCTCATGGACAGAGGAGCCTGGCAGGCTACGGTCCTTGAGGTCACAAAGAGTCAGACACGACTGAGCGACTTTCACTTCACTTCAGGTTTCCCTAACAGAAAGCCCAGTAAGAGTCAGTGTCCGTGTAGGTTCACACAGCCTCCCCAAGTGGCCTCTGTCTCCCAGCTGGGGTCTGGTGACCCCTGGTGTCCATTACCTTAAGTGACAGGAGCTCCAGGATCGACTTGAGGACAGAGCTGTTCTGTTCCCATCTCGGGCTCACCGCCAGACTGCTTCCACTCAGAGGCAGCTCAGCCTGGCTCCTTGAGATGAATGGGGAGTGAAGACCATCTGTCTTCACCTTGACGCACTCCTGCCAGGGCCAAGCAGAGAGCAAGGAGCCTCCAGGGAAGCAGTCCAGGCACCTGCCCTGCACCCAGGGCACCCGGCATCAATTTCCATGGCACTGCCTGAGAAGATGGGTGTGCACCGGGATGGCACATGCCGAGACCAGGAAGGTCCGGAGGCAGCAGGAGATGGTACCAACCAGAGAAGAGCAGCAAAGGGAGATGGGGTGCCATGGGAGGGCAGCTGGGCAGCCCTGTGAAGTGGGTCCGATCAAATAACACTACCTGCAAAGGAGCAGAGGAGGGGCCCACCTAGGGGGTCAGGAGGCTCCCTGTTTTCTCCCAACTGGCTGGGTGGCTTTAGTCAAGTGGCCCACCTCCTTAACCACCCACCTCTGCAAAGCTCCAGGATTCTGTCCGTCCGAGATGGGACTTTGGAAGCAATAGAATAGTTCTCTTGTTGTTGTTTAGTCGCTGAGTCATGCCTTTTGTGACCCCCATGGACTACAGCCTGCCAGGCTCCTCTGTCCATGGGATTTCCCAGGCAAGAATACTGGAGTCGGTTGCCATTTCCTTCTCCAGGGGATCTTCCCGACCCCGGGATCGAACCCACGGCTCCTGCATTGGCAGGCGGATTCTTTACCACTGAACCACCAGGGAATATCCTAGAAAAGTTCTAGTACAACATGAATAGCCAAAAAGTCATCTGTGTTCCTAGTGAGGATGCTGGAAAGTGCACGAGGCCGTTGCTTTTCTGTGGGGACGATCTGCTTCTAACCAGCATCCTAGGCCTAGGTTCAGGGCTTCCCCCGGCTGTTTCCCTGCACAGGAGACACATCTCCATCAGGGTGGCTGCTCCCAGGCCTGGTAAAGCTCAGGAAGAACCAGCTGCCCTGAGGGCCAAACTGCAGGCCTGGAGCGGGCACCTCCCTCTCTCTCCATAAGCAGATGCACCATCGTCAGACATCTAGGTGGCGCTCCAGACATCCCCGTTCCATGCTGGAAACCCAGATATCATGTCGGAAATCCAGAACCTCGCCAGGATATCAAGCACCACATCTGGGCATTTGAAAACAGATGGGAGTCTTCATTCTTCATCAGACTGTGGCTGTGGTTGAGCCCTTTCTGAAACTCAATTTGAAAGTGAACGTGTTAGTCACTTGGTCGTGTCTGACTCTTTGCGACCCCGTGGACTGTAGCCCACCAGGCTCCTCTGTCCATGGGGTTCTCCAAGCAAGAATACTGGAGTGGGTTGCCATGCTCTTCTCCAGGGGATCTTCCTGACCCAGGGATTGAACTCAATTCTCCTGCCTTGTGGGCAGATTCTTGACCATCTGAGCCACACTTTAAAGGTTAAAGAAATAATAATAACTTTTACTTCAGCTGGGTTGTAACTCACAAAAATGTGTCTGTTGTATATATCACAGTATCCCTGGGGAATTTGAAAAAAGAAAAAGTTGAAATTGCGCCGAATCACAGAACCCAGTGGGCCTGACCGAGGGTGAGCAGACAACTGAGACAATGATTCCCTGAAATTTCTCCACCAGATCCTGGGAAGGATGGAAAGCCATGTCAGCGGTGCCTCAGCAGTCCTGGCCGGTGCCTCCAAAAATCCACAGGAAAGGGTTTTTCTTTCAGGGGCAGGGTCTAAAGAGAATGAAATGCTAATCTTGAGGAATGAAAAACCAAGTTCAGAGAATGGTCTGATAGTATAGAGCTGCCTCTTCATCTAGAGAAAATGCAGACTTTTAAAAATGCCCGATTTCTACTTTTTCCCCGTGATTTATGTAACACAGGACACAAAACAGGAAGCTAACGCTTGACTGGGCCCTTGAAGAGGCGCAGAAAACAGTGGGTCTGCCCTAGGGCGGACCAGGCCATGTGGGGGCGTGCCGCCTTCTGGAGGACCCAGAATGTCCCAATCCGAATCTCCCGTGGCAGCCTGGCGGGCCTCTGTGCACCGTGGATGAACGCACAAATGAATGACTGTCTGAGGGAGACTGGGGAGACGACCAGGTAGCAGAAAGAAAACCGCGTTCTGCGTTCTCCGCAGTGCCTGGGGCGGCACTTAGCAATACCAGGGTCTGCTACACAAGATGCCCGATTGCTTATTCAAAAAGTAGGAAAAGAGCTTTTTCTTCTGTGGCCTCTCTGCAGACCTGCCAGAGTGGTTCATACCTCCCATTTAATGCCACGCTCCCTGGGGCAGGGCGATTCTTTCAGGGCGCAAAGACCCTCAGGGATGCCCAGCGCCTGCTCTGGAACTCAGCAGGAGGCGTGTGTGTATCGGGGGCCAGAAATGGACCTGCAGGATCCCGCCCAGGGAAGGCGGCAGGAGGTGTGAGTCGATACCCCCAAGCCCCCGGCACAGTGCAGAGCTGTCCCGTCTGACTTCTCTTTGTCAAACACAGATTCAGAGACAAAATTCTTTCAAATTTCAGGACAGGGCGTGCGGCGGTAAGCCCCAAGCCCTGAGCCCCTTCTGAGTGTCTCTTCTCAATCTCGGAAGCCAGCTCTGGTGTGAGCAGTGATGGTCAGGGCACTGGAGTGTTCCCCCGGGATGTTTTGCAATAAAGGACTTTTTTTTTTCCTTCTGGGAACATGATATACTTCCAGCTGCTGCCGCTAAGTTATTTCAGTCGTGTCCGACTCTGTGCGACCCCATAGACGGCAGCCCACCAGGCTCCCCCGTCCCTGGGATTCTCCAAGCAAGAAAACTGGAGTGGGTTGCCATTTCCTTCTCCAGTGCATGAAAGTGAAAAGTGAAAGTGAAGTCGCTCAGTCGTGTCCGACTCTCAGCAACCCCATGGACTGCAGCCTACCAGGCTCCTCCGCCCATGGGATTCTCCAGGCAAGAGTACTGGAGTGGGGTGCCATTGCCTTCTCCGATACTTCCAGCTAGATCTTTATAATTCTCCCGCTTTCGTCATTAGTTTCTGGGACGGTCTCCCCATCACCCCTAGGGCTGCCAGTCCTCCCTATGAGGCTTCCCGTCCTCGGGGACTTTCTGCTACTCACTACTATTTGGAAAGGCCGTATTCATCCACTCCCTCCCCTTCTAGCATGGAGGCCTTCTAGCAGGGACCCTGTCTCTCTGGGCCAGCACACAAATGCTGGTGTCTGAGTGAGTGTGATTTAATACTCCCTATGCTGCTTTGCCTCCTTTTTGGAGCAAGAGACATATAAATAAATGATTGAAGGCAACTCATGTGGCTCAGTGATAAAGAACCCGCCTGCGAATGCAGGAGACACAGGAGATGTGGGTTCGATCCCTGGGTCAGGAAGACCCCCTGGAGGAGGAAATGGCAACCCACTCCAGTACTCTTGCCTGGAAAATTTCACGGATAGAGGAGCCTGATGGGCTACAGTCCATGGGGTCGCAAAGAATCGGACACCACTGAGCACACGCACAACACCCCCAAGCGTCCCAGTAAAGTTCTGTCACACATGAGGCCGAGCTGGCTTTGATTTTGTGGCTGTGCGGCAGATGTCAGGTGGGCCTGCTGGTATTTCTGGCCCCATTCTCCCTGAACTCAGGAGAGAGCTGTGTTTGGGTCTGCCATGGTCCCCAAATCGGGCCAGAACTACACATTTCAGCCCCATTTGGGTTTTTAATGGCACTTTTCTTCCCAGTCCTCCCATTCATTTCATGTGGATTCCTAAGAATGAAGGAGTAGGCTGTCCAGTCAAAGCCCCCTACAAGCCTTGAAGTTCCCTGCCTTGAAAGGGGTGCGTTTTAGGTCAGTCAATTAAAGGTCTATAGTCGTAGATGAAGGGGCTTCCCCAGTGGCTCAAGCGGTAAAGAATCTGCTTGACAATACAGGAGACTCAGGAGATGAGGGTTCGATTCCTGGGCCGGGGAAGATCCCCTGGAGGAGGTCATGGCAACCCACTCCTGTAGTGTTGCCTTGGACAGAGGAGCCTGGTGGGCTACAGGTCATGGGGTCTCAAAAGAGTTGGATATGACCGAGCAACTGAGCATGCACGCCAAGATGAGGCCCTGTTATCAACCATGGGTTTACCCACTGAGAAGAGTGATCAGGGTTCAAGTCCCCCCAGGAGCTGGGTCCCTCGGGCACCATGCAGGATGGAGAGTGGGGAGAGATGGCCAGACCAGCTCTCAGGGTAGCGCCAGGGCCCAGGAAGAGAGGCAGGCAGGGCTGGGCACCTGAACGCCAAGAGCTCTCAGTGCCCAGGAGCCCTGATTATGACCTTCCTGCACCAAGTGCTGGTATCCCTGCCTCACCCTCCCAGTCCCGGGGGAATGGAATGGGTGATTGGGTGACTGAAGAAAACGCAAGGAAATGAGATGACGAAGACCTGAATGTGCAAAATAAATCATACCAGCCCAAACTGACCCTGCAGCGTGGTGGAGGATAGGATCTCAGAATTAACATGGGGTGTTGTGTTATCCCTCAGTTTGGTCCAAACCCCTTGAATTTCAAGCAGGTGAGCCAGTTTCAAGCTGTTGGCATTTTTGCAGCCTATTCTCGTGGAAGGAGCTCCATTTGGTAGCTGGGTCTCACCACTACACTGTTATTTTCACAAGCGAGAGAGCAGCATAGCCTCATGACTCACAGCCCTGGTGAGCCCTGCCGCTCGGACGTCTGACCCGGCTCTGTCACATCCTGGAAGCTCCGGCTGCAGAAGCCGCCTCCTCGCTGGCTGAGTTTCAGACACGTTGAGTAAAAGGCCAAGCACGTCGTCTCTGCTAGGAGGTGGATGGAGCAGACCCCAGAAAAAGAAAACCAGCGAGCCTGGCTGTAGCCGGGGCGTCGGTCTGTCTCATGAATGGACTCGGTGCCTCTCACAATCTCCTTATGCTCAGAACTTCAGAGCACCTTCAGCCAGGAGCCATGCTTGGCGTTCTCCTCCCTGAGAAGAAAGGCTTCAGGTCTGTGTGGCTGGAGGCTGAACACCGGGGCCATGCTGACTCCCGGGGAGGGGGTCGGTGTCACTCTGCTCTGATGGGAGACGGCAGGCAGCACGGGATTGGCCCTGAGGTCAGGTTCATTCTTCCTGGTGTGTCAAGTCTGTGGCTGAAAACAAGTCCTCTTAGAATGCATCCTCAGTTGCTTGATAGAAGACGCACGCCTTTTCCGGACTTCCCTGGTGGTCCCGTGGTTAGGACTCTGAGCTTCCACTGCGAGGGAAACAGGTTTGAGCCCCACTTGGGGAACTAAGATCCCAAATGCTGCATGGTACAGTAAAAAAAAGAAAGAAGGAAAGAAAAACAAGGAAAAATAAAAGACTGCAAACAAATCCCATTTCAAGACACAGAAATTTAAGGCTGGTAGGTGGCTTTGCTTGGTGGGCATATCCCTTAGCTCTCAGAGATCGTCTCTACTGGATGGAGCCGTTGTTTTGCCTTCTGAAGCAGAGAAGGTTAATCCATGTTGTTCCCCTCCTCCAGGAAGAGAGGGTGGAGACCAGCATTTTGCTGGAATGTGACTGTCACATCCAAGAGGCCAGGTTCAGCCCCCAGCTCCGCCCTCAAAGGACTGCCCAACAGCTAGTGAGTCCCAAGCTTCGTGGGGCCTCCATGCAAGGCCCTTGGATCTCAGAGGCTCCTAAATTCTCGGGGCCTATGGATCCAGAGTAGCACCACAGAATTACCAGCTGGTGCTTTGCTGATGGCCCAGAGCCGACAGGCGGGGTTTGGAACTGGATGGTACCCAAGGCTTCTGTGGTTTCAGAAATAGCTCCATGCAATAGATTGTTACAAACACCTACGTGGAAAGGCTGTTTTCCAGTGATGCTGCAGTGTTTGATTAATGCTTCTGGATGGCATCACAGAATGACTAGAGCAAGCCCTCCTGGCGTTGTGGTGAATTTGCTGAGCGTCAGAGGAAAATTGTCAGGTCAGGAACCTGATCATTCTTAACGTGGCTCATTTGGCATTCTGTCCGTGTGGACACTCAGGCTACACTTGCACATGCACTGGAAAAAAAAATCCTGGGCCGCCTTGAATGAAATGGTTTTGACCTCTATTTTCTAAATGTGCGTTAGAGTGAAATCGGGAGCTTTCTCTGAGAGTTCCGCAAGCCACCAGCCTTGGTGTCAGAGAGTCGGGTTTCTCAGAAAATTCACATCAGGGACATGTTGCCAGGCATGGCACACTTCACCTCTTGTTTCAAGATGATGGAAAGTGGTGGTTTAGTTGCTCAGTAATGTCCGATTCTTGCGGACCCCATGGACAATAGCCTGCCCGGGCTCCTCTGTCCATGGGATTCTCTAGGCAAAAATACTGTCGTGGGTTGTCGTTTCCTTCTCCAGGGGATCTTCCTGACCCAGGGATCGAACCTGAGTCTCCTGTATTGCAGGCAGATTCTTTACCGACTGAGCTACAAGGGAAGCCTCAAAAAGCCGTGTTATTCCTAGGATGGATGTGGAGCAGCGAGCAAATGACGTCTAATTGTCTGGAAGGGAGAGCGTGCCTCCAAGAAGGACCCGCACTGTCGGACGCTTCCATCGCTCTGAAACGGACACCTTCACTGAAGACACTCATGCGTGTGATACTAGAGAAGGCAGGATGTCTCCAGCCTGCTCTGCTAAAATCATTGCTTCCACAGTAGAAAATAAACCCCGAGGAGAGGACTGGGGATGGGGGGCTGCATGTCACATATCAGGGGGCCGTGTGGAGAGAGACAGCGGTGTTCCCGTTTCTGATGCTAACTTCAGACAAAGTCTATTCAAATCTCTCAGGATTCTAACCATACAAACTACCTTAAAGGATTTTTTTTTTTTTCCAGAAGATCAGCCCTGGAGGCTTCCCCAGGGTTTTGTTTTGTATTGAATTTTACAATTTTATCTGTGAACTTTATTTTTGAAAGGTGAAAGTGTTAGTCGCCCAGTCCCGTCTGACTCTTTGCAATCCTGTGGACTGCAGTCCACCAGGCTCTTCCATCCATGGAATTCAACCGGCAAGAATACAGGAGTGGATAGCCACTCCTTTCTCCAGGGGATATTCCTGACCCAGGGATCAGACCTGGGTCTCCTGCATTGCAGGCAGATTCTTTACCATCTGAGCCACCAGAGAAGTGTTTTTATTGGAGTATAATTCTATGAAGACCTACAAGACCTTTTAGCACTAACACCCAAAAAAGATGTCCTTTACATTATGGGGGAATGGAATGCAAAAGTAGGAAGTCAAGAAACACCTGGAGTAACAGGCAAATTTGGCCTTGGAGTACAGAATGAAGCAGGGCAAAGGCTAATAGAGTTTTGCCAAGAGAACGCACTCGTCATAGAAAATACCCTCTTCCAACAACACAAGAGAAGACTCTACACATGGACCAAAATCAGATTGGTTATATTCTTTGTAGCCAAATATGGAGAAGCTATATACAGTCAGCAAAAACAAGACCGGGAGCTGACTGTGGCTCAGATCATGAGCTCCCTATTGCCAAATTCAGACTTAAATTGAAGAAAGTGGGGAAAACCACTAGACCATTCAGGTATGACCTAAATCAAATCCCTTATGATTATACAGTGGAAGCAGGAAATAGATTTAAGGGACCAGATCTGATAGACAGATTGCCTGATGAACTATGGATGGAGGTTTGTGACATTGTACAGGAGACAGGGATCAAGACCATCCCCATGGAAAAGAAATGCAAAAAAGCAAAATGGCTGTCTGGGGAGGCCTTACAAATAGCTGTGAAAAGAAGAGAAGTGAAAAGCAAAGGAGAAAAGGAAAGATATAAGCATCTGAATGCAGAGTTCCAAAGAATAGCAAGAAGAGATAAGAAAGCCTTCCTCAGTGATCAATGCAAGGAAATAGAGGAAAAGAACAGAATGGGAAAGACTAGAGATCTCTTCAAGAAAATCAGAGATTCCAAGGGAACATTTCATGCAAAGATGGGCTCGATAAAGGACAGAAATGGTATGGACCTAACAGAAGCAGAAGATATTAAGAACAGGTGGCAAGAATACACAGAAGAACTGTACAAAAAAGATCTTCATGACCCAGAAAATCATGATGGTGTGATCATTCACCTAAAGCCAGACATCCTGGAATGTGAAATCAAGTGGGCCTTAGAAATCATCAATATGAACAAAGCTAGTGGAGGCGATGGAATTCCAGTTGAGCTATTTCAAATCCTCAAAGATGATGCTGTGAAAGTGCTGCACTCAATATGCCAGCAAATTTGGAAAACTCAGCAGTGGCCACAGGACTGGAAAAGGTCAGTTTTCATTCCAATCCCAAAGAAAGGCAATGCCAAAGAATGCTCAAACTACCGCACAGTTGCACTCATCTCACACGCTAGGAAAGTAATGCTCAAAATTCTCCAAGCCAGGCTTCAGCAGTACATGAACTGAGAACTTCCAGATGTTCAAGCTGCTTTTAGAAAAAGCAAAGGAACCAGAGATCAAATTGCCAACATCCGCTGGATCATCAAAAAAGCAAGAGAGTTCCAAAAAGACATCTATTTCTGCTTTATTGACTATGCTAAAGCCTTTGACTGTGTGGATCACAAGAAACTGTGGAGAATTCTGAAAGAGATGGGAATACCAGACCACTTGACCTGCCTCTTGAGAAACCTATATGCAGGTCAGGAAGCAAAAGTTAGAACTGGACATGGAACAAGACTGGTTCTAAATAGGAAAAGGAGTACGTCAAGACTGTATATTGTCACCCTGCTTATTTAACTTATATGCAGAGTACATCATGAGAAACGCTGGGCTGGAAGAAGCACAAGCTGGAATCAAGATTGCCAGGAGAAATATCAATAACCTCAGATATGCAGTTGACACCACCCTTATGGCAGAAAGTGAAGAGGAACTAAAAGCCTCTTGATGAAAGTGAAAGAGGAGAGTAAAAAAGTTGGCTTAAAGCTCAACATTCAGAAAATTAAGATCATGGCATCTGGTCCCATCACTTCATGGGAAATAGATGGGGAAACAGTGGAAACAGTGTCAGATTTTATTTTGGGGGGGCTCCAAAATCACTGCAGATGGTGATTGCAGCCATGAAATTAAAAGACGCTTACCCCTTAGAAGGAAAGTTATGACCAACTTAGATAGCATATTAAAAAGCAGAGATATTACTTTGCCAACAAAGGTCTGTCTAGTCAAGGCTATGGTTTTTCCAGTGGTCATGTATGGATGTGAGAGTAGGACTGTGAAGAAAGCTGAGCACCGAAGAATTGATGCTTTTGAACTGTGGTGCTGAAGAAGACTCTTGAGAGTCCCTTGGACTGCAAGGAGATCCAACCAGTCCATCCTAAAGGAGATCAGTCCTGGGTGTTCTTTGGAAGGACTGATGCTGAGGCTGAAACTCCAATACTTTGGCCACCTCATGCAAAGAGTTGACTCATTGGAAAAGACCCTGATACTGGGAGGGATTGGGGGCAGGAGGAGAAGGGGACGACAGAGGATGAGATAGCTGAATGGCATCACTGACTCGATGGACATGAGTCTGAGTGAACTCCAGGAGTTGGTGATGGACAGGGAGGCCTGGCGTGCTACGATTCATGGGGTTGCAGAGTCGGACATGACTGAGCGACTGAACTGAACTGAACTGAATTGCTTTACAATGTTGTGATAGTTTCTGCCATACGACAAGATGAATCAGCTATTTGTAAACATGTATCACCTCCCTCTTGCTTGTGCCTGCCCCCGTAAAAGGGGAAATCGACAGTAGCAGCGTAACACTGGGGTCTGCAATACCCTGCTTATACCAGTGGAAGCTCATCCACACAAAATCAATGAGGAAACACAGGCCTTAAATGACACATTACACCAGATAGACTTGACTGACATTTGTTGGACATTCCATCCGAAAGCAGCAGGATACACTTTCTTCTCAAGTCATTCCCCGGGTTTTCTAACTGAGCTGCCTCAGTCCGGAAGCCAGATGGATGGATCCTCACCCATCCAGCGCACTTCCCAGCACTCAGCGGCTGCCCTCCGCCTCATTTCCTGTCGGAGCTGAGTTCAGGAAGACTCTTCTTTCCCCGAAAAGAGGAGGCAGAGAGGGGCAGGGATGGCTCTGACCACACACACTCGGGCCATGAACTCACGCAACCCCAGCTGACGCATCCTGGCTGTTGGCACGTGCGCTCAGACATTGCTCAGTCGTGTGTGACCCTGTGGACTGCAGCCTCCAGGCTCCTCTGTCCATGGGATTCTCTAGGCAAGAACACTGGAGTGGGTTGCCGTTTCCTCCTCCAGGGGATCTTCCAAGCCAGAGACTGAACTCACATCTCCCGTGTTTCCTGCGTTGGCAGGCGGCTTCTTTACCACTGAGCCACCTGGGTAGCCCTCCTGGCTGCTGGGAGTCCCTGTAAATGTTGAAATCCTCATTTTTTTTCCCCCTTTCCTTTTTTGTTTTGGACCTAGTTCACAGTGAAAAGGCGCGCAAAGCAGGAAAAAAGTGCTAAGGATCCCAAAATAAACAACGTGTCCCTTTCTTCCATGGTCTGTCTCAGCTTGCTATGGGGTTATTTACTATTTTTTATTAATTTTTTATAGTTGATTTACAGTGTACTAATTTTTGCCATACAGTTTCAGTCATACATACATATGTATACATGCATGTATATATATATATATATATACAGACACAGACATTCTTTTATAATATTCTTCCCCATTATGGTTTGCCATAGGATATGGATATTGAATACAGTTCCCTGTGCTACACAGTAGGACCTTGTTGTTTATCCTTTTTACGGATAATAGCTTACATCTGCTAACCCCAACCTCCCACGCCCCCTCGTTGCTCAGTAAAGTGGGCGTTGTGAGAAGTGTATCTATTCTTTGTCAAAGCCTGGTTTCTGAGGCCCCCACCGCATTCCTTCCTATGTGGAGAGAGTTTTCTTTCTGTTCCCAACACAACAAGGCTTCTCAGCTTCAAGCCTGGCCAATATTAGTGTCGTGGCAAAAAAAAAAAAAAAAAAAATTGAAAAAGGCAAAACAAAGCAAATACCAAACAAGCAAATCTAGCGGCGGAAGAAAAAAAGACCAGGGTACACAGGTAACCTGAGTTCAGCTCAGATTAACTTAATGAATTGGGGCCAGGCTTAGATTTGGCATTTTCCTGGAAGCTGGGCTTTAGTAAATCACCGGCCTTTTCTAAGACGTGGCCTCTGAAACCTAATCCAGGTGATTTGATGTCGCCCCTTTCGATTAACGCTGTCTTGTCAGGAGTCCAAGCTGGCGCTCAAGACCATTCACAGCAGGAGAACAGTCCCACTGTTCACAGTACTGCTTGCCCTGAATCCAGACCCATCCTGTGTCTGCTCAGAAAGAAGCCTGGGGAGTCTGTGTGCTCCAGAGGAAGGCTGCCACCTGCCATGTTCCTGGCGACCCCCCACCCCTCTGCTCTGCTGGGGGCTGTCCTGGAGGGTGGGGAGACACCCTCCCACAACCTGGATTCAGGGCCAGAGCTGCCGGGAACCAGCATCCTGAGTTCAAAGTGAGTTCCCAGCTTGAAGTTCAGCCTTTTGGAAATCAGGGCTTACAGATGAGCAAGTCCCACCAGTAATATTCACCTTTCTTTAAAAATCTATGTTATTTTATTCATTTATTTTGCCTGTGCGGTCTTTGTTGCTGCGCAGGCTTCTGTCTAGTTGCAGGGAGTGGAAGCTCCTCTCCAGTTGCAACGGACGGGCTTCTCTTGGTGCAGAGCATGGGCTTTGGGCACATGTGCTCAGCAGTTGTGACTCCCCAACTCTAGACCACAGACTCAATAGTTGTGGCTCACGGGCTTAGTTGCTTCTAGGCATGTGGAATCTTCCCAGACCAGGGATTCAACCTGTGTCTCCTGCATTGGCAGGTGGATTCTTTACCACTGTGCCACCAGGGAAGCTCATATTCACCTTTCTTATTTAAGCCAAACTTCACAGGTTAGAGACCTCAGGAATTCATAAATAAGTACATGAATATGTATTTGTGTGTGAACGTGTGTGTCTACTGTGTGCGTGCTAAGTCGCTTCAGTCGTGTGCGACTCTTTGTGACCCTATGGACTGTAGCCCTATGGACTGTAGCCCACCAGGCTCCTCTGTCTATGGGATTCTCCAGGCAAGAATACTGGAGCAGGTTGCCATTTCCTTCTCCAGGGGATCTCCCTGATCCAGGGACTGAACCTTCATCTCCTTCACCTTCTGCACCGGAGATCTCCAATCTCCTAGGCAGATTCTTTCCACTAGCACCGCCTGGGCGGAGAAGGCGATGGCACCGCACTCCAGTACTCTTGCCTGGAAAATCCCATGGACGGAGGAGCCTGGAAGGCTGCAGTCCATGGGGTGGCTGAGGGTCGGACACGACTGAGTGACTTCACTTTCTTTTCACTTTCATGCACTGGAGAAGGAAATGGCAACCCACTCCAGTGTTCTTGCCTGGAGAATCCCAGGGACGGGGGAGCCTGGTGGGCTGCCGTCTATGGGCTTGCACAGAGTCGGACACGACTGAAGTGACTTAGCAGCAGCAGCAGCTGCACCACCTGGGAAGTCCCACGTGTCCACTAGTTACAAATAAAAGGAAGAGAGCAGACGTACAAATAGGAGTATGAAGTTGCTGCTTTAAAAGAGAATATGACGGAGGCTCAGTTAGCATGAGCTCCCCAAAATAAAAATGGACAGTTCCTTGTTTCCAGTTGTGTTGCTTTTCCTTTTATTTTTCCCCCCCTGGCATTCAATAAACGTTTGTTGTATTACAAAGCAAATAGATTCAGGCAACTTATTGCTCCCCATTTTTTTAATTGAAGTAAAGTTTATTTACAATGTTGTGTTTGTTTCAGGCATACAGAAAGGTGATTAAGATGTATATATATATATATATATGTATATACATATTTTTCAGATTTTTCCATAATAGGTTATTACAAGATATTGAACACAACCCCCTGTGCAATATAGTGGGGCCTTGTTGTTTATTTTGTATGAACTAGTATATATCTGTTCATCCCAAACTCCTTACTTTGGGGTTTCGAAAAACATTTCTCAAGTCACTGGACATAGTAAGAAACCTCTCCTTAAATTATCAAAGGAAAAAAACTAAGGCATTTTTGGACGCTTCCTCTCCTTGTTTGAAATCTTGTTGCCGACCTGGGTGTGGGCACGCAGGGACCTCTCAGCTGTCCCCGTTCGTCATCACGTGAGACGAGCATTTGTCTAAGTTTTGCAGTCAGGTGTTTGTTTTCCAAAAAGCCTGGGAGAGGTGAGACAAATGGTTCGACTTAAGTGTGTGGTGTGACTGCATCGGGAAGCAGCGAAACCACGGCAGCAACACTGCAGCATCACATCACCATGGCAACCGGTGGAACTAATGGCCCCCTTCGGGAATAAAAGAGATCTCAAATCCTGTTGCAGGCAAGTAGAATTTGTTGTCTGCAGTAGAGATGGTTTCTGATGATTGTTTCAGACATTCCTTATCAACAGAAAATGAACGAGAAGTGGTGTTTTCAGAAAATGAATGGATTTACAGACAAGTAACGTGATCATCTAAGATGCCTGGGAAGGCAGGGTGATGCTGTGACTAGCTGATGAGGAGTGCCAAGGGCATTCGGTGCACACTGTTCTTCTGGGAGCTGCTGGAAGCCTGGTCAGTGGTCCTGACGCACAGGACAGGACTGTTGTCAACCTGTGCTGCCGTCTTACCTGGCCTTTCCACCTCTGGATTTTTGCTTTATTGGAGGCAGAAATAACTGGGGTTCAATGAAAGAGTAAATAACTACCTACCACAGTCCTTGACACACAGGAAGTACTCAGTGAACAGAACTTCAGATCAAATTCTCAGGACAAGGAAGTCAGTGCTTGGGGCTGGTGGTAGGAAGTGTAACAGTATTGACCACAGTGATGATGGAGCAAGACATTGTAGCGAACCATTCTCTAGACACTGTGTGCTGCTTTGGCGCCGTGTTGTGTCCAGGTTCCTTCTGAAAGGTGTGTAACTGGTTGGACCTGTCTGCACAGCTTCGTGCCTCCTGCCTCTAATAAACCCGTCCATGGGGAAGGCAGTTCCTTTATGAAGGGGCCACATTTCCGGGCATACAGCTCAACCCATAGAATGTGAAAGAAAGAAGCTCTGTTTAGAAAAAAAAAAAAAAAAAAAAACTTCCACTTTAATGCAAAAGAAAAACTTGGTCAGAACAGGCAGCTGCTTCGGGAGCTTCAGATTTTCAGATAACAGACTGGAGAGTAAAAACTGGGGGTCCATTTCCCCTTTTCTTTTGGGAAGTGCTGTAGAGAGAAAGCAGATCTTTTTGTTTTAAGTCCTCTCTTCAAAGCAGCATCGTGCCTGAAATAGAATTTCCTCCAAGGTGAGTGGGAAACTCTAGAATAAAAGATTTCCACCTTGGAAGCCTGTCTGGGGAAAGGCACGCAACACACATGTGCTATAGTTTTCCTTCAGGTTCCCTTCGCTTTCTGTTGAATTTCAGTTTTGTTTCCCTTTGAAGGAACTCAGGGGGGAAGAGAACGCTGGTGGCAACTTTTATTTGGAAAGGAAATCTGAAGCGTGGGGGACTCAGATGGGTCTTGCCGTGCCCTTTCTTGCTCTCTGAGGGCTGTGAACCCTGCTGCTTCTGGACGCCCGCTGCCTTCTCTGCTTCTGCCCTTCCAAGCACAGTGAACCGGCGGGCTTTGATGACCCAGCTGGGACCGCTGACTGCAGCAGCCAGCAATCAAGATGCCTTTCTTTCGGCCGGACTGTTTCTCCACCACCTTTCTTCCTGATTTATTTTAAACTTACCAAAAAAAGAAAAAGAAACGACACCAGTGCAAATTATAATTTTATTTGTGAGTGTTGATTTCCACTAGAGATGAGCAATCTCTCCTGACACTTTTTTCCCCCTGCTGGATTTCGGGCTCTGATTTCTGATGACATAGTCTGGGCACTGGCAGCTGCTAGCTTCACAGAACTGCAGAGGAAATACCCACGTAAATTATGTATTGCCTTTCACATCAGTAGCCTGCCTGGAAATGTTCCGATTGTCAGCCAGTGAGACTCCAGTGCCGAGGACATGGGTTTGAATGAGTTGATCACCTCGGGGCTGTTCAGAAAGCCTTGCTCTGTAAGTATCAGGGGATGCGGCACACAGATGGGAAAAGGGATTTCCGGAAGCTTCTTTATGTCTCTGGCTTAGGTTGGGAGAAAAATGCATTTTCCAACAGCTTTTAAAATGTAATATCGAATGTTGCCTCTCACTGTTAATTTAGGAATGTCATAGCAATTCTATTCCCAGTCAAGTTTGTCTGTGAGCTTATGCTACCAGTTTGTAAAATGTAACATCCGTGTAGGTGGTGAGTGAACAGTTTTGTCCAAAGGATTTGTGCAGATTTTATGTCTTCCTGTGCGTTCAAATTGCTGTTTAATATGAAAGTCCTTTCTCCTCGCTTAAAATGTAATATCTAAATGTTCTTTAAGCAAAGAGAACATGCTTAAAATCTTGGATATGTATCTTTCAGCTAATGTGGAAACTGTAAAGATATTTTAGGAAATATTTGACATGAAAACAGACTAACCAATTTAAAAAATGGGAGAAAGATTTTCTTTTCTGTTTTTTCCCTTCCTTCTCTTCCTCCCTACTCCCACTGTTCTTTTTTTCTTCCTTTCCTTCTTTCCTTGCTTCTTTTATTCTCTCTCTCTCTCTTTCCTTTTCTTTCTCCTGCGGCTTCTATTGAGACTGCATCATTTTCTAATTGCATCTGTTCTCACAGAGACTGTATCTTTGGTGGATATTCAGATTACTTTTCAACGGCTTGTGCTACTTGCCCTTGAATGATTTTGGATACATATGGTGAGGACAGGCTTACTGATGAGAGGAACAAATACGAGGCTGCATCCTCTGAAGTGTTTCATTTAAATCAGTTTCTCCCGGGATGTCAGTCTTTCCCAGCAAAGTACAGGGAACCCCTCCAGGCTCCTGCACGCTCCTCTAGGGACCTCAGGTCCTCTCAGTGTTACGGTTAATGACTCAACCTGCTCACTCGGGGTCACGCACAGAGGCAGGAAGCTGCTGGGTCAGGGCTGACCTCCTCCCTGGGAGCACCCCCTCCCCGCCTGTTAGAAGGGCACCCCAGCAACGTCTTGAATGGGATCTACAGCTCATCTTAAATTTGGCCTTTTCACTGCTGTTTGCACTATGACAGCACATTGGGCTAGTTCACGTCGGAAAGGCTAGAGTGAGAAACCTCACAGTCCTTTATCTCTTATACGAAAAGCCATCTGTCACCTTCCAAACAGCTTTGGTGCTGCCGGGCTGTGCTTTGTTTCAGAGGAGTGTGTGTGTGAGAGTGTGTGAGTGTGTGAGTGTGTGTGTGTGTGTGTGTGTGTGTGTGTGTGTGTGTGTGTGGTGTATGGGACCGCACACAGAAAAGGGTGAGGGACCACTTCTAGGGGAGGTGGCAGCAAAGAGCATCCAGTTATAAATTCCTGTTCTTTCACACGAAGTGGTGGTTGATGTCCTGGCAAAAGGCTCTGAATAAGGAAGACCTGCCTTGTTTCTGGCATAGTACTTTTGAAAGAATCACTGATTTATTATTCTTGGCTGTGCTGCTCTTCCTTGCTGTGCGGGTTTTTCTCCGGTTGCGGCGAGGGGGCCGCTCTCTAGTTCCAGCGCGGGCTTCTCGCGGCAGAGGCTCCGCTCCTGTGTGCGCAGGTTCTCGGGTGCGCGGGCTCCGTCGTCGCGGCTCCCAGGCTCCAGAGCTCAGGCTCAGTAGCTGCGACCGGTGGGTTAGCTGTCTTGCAGCACGTGGGGTCTTTCCTGGCCCAGGGATTGAACCTGTGTCCCTTGCGTTGCGAGGAGGATCGTTAACCACTGGATACCACCAGGGAAGCCCTTTCCCATAGTACTTTGTCCCAATCAGGCACACAGTGAGATTTTATACGATTTTACTCCTTTGGATGCTATTTAAATCCCACCTCCCTCAGTGTGGCTTTGGAGCCAGTAAGGTGGCCGGGGGGTGCTCCCATTCTGTCCCCCAGATCCTGGGCCGGCTTGGGACTCCCATTTCCCCTGAGGAACAGTCTTCACAACACAGGCAGAGACCTGTGTCTTCCATTTCCTGCCCCGGGGACCTCCCGGGGGCTCCCGGGCTCTCGGGAGATGTGAATGGGAACGTCCTCAGCACGAGGGACCAGGGAACCTGTACCAGTCAGCCCCCGGTGGGCAGGGCAGACCTGTGGCGGCTTGATGTTCACCTGTAATAAGGGGTGTCGGGGCTGAAGAGCTTATGGTCTCACCTGGCTTCCCAGTAACAAACTCCCTTACCCCTTTGGCCCTCCTGTCTGACGTCTGCAGGCTGCGGGGCCGGCCTCCGCCTTTGGACTTCACTTCCAGGCTGTGCCCCTGGGCAGCGCCCCCACCAGCCCTCCTCCCCTCCCAGATCCAGGGCCCAGGGCCTGCAGAGCAGAGAGCTGAGCCGTAGCAGACCATGAACGCCCCGCTTAGCGGATTGCACCCCCGTGCTGGAGCCCACGCCGCGGACAAGTGAGGAGGGTGTCGCCGGAAGTGTGCGGAAAGGTGGCGGTGCAGGAGGCCCCGGAGGCGACCAGGTCAGGGAGACGGTGATTTCCAGGGGCACGTGGCAGTGGGCTCACTCCCTCTAGGTCCCAGTGATTGGAAACGGGGTCCCGGGAGGGAAGACGTGACTATGGGCAGGTTGGCCGGAAAAGCCCGCAGTCTCAGAGCCCGGGAAGGCGGCGATGAGGCTGCCCTCAGTCATCCTCGTCTTCCCCGCTCCCGACACCCTGCCCAGCACCCAGCAGGTGTTCACGCAGCAGTCTCCGCGTAAATGAACACGAGCTGGAGAACGAAGCAACATCCGTTGGCTCTGAGATGTTTGGGGGCGATCACTGCTCACGTTTTGTCTTCTTTCAAACACGCATGCGTAGCTCCTCGTTTGAAGCACGGGAAAGCGCTGCAGGCTTTGAATCAGATGCAAAGTCCAAATCCTGAGCCATCACTTCCTTGCTTTGAGACTCCGGGGGTGACTTGACCCCTGTAAGGGCGTAGTTCCCTCTTTAGTGGCTGAGGGAGCAAGATGAGAAGATTCTTACAAAGTGCTCAGCAAGCCTCCTGGCCCTGAGTGGACTCCGTAGAACATCCCTATTTTTATTTCTTTCTTCATGTTCTCCTAATTGCACTGGGTAGCAGTCATTTGTATTTCTTGGGGAAATACATTTAAAAAGTCAGTCGTGCTCAGGGAAAACAGACTCTTAAAAATGTTTTCTAAGGCATTAAAAACAAACAGTAGCACCGTCGATTTTAAGAGCAGCCTGTGTGGTTTCCATTTCAGAACTGTACTCGGTCACATTCATCCTGTTAATAGGGTTTAAAAAAATTTTTTTAAAGGAGGCAGCACAGTACTGTAAGCAGTTTTAAGTCTAAAATCATCTTGCAGAGCCGAGAATTGAAAGTGTGTTTTATTCAATCCGTTTGTGGCCGTTCACACGTGGACATAAGGCGCTGGGGTTCTGCCGGGTTTGAAAATTAAAGCAAAAGGAATGAGACCTAGCTTAATTAGTATAAATGTTGCCGTGTAACTTCTAATCATGAGTGTAATTTGCAATGCACGCTCCCCATGTAATTTAGCACAATGGGACCCGCAGAATGTAGGAGTAGTATTTAATCAAGAGAAATGATTAATGCAGAAATGGGTGGAGTGTGGAGACTGGGATCCTGTATAGAAGCCCCACGTGCCCACTGGGATATTCCGTCTACAGCCCCATTTCCAACACCCCTCACGTCCCCACCCAGAGGACACGGTGTCAGCTCCTGGTCTGTATTACTCAGTATTCTCGTGCCTCAGTTTCCTCACCTGTGAAGTGGGGACCGCAGGGGTCCTGATCTCTTATTGTCGCTGTAAGGATCAAATGAGAGAGCAGGGGAAAGCCCTGGGTACACAGCACTCAACCAATGTCAGGCACACTCCCTTCTCTGAATGTTCTCCGTCATTGCTGTTCGGTCGCTCAGTCGTATCTCTTTGTGACCCCGTGGACTGCAGCATGCCAGGCTCCCCTGTCCTGCACTATCTCCTGGAGTTTACTCAAACTCATGTTCATTGAGTCGGTGATGCTATCCAGCCATCTCATCCTCCATCGTCCCCTTCTCCTCCTGCCTTCAGGCTTTCCCAGCATCAGGGTCTCTTCTAATGTTTTTATTCTTGGGGATCTTGGTAGCCAGCCTGGCGAAAGTGCCCGTTATCCCGAAGAACAGTATGTGGCACTTCTGGGATGCTCTGTCTTTATTGAGGTAGAATTCACATAACCAAAAGCTAGCCACTTTAAAGAGTACAGTTCAACGGCAGTTATTACCTTCGTAATGTTGTAAAGCTGTTGTGTCTGCCTAGTTCAGCACATTTTCATCACCCCAAGGGACCCTCTGTACTCATTAAGCAGATAATCCCATTTCCCCCTCCCTTGCCCAAGCCCCTGGCGATCATGTATCTGACTTCTGTCTCTCTTGATTGCTGTAGACTGGTGGATTCTGCTATTTCATAGGAATGAAATCAGACATTAGGTGAGCTTCTCGTCTGATCTGTTTCACTTCCCTTTGTGTTTTGGGGGGTCACCCACGCTGCAGCAGGTGTTCGTGCCTCATTCCTTTGCGTGGCTGCCTAATAGCTCATTGTACACACTTGCCACAGCTCCATTCAGCTTATCCACTCATCGGCTGATGGACGTTTGGATGGTCTTTTGCCTTTGGACTGTTGCAGAGAGTGTTGCTGTGGATATTGGTGTACAGGTTCTTGTGCTCCTGCTTAAGTTCTCTTGGATGTATACCTAAGAGTGGAGTTACCGGGGACAGAGCGGTTTCACTGTTGGAGGAATCCTCCTGACTGTTTCCACAGCAGCTGCACCATTTTGCATTTCCACCAGCATAAGGATTCCTGTGCCTCCATATTCTTACCAACACTTGTTGTTTTCTGATAATTTTTGAAGTCCAGCCATTTTAGTGGGTGTGAGTGGTATGTTATCGTGGTTTTGTTTTGGTTTACATTTCTCTTCCCTGGTGGCTCACACAGTCAAGAATCTGCTTACAAGGCAGGGGACACAGGTTCCACCCCCAAATCAGGAAGATCCCCTGGAGAAGGAAACGGCAACCCACTCCAGTATTCCTGCCTGGGAAGTCCCATGGACAGAGGAGCCTGGCAGGCTATAGTCCCTAGGGTTTCAAAGAGTCAGCCGTGACTGACAGACTGACACTTTTGGTTTAAATTTCCCTAACAGTCAGTGATGCTGAGCATCTTTTCATGTTGCTTGTTGGCCATTTGTGTATCTTCTTTGGAGAAATGCCTGTTCAAGTCCTTTATCTATTTTTTAACTGGGTTATTTGTTTTCCTGTTGTTGAGTGTTGAGGGCTCTGCGTATATTCTGGATGCCAGTTCCTTATCAGATATGTAATTTGCAAATACGTCTTCCCATTCTGCAAGATGTCTTTCCACGTTCTTGCTCGGGCGGGCCCTTTGATGCATTCAAGTCCTGAGATGGTGTTTGGTAGCAACAGAACACAGCAGTGAACAACTCTGAATGAGGAAGGGAGAAAGCCCTTTCCTTCTTTGCTCCCTTCCAGGCTTCCTCTTGCTCAAAGGGAGAGGCCCGGTTTGATGTCACTGTGTCTTCAAAGCCTGTTGAGCAGGCTTTGGCCCAAGAGCCTTCCTCGGGGCCAGTGTTCAGTGCGAATGTCCTCCCCTTCCCCACTGAACTGATTGTTAAGATCATCTCTATATATGCTAACAAGCCTGGTTTTCTTATTCATGCTAATGATAGGATTTCCTTTTCGATACATGTATTTGGTTTCTTTGGGGCTTCCCTTGTAGCTCAGTCGGTAAAGAATCTGCCTGCAGGGCAGGAGACCTGGGTTCGATCCCTGGGTCAGGATCCCTGGGTCCCTTCTCCCCTGGAGGAGGAAATGGCAACCCACGCCAGTAACCTTGCCTGGAAAACCTCACGGGCATAGGAGCCTGGTGGGCTGCAGTCCATGGGGTTGCAAAGAGGCACGACTGAGAGACTGACAGTAATGGGTGGATGGCGAGGCAGATCTTGTGATGCTGCCGGGAGGACACAGGCACGTGGGAACTGCTGCTGAAGGCCCCTGGGCAGAGAGCGGGGCATGTGGGCTGGCCCACCTCGGGAAGGGGCACAGGGTGGACGACAGGCACCAGGCTGACCAGCCCTGGGAGAGCAACCTGGCTGCCCCCACTGCCTCCCCGTGTGCCCCGGGGGCCACACCCAACACTGCTTCTTGTGGCTCCTCACCGAATTCTCATGATTGCCCCGCGAGGTGAAGGAGGCCTTGACCTTCAGGGTGAGCAGACGGAGCGAGTGAAAGGTGGGAAGTTAACTGCAAGAAGAATGTGAAAGGTTGATGACCGATGGGCGTGGGAGAGGAGGAAGGAGGAGGTCTGGAAGGACCGGGAAGGATCCCACAGCCAGTGAAGGGGGAGACTGGTGGACAGGGAGCTAGAGGCATTTTAGAAACACTGTCACAACTATCTTAGCTCGGCGTCTGTATCCATTTCCCAGGGCTGCTGTAGGACATGAACACGGACTCGGTCACTAAGGGCAGAAATGCGTCTCTCACAGATCTGGAGGCTGGACCTCTGAAATCAAGCTGTCAGTAGGGCCCAGCTTCCTCTGAAAGCTCCAGGGGAGGGTCCCTCCGGCCTCCTCCAGCTCGTATGGCCCCTGGCAATTCTTGGCTTGCAGCTGTGTTGCCTCAATCTCTGCCTCCGTCTTCACAGGTGTTTTAGAAAAAGAAAAATCCAGCCTTTCTTTGCTCCAGTACGTCTCCTTCATGTCTGCACAGGACTCGTCACTTCTGACGCTCCTGGCCCCAGAATGTGTGGAGGTTCTCAGATGGCTGGCGGTTCCCCGCCCCAGCGGTTCTCCGTGACACCAGCTGGGCCTCCTGCAGTGGACCTGGATTCTGACATCATCCAGAAGTGGCTTCACATTCCCCGGGGGGAAGGGCTCCGTCTCCGGAGACCGCCCCCCCACCCCATCAGATGCCAGTCGCACGTCCAGGTTGTCGTCTGGGCTTCAGACTGATCGGCTCGAAAGCAAAGGCTCCCACAAGCCCCTCCCCGGGCTTGATTAATTTGCCAGGTCAGCTCACAGAACTCAGCACATTTCCCAGCTTTTTAGAGGATGTTATAAAGGATACAGATGAATGGCCAGATGGAGAGAGGCACAGGGCCAGGTCTGGGGGAGAGGCGCATGGCCAGTTCCGAGGGTAGGAGCTTCTGTCCCCGGGGAGCTGGGGGGGTGTCACCCAACTCAGGTACCGATGTGTTCACCCCACCTGGGAGCTCTCCAAAGCCCACACTGTTGGGATTTTTTTATGGAGGCTTCATCACCAGGCATTGTTGTTGTTCAGTTGCCAAGTCATGTCCGACTCTTAGCGACCCCATGGACTGCAGCACACCAGTCCTCCCTGTCCTCCACTATCTTCCAGAGCTTGTTCAAACTCATATCGATTGAGTCAGTAATGCCATCCAACCATCTGATCCTCTGTCGTCTCCTCCTTCTGCCTTCAATCTTTCCCAGCTTCAGGGTCTTTTCTAGCTCTTTGCATCAGGTAGCCAAAGTATTGGAGCTTCAGCATCAGTCCTTCCAATGAATATTCAGGGTTTATTTCCTTTCTGATTGACTGGTTCGATCACAGTCGTGTTCGACTCTTTGTGACCCCATGGACTCAGCACCTGAGGCTTCCTTGTCCTTCACCATCTTCTGGAGTTTGCTCGAATTCATGTTCACTGAGTCACTGATGCTGTCCAACCATCTCATCCTCTGCCTCCGTCTTCTTCTTTTGCCTTCAGTCTTTCCCAGCATCAGGGTCTTTACCTCTGTTCCCAGCACTCTGTCCCTTCTCAAGAGAATGGGGGGAGCGAGGGTAAAAACATCAAGCTTCTAATCACAGGCTGGTCTTTCTAGTGACTGGTCCCATTCAGGAGCCCACGCAGAGTTGCCTCATTAGAGCACAAGATACGCCCATCAGCCAGGCCTTTGAAAGGGTTTTAGGAGCCCTGTGTCAGAAACCAGGGTCAGAGATCAAATAACAGAATCAAAGATGCTTCTAGTGTTCTTATCACTCAAGACCTTCCAAGGGCTTTAAGGGAAATTATAGGACTTCCCTGTAGCTCAAACATTAAAGACTGCTTGCAATGCAGGAGACCCAGGTTCAATCCCTAGGTCAGGAAGATCCTCTGGAGAAGGGAATGGCAACCCACTCCAGTATTCTTGCTTGACAGAGAAGCCTGGAGGGCTACAGTTTGAGGGTCACAAAGAGTCAGACACGACTGACTGACTAACACACTTACGCCAGGAGCTGGGATGAAGATCAAATATGTATCATGTGTTATGAATCATACATGTTCTTCTCTCTGTGCACCTCTCCTCTGCTTCTAAGGCCACCACCCGTTAGGTTAGGGCCCACCCTCGTCCATTATGGCCTCATCTTAAAATGAAAAGATCTGTTCTCATCTGCAAAGACTATATTTCCCAAGAGGCCACATTCTGAGGTTCCAGGCAGACAGGAATTTGGGGGGAACGCAGTTCAGCCCAGTATGGCATCTGTTGCAGGCGGGCTGTCTGTCCTTTTCCACTGTATCTAGGGGACAGTAATGAAATTATTGGGTTTCCTAAGACCAAAGTAAGCTATGGCAAACCTTGACAGCGTATTAAGAAGCAGAGACATCGCTTTGCTGACAAACGTCCCTAATAGTCAAAACTAATGTTAACATCTGTTAGTGCCAAGCCACTTCATGTTTTTCCAGTAGTCATGTACGGATGTGAGACTTGGACCATGAAGAAAGCGGAGCGCCGAAGAATTGATGCTTTCAAATTGTGGTATTGGAGAAGACTCTAGAGAGTCCATTGGACTGCAAGGAGATCCAACCAGTCAATCTTAAAAGAAATCAACCCTGAGTACTCATTAGAAGCACTGATGCCGAAGTTGAAGCTCCAATACTTTGGCCACCTGATGCGAACTGACTCCCTGGAAAAGGCTCTGATGCTGGGAAAGACTGAGGGCAAGATTATAAGGGGATGACAGAGGATGAGAAGGTTGGATGGCATCACCGACTCAATGGACATGAATCTGAGCAGACTCCGGGAGACAGTGGAGGAGAGAGGAGCCTGGAGCGCCACAGTCCTTGGGGTTAGAAAGAGTTGGACACAACTGAGCGACTGAACAGCAAGGCCAGAGTCAGTCCCTGGCCGGTCTCTCTGGAGCTCCGGCCTCAGTGGGGATTGGCACCTGGGAGTCCCTGAGCACAATTTCACAGACCGAGGAAAAGCAGACACTCACAGGCAAGGGTAAATCCAAGCACAAGAATTTTACACACAATCAACTTCTACGTGCTCCTTAGGTACTTAACTAACTTTGACTTGAAAAATCACTACTAAATTTAAGTCTGTTTCCTCCTGTCTGAGCCAAGAAGAAATCAGGAGGTTCATAGTCCTTCAAGCTTGCTAAATGGTTATGTAGCTTTTAGATACACATGCAATGGAGCAATATTGTTGCTATGTCGATACAGAACCGCATCTTTATTGAAAGCTTCCCTGCATGGAGTGGGGAGACACCTGATCAGGGCTCCTATTCTCTCTTTCTGTTTGGGTGACTTTGCCAGACCTGGAATACAGCAGGACAGCAATCAGCAGGCCTTTGAGTGGATGGAACAATAGAGGAACCCTCCACCAGGAAAATGAAGCCCCCGGCCCCCCAGGACTGTGCCAAGTCCCACGGAAGACTCTTTCACCAGAAAAGACTCTTCTTTCTGTGATAGTTCTGCCTTAAAGCATTCTCCTCTCTGCTCCTTCCTTCCATGTCCTCATCAGTTCAGTTCAGTCACTTAGTCGTGTCCAACTCTTTGTGACCCCGTGGACTGCAGCATGCCAGGCCTCCCTGTCCATCACCAACTCCCGGAGTCCACCCAAACTCATGTCCATTGAGTCGGTGATGCCATCCAACCATCTCATTCTCTGTCATCCCCTTCTCCTCATGCCTTCAATCTTTCCTAGCATCAGGGTCTTTTCCAATGAGTCAGTTCTTCGCATCAGGTGGCCAAAGGATTGGAGTTTCAGCTTCAGCATCAGTCCTTCCAATGAATATTCAGGATTGATTTCCTTGAGGGTGGACTGGTTGGATCTCCTTGCTGTCCAAGGGACTCTCAAGAGTTTTCTCCAACTCCGCAGTTCAAAAGCATCAATTCCATGCTCCTTGCTTAAAAGAGACTCGGTCTGAGACAGCCACGACCAGCGTCATCATGCGTGAGGTGGTCAGCCTTTGCTTGACCTCAGCGTTTCTAAACACGTGAATAAACTCAACTCTCAGGGCCTATTTCCTAGTTTCCTGTTACCTGTCTGCCTAGCAGATTGCGACATTCATTTCCTTTGAGGTTTCTTTTCTTCCTTTCTGGGGGGTAACAGAACAAGGAGTCTTTCTCAAAGGACATAAAGTCCTGTGATTCTAAGTAGATAAATATTTGAGGAGATGCATCTGGGAAGCCTGGTGTACTGCAGTCTGTGGGGTCACAAAGATTCGGGCACGACTGAGCAGCTGAGCAACAACATGCCGGTGTTTATAGAGATAACCGATTGAAGAAAACTCAGCTCAGGCTTTTTTCAGGTAAACCTTTGGCCCGTTTCATTCCCTCAATGAACAAATATTTATTAAGTGCTTATTTTATGATGCAGGATCATTTCCCAGGTATAGCAGATAAGAGGAAGTATCTGAGTTGATCTGTTTGGGATCTCAAACCCACAACATGTTAACATCCGTTAGTGCCAAACCAATTCATGGGTTTTTTTCCTTTATTTTTGGTCATATTGGTGGTAGGAGAGTTAAAGTAAATATTTTCAGGGAATTTTTGGAATTTACAGAATGTGTGTCCATTTATCTTGAAAGGAAATGCTTGTCAGTTTAGATGGAGTCTTCTGTTCCCCTATGCCTGTCCTGATAAAACCTTACAGGGTTTCGGAACGCTTCCCAGGTCTGGTGAGCTCATTTTGACCTCAGAGATGTGGTTTTCCAAAGTCTGGTTGTTGGACAGTAACTGGACTTGAATTCAGGCTCTGCCAATCTATGGCTGTGTGGCCTTGGGCAGGTTACTTAACCTCTCTGGTCCTCAAAGTCCTCTGCTGCAGGACTAGCATGTGAGAGCCCGTACCATCTCAGAGAGCTGCCGTGAGCATCATGTGTGTTTATGTGTAAAGTGCTTGGACCCGTGTCTTGAGCCAGAGAAGGTGCTCTGTGACGTTAGCACCACGGTCAGCCTCAGCATCCTTACCTGACCCTCACCTGCATGGCGCACTGTGCTTCCGGAAACACCTGTCTCTGAAATATGGGCTCATGTTCTTTCTCGGGTACCCACGCGCTGCATGGCTGAACTTCCTACTGCCGGTGCTGACTTGGGGTGGAACTCAGAGCTCGGGGAACTCCTCGCTGTTCACAGGGCTGGCAATGGGGGTGCGGCAGACAGTTCCCCTCTGGGAAAGAAGGCTGCCCTCACCCCCACGCTGGGGACACCGCGGCCGGCTCTGTGCCGTGTGCGCCTGCCTGGGACACGGCACAACAGGGATGCGTGAAGACCCCTGGTGTCCAGGACGCAAGCTGTCTGGGTCGGTCCATGCATGCCAGACCCTGCTGGTGGGTGGATGAACCCCAGGTGGCTCACTGTCCCAGACCGGCAGGGCCCACCTGGGGCTTTATGCCTCTGGGACTGAAAACTGAGGCCTCTCATAGGTTTCCTTCCCCTACTCAGAGCTTAAGTCTAAATGGAAGGACTCTAAATGAAATGGATTCTGTTGCTTCTGTTTGGCTGCCTTTGAGCAGAACATATTTTTTAAGTGTTTATCCACATTCCAGAAAGGGTGGAAAGGCCCTCTTATCTTACAGACTCTCCCCCTGGTCTCCTGAGGTCATTATTTGTCATTTTACAAACCCAGAGAAGGCACAAGCTGGCCCAGGGGCACACAGCCAGTGGCCCAGAGCTCGGGTTGCCAACTGGTGGTCCAGGCTGCTTCCACTGACTTCTATGCTGCTGGGAGAGCGGCTGTGGTTGAAAGGATGCTGGAAGAAATGAAATAATTGGGGATTTTAAAATTGGGGATTCTCCATCTCCCTAATTGTGTAATGCCACTAATTAGATTCAGGGGGATTTAGTTAGCCTGTATTTGCTGAGTCAATTCTCAAACGAAGACTCAAATTTCTCTCTTGTGCCACCCTAGTGACCTCACCTCTATCCATCCCTCCTAGTCAAGTGGACACACAGGGGATCGTCCAAGCTCTGATGCTTTGGGAGAGAAAGAGGATACTTGATAATTAGGCTGGAGACAGGCATAACTGAGATCGTCCAGGGCAAGCAGGGCGTGTGGCCCCTCCGCTCACGGTGAGGAGGGGCATTCATTTGGCCAGGCCTCCTGGGCAACCCCCCAGGGCCCAGGTTCTGTAATGGTCGTGAGCCAGGTCCATGTCCCAGCCTAGAGACCCAGTGGCTTCAGAGCCCTTGTTCACTCATTTTCTTCACTCGTGGCCTGGCTGGAGCCTCACACAGAGATGATTCCACAGTGGTCAGGTGGTCTCTTCTGGAAAGTGGCAGGGCCGGGGGCCCCTGAAGCCAGCCCGGGAGGCAGGAGAGAGCAGAGCAGCCTGGTTCCAGAACCGACGTTTCCCTTTGAGGAATAAAAAGCTGCCCCCGGGGGGCACAGGTATGACACCCCACTGGGGACAGGCAGACAGGCCGCCCCCACCCTGTCCAGCCTTCCCCCCTCACACAGACCCCCTCTCCTCTCCTCCCTGCCCTCCCAGCCTCTTTCTCTCTCCGTCTGTCTTTCCCTCAAATACAAATGTCATAGCAGTTGTCCTCAATCAGTTTTTTAAATAACTGATAACTGATCCCAGTCAGTGGAAGGCAGGGGAGGGGCCAGCATGTCCTGAAAGTCTTCCGTCTTAATTGGCTGCCGCTTCTGCCCCTGTCCACCACTTTGCTTGCATGTACTTTGAGTTGTAGCTCCCAGGGTAATTAATTTTAACGTGTATGGAAGAATCACTATGGCGGGCGCAAAGCCAATTTCCTGAGCGTGGCACGCTGTCTGATTTATAGCTTCTCGCACTCCAGGCGAGGAAAGTCCGTTCTAGTGTTAAATTTCTTCACCGACATAAAGAGAGAGTATCCACAGATTGTGAAATAGAATTCCAGGCTGGGAAATCAGCGTGAGGGACCCAATGGGGGAAACTCAGACGCATCCCGCAGCGCTAGTTACTCAGTAACGCATGGCGGGAAAGCTGATTAGAGAACAAATAATCTCACTGGCATTGGGGTTGCCCTGCGGGACAGCGCAGGGACCGGAAACCTCGTTTCCGGGGTGATCCTGGAAGGATGCTGACCTTAAGGAGGTGGGGACCTTCTGAGTCGAGGTCCGCGACGCCCAGCAGGTGCAGGCGGACCGTCCTTGGCCTCCCCGCCTGCGCCATCTGCTGGTCATCTCAGCCATTGCCTTCGGGGTTCTAGGGACCGCGCGTGCGTGGACTCAGGGGCCCGCCCCGCCTGCGTTCTTGATGCTTCCAAATTTCAGTGACAGCTGAGTCCGTAAAATAAAAATATAAAATAATAATACCTGAATCGCTCGAAAGCTTGTTCTTGGACACTCCTATCCCTCTAGGCTTCCGCTTTCGAACTCCACGCTCATTACTGTGTGTCTGTTCCCATTAGGCTGTGAGCATCTTAGGGGCGCTCTGTACCCGCGAAGGGTACCACCCAACTGTGAGTGCGTGGAATGTGCTAGCACAGAGGCGGCACCCTGAACACGAGGAGTGTGACTGTGCCCCCCTGCTCAGAGCAGGACCCCCCAGATCCTAACAGGCAGGCACTGTGCCCCAGATCACAGAGGCAAAGAAAGTTTCCAGGGGTGAGAGAGGAGGCCAGGGTGCCGGGGAGACGATCCCAGGTGTGAACCCATCTCCCAGGCTGGCTGCCTGATGGAGCCTCCCAGCAAACGTCAAGGGCTATTTGGGGACAGCAAGATGACTCTGAGGATAGCTGTTGTCCAGTCACTCTGGAGTCCAGCAGATTCCCAACCAATAAACCCAACTTCTTGCCCTCTGCCCATGAGAACAGACACAGTATCCCCAGGACCCAAAGGCTGAAATACCCACTGCTACCTTCTACCCTGGCTTTGCTGAAGACCCCGGTGAAGCTCCTGGCCAAGGTGGGAACAGCAAGCGGCCCCAGCCTCAGAAGGGAGCCTGCACATCAGCTTCTCCCAGCAGCCCTGCCGCTGACCACCTGGGTTTCTGCTCAGTTCCGGGGTGGTGAGGGTGCACAGACTCTGTGTTGGGTGTGGGAGAAGCAGAGTTCCCCACCCATAGCAGCTTCCCAAAAGGAGGAATGCGCGGCTGCTCCCCAAGGCATCCGCCTCACCCAGGATGTCGAATGCAAGAGGGATCAGGCTTCCGAGAGGGCAGGTACCGTCACACCCCACGCCCCATCCTGACCCACAGACGTTCTTTTCAGAGTAAGGCTGGTCCCTGGTCAGAGTAGAAATCCCTGAAGGCAACATCGCTATCTGCTCTTGTTGATTACATAAGGCCTCCTTCTATGCTCTGTGTCCAGGAGACACTCCGTAAGTATTTGTTGAATGAATAAACACATAAACAAATCTCTATTACTGGCTGCTGGCCATACTCAGATTGGTGTTCCTTTAAAAATTCATGAGTGCCATGATGTTCCCCAGTGTGGGAGCAAACCATTTCATGAAATAGGCATGAAGTTTCTATTAAAGAGAAGAGTATCTATTTATTAATATTCCCAAAGGGTACCTTTTTTTGGTTTACTGCTGTGTTGCTGTTATAATTTTCCATAATTATATGGTGTTGATTGTAGTTTACCAACAGAGCATCAATAACGAAAAATGGAACCCTGGAACTATTTTAGCCTTAAAGTGTTTAGCCTTAGCAGAGGGAAAAGAATCAATTAGCGGAGTGGAGGGTGGCAGAGAGAATAGATTCCCCCAAAAACTATGGGGAGAGGAAACATAGAGTTGTCCTGTGGATCTAAGCCTGTGTGGTCTAGACACATACCAGGTAGGATCTATTAGAAAACTGTTGGGATAATTTAGAAATGGAAGGAGAGTCTTATTCCTGAGTGCCCCTGGGGCGGGTGGTGGAAAATATCTTGGTAGAAGTCAACTTTCATGAGTAGGGCCTGTTTCTATCAACAAAACAGCCCCGCAGTAGAAAGAGGAGGCGTTTGAAGAGAGATCCCTGACGGAGGTCTTGTTGATGTCATTCATTGCTGCGCAGTAGGTGCCAGTACGTGACTGAATGAATGCAGGAGTGAATGCGTAAACAGGCAGTGGACCTACTGAGATGAGACCTGAGCGGCCTTGCTTCAGGCAGGAAGGGGGCCAGGCCTTCAGGAGGGACCCTGGTCCCCACAGCCCCACTGGGCGCAACAGCGCTGTGTGTCCACCGTGGGTGGGGTGTCCAGGGAGGCTCCGAAACAGAGGTTTTTGGGGTTATGAGAGATGGAGAGTTCTTTCCTGAGTTGCAATTTGCGGGCAAATTTTCCTTCCAAATAACCAGAGGTGCGGTTATAAATAATTCATGCACATTGTTTCCCAATTAACATTTTCCAGAAGATGTCGGCACTTCTTTGAAGTCTTTCCCTCTTAAGGGACAGCGACCCACCCTGTTGGGCTGGGCCAGCCTTCTGCCCTAATTAGACAGTTACACAGGAGACCTGGGCAAGGAGGGTGGATTTACTTTTAATAAAAGAAGATTAAAAAACTGTGCAACTGCGGCATATTAAAGAAGATGGAACCAAGTGAAAATCCTCCCACAGCGGTGGAGAGTCATGGTCTAACAAGGAAGCATTTCATTTGGAATTCCTAAAACTTCTTGCTTTGAGTCAGGAGGAAATTCAGGCTCGCCCCCGCCCCCTCCCCCGCCCCTGATTACAGCATCAGTCGTTGGTGTTCTGAGCAAAAGTGCTGGGGACAGAGACACACTTTAAATCCGGACATGACACGGGGATTGAGTGTCCCTTTGTGGAGTGGCAGCCGCAGGCTGTGTGAGGAAGGAGGAGTAGGGGCCTGTCCAGACTCCGGGGAGGGACCAACACACACAGCCTCACAGGAATTCCGGCCACACCTGGTTTTCCCAGGAGAAGCCAGGTCCCCAGACATTATGTAGATTCTTCCCCCTTTTTACATATTTCAAGCTAATTTAAATCCTTTTAAGTCATCAGCGTACACCTCGTCCTTGAACACAGCAATTCCACTTGTAGGCATTCACTTCAAATGAATGAAAAACACTTATCCGCAAAAAAGACTTGTACTGAAGTCCGTAGCAGCTCTGCTCATAATGTCAAAAAGACTGGGAAACAACCCAAATGAGTATCAAGAGGAGAATGGGTAGTGGTGCAGCGAGAAGCTCTTCAGCGGAACGGGCTGCCTTGCGATGCCTACGGCAATGCAGATGAGCCTCAGAAACCTGTTGAACTGAAGAAGCTGGACACAAAAGAGTATTATGGTTCCATTTATTGGAAGTTCAAGGACAGAGCTAATCATCTCCGTAAACAGAAACCAAAACAGCATGTGCTTCTTGGGGTGGGGAAAGAGTGGGCAAGAGGGAAGTTTCTAGAAAAATGGCAAAGGCTCTTCGTGTTGATCACATGGGGGTATGCATTTATTGAGACCCATCAAACCATTGGCTAAAGTCTATGCCCTTGACTGCACAGAATTATAGCTTAAAACATTTTTTTTTTTTTGAAACACGACACACATCAAACCTGGACCGTCTGTGGGCCACCTTGCACCGACAGGCTTGGGTTTATGGCTTCCATGCTACAGTGAACTTTAGCCTCTCAGTCGGCCTCCAGGAGGAGAAGCACATCCCCCGCCCCCAGGCAGGTATGGGGCGTGGCTGGACAGGCAGGAGGGCCCTCTCACCAAACTGCTGCCATTTCATCTTGAATGCATCGCTGTGACTTTCGCTTTCCTTCAAACGCACTTTAGAGGAGCGTGTCCACCTTGTTCAGAGTAGTGACGGTGGCCCATCCCTGTCGTCCTGCTGCTGGGACCTGTGCTGGCCGGGGTCTGGGGGCACAGGGACAGAGGGCACAAAGCCCACCTCGACCCCGGACCAGGCAGCCAGACAGGTGGTGGAGCCCCTCCTGTTCCTCTCTGACTCTGCTGGGGTGCGGGGGGTGTGGGCAGGGAGGGCACGCAGCCAAGGAAACAGAAGGCAGACGTTCAGGCTCGTGCATTGAGCACCTACTGTGCGCCATCAGACTGCAGTCCCGAGGGGACTCAGAGGCCGGGGAGACAGACCAGGCAAGCAGATGCACCCGGCCACACATTGCACGTAGAATCTTCATCTTCCAGCTCCCTGTGTCCTGCCTCTTAAACCTCCCATCTCGTGGTCCAATCAAAACGGATCTCATTCACACAGCCCCATCTATACTTGTGTGGCCGTGGCGATGCACACGTTTCGTCTGTTCCCAGAAGCTGAGTGGGGCAGGGCGGAGTTGCTGAGCCCCTGACGACAGTGCAGGAAATGTGTTTCCAGCTTCCCCTTCCCCCCAGGCTTGTCCCAGGCCTTTGGTAGTCCCAAAGTTCCAGGAGCAAGCAGTGAGGCAAGACTCCACTCCAGGTTGCTCTTGCTTCTATAAACGCCGTGCGTCTAGGGCCCTCTGTGGGGTTTGCCTTCCATAGCCAGAATGTCAGCCTGCAGCACGGGTCTGCCGCTCTCTGGCTCTTTGATGGTGTGTCCTGATTAAGCCTGTCCACTCATTCACTCATTATCTAGCCGTTGCTTGGCAAACATCCCGGAGCATCCTGCCCTGGGGTTGTACCCGAGGTCCTCCTTGGATCGGGGTCTCAGATCAAAGCCAGGTGTAAATGGAGAGGATGTAGGAAGGGGTGCCAGACTAGGGTCCTTTGGGAGGTGCAGGGTAACAGCACCCACTGTGCCCCCCCCAGGACCCCTGCCCCTCGGCATGTAGCTGTGAGGATGGACTGTCTGGCTTTGCCCAGAGTTAGGAGTGATGGTCCCTGAGCACACACTTTTCTTATAAGGAAGCGTCAGGAGTCTCTGAAGGGAGATTAGGATTCTCTCCCTGGCTCCCAAAAAGCTTTAGTGGGAAGTGGAGGCTGTGTGTGTGTGTGTGTGTGTGTGTGCGCGCGCATGCACACTCACACACATGTGCACACATGTGGGCTTTGCAGGGGCCACTGTGGGGTTGAGAGGTGGAGACTTTAGGCTCACCGTCAAGGTGACTGATGGTTGGTAGTTGATGGTGGAACTTCTCAAGGTGTCAGGATTTAAGCAGCACAGATTTTACTCGACTTTGATTTTGCTGATGGATCTCTTGATCCCAAGTTCAGATATATAATCAGGCCACAAGTATAAGCAATTGTTTTCCACTCAATTTCTGCCATTTGGTTGCCAATAGCAGAAACCTACTTAAGGTCAGTTCAAATGGACTAAAAGAAAACTGCCTTAGTCAGACCATAGGCCGCTATTCGGGTTTTAGAGCTGGGATAACTAGATAAATCTGTATCTATCCTCGCTTCAGTTTATATGGGAACAGCAAAACGACACTCTCGGTTTTGGAGTGATGAAATGGTCAGTTGCTTCTGCGGATACACAGACCATTGGCCCACCCCTGGAAAGCCCTGTCTCCCTGCCCTCCCACACCCAACCCGTCCTCCCCAGGGACTACCCAGCGGTGCCTTTCCCTCAAGTTTCACATGGGTTGAATAACCAAGAGCACAGCCCTGGACAAGCTCACAGCGCTGAGGCTGCTGGGCCATCCCAAGGGGTCGTGGGGTGGCGGGAGGGGTGGTGGGCGTTGTCTAGCCTGGAGCCCACCCGGACAGATGGACTTTGTTGAGAGTCATGTGGTTAAAGAGGCATGATTAAACCATATCTTAGCCCTGCTCAACTCAAGGAGAGCAATTGTGTGCACAAGTGCCATTGACACTGGCGCTGGGACCCCATGGCTCCAGTATACACGGTGTCCATCCCATGTCCACCCCCACGTGCTGCACGAGGCTCCGGTGTACACAGTGTCCATCCCGGGTCCGTCCCCACGTGCTGCGCGGGCGTGGAAGAGACTGTGGCCTCCTGGGGCGGGGCTGGCGCCTCGTTCTGTGGACATGTGCAGCCTCAGGGCGCCTTCTCCACCCTTCTCCCGGGAGTGGGTGCCCCAGAATGCACACAGTTTCCAGAATTAACACAACAAAGCCCTCGGAAGAAAGTACAACTACTGCTGTCCCCCTCTGCAGGCATGCAGCGTCCTCCAAGCCAAGCGTCCATCATTCGAGGCTCCATCGCCTGCTCCCGTCAGTACCCAGGGTCCCACCGAGATCTCTGGTTACACTGTGCCCGGGAGTATTCCCATCACTCATTACAGGATCTGAATTGCCTGCTGCAATTTATGTAGCAGGAAGAGAAAGGTCCCAAGACTCTTTAAAAATGCTCTTGGGGAAAAACAAAGAAAGGGAAACACAGTGGAATTCCAAGTTTCTCGCTGGGTCCTTTCCCTTGTGCCTCTTCTGGGGATGTTTCAGGTGAAGATTTGCTATCTTGATTTGACTTTTTTGTCGAGTCTACGTTTCTCCCCCCACCCCCAAGGTCTTTGATTTCCAGTGTAATCAACCTCAGTTTTCAGGAACGATTCTAGCATATGCATTTATTATTGATCATGGGCAGAGCTCTGTGCCCAGGCGATTGGCATATTCGCTGAGTTAAATTAACCCAAGGCTGCAGCAGGGGTATGTAAGCAATTAGAAGGAGGATGTTGGTTTATGGTCCCTGGAGGGAGGGAGGGAGGGAAGTGTTGGTTTATTTATGGACGCTGTTTGAAGGATGTCACAAATTGATTTACTGATGCAGCCTGGATAAAAGTCAGATGAAAGTCACAAGGTGGAGGAAGTGGTCTCTACCTGATGCCCCCCTGAAGGTGTCCTGACGGCATTCTGAAGCCCTGGAGCGCTGCCCACACGCCTCACTTAAAGCACAAGCCCCTCCTCCATCAGGAGCACCTGGCTCCCCGGGGGCGCCCGGTACACCTGCTGCAACAGGTGTGCTTCCCAGCAGGACCCCCGATGGGGCCCGAGTGAGACCGCAGGGCAGGGCAGGGCTCCCAGGGTTTTTGAAAATTGTGTCTCTGCCTCTGACAACCTTCCCGCACCAGCGGGTGGAGCCCCGTGGCCCTGATAGGTGATCCCCCGGCTTTCAGTGAGGCCGAGTTACAGCTGGTTCAGAGTGGAGGGGGCCTGTCCTTCCCCCAGGCTGCCTCCCCAGGTAGAGGCCCAGGCTCCCCTCGTCTCTCCTGAGAACACCCCTCCAGTGTTCCTGGCTGCTGTTGCAGACTCCCCCCCAACAACCCCCCACTGCAGAAGTGCAAGACCATGAGATGGCCTGACTCCCAGGAGTGCACGTCCAAGTTCAGAAGGAGGAGCAGATGGATCAAAGCCCACCGGCTGTAGGTGCCTGCGGAGACACCCCTGGAGCGGGGGGCTGAGGTGGAGAGAGCAGAGCTTCCCAGGGTGGGGGACAGGGCCCTGGAGGTGCGTGAGCTGCCCGCGTGGTCCAGGGCCCGAGATGATGGCTCAGACAGAAAGAATCCGCCACCACTCACGTCACCTTCAGTGAGATTGCAGTGCTTTGGGCCGCAGCCCCGGCACGTCTCCATGAATATCCACGTACAATATGATGGGAAGGAAAACTAGTCTGAGTGTCTTTCTCAGGGAGAGAGGATCACCATTCAGATTTGCCACATGTAAATTGACAGCGCCCTCCCCTAGGGCCACGGCGACTTCTGATGGAAAAAGCAAGAGAGCTGAGAAAGTACTGGGACAGGAGCCTTGGTGTCCGTTAATTGTTGTTTACTTACAACAATCAATAGAGATT